>NC_141606.1:12794174-13119108 GCF_047967505.1 Dipteris shenzhenensis
CCTCATCCTATCATGGAATCACTTGTACACATTTTTGTACGCACTTGCATGACACAAGTGTAGGATTTTGCATCTCAAGGCCAATTTGATTACTCCTAAAAGTGTAGGATTTTTCTTTCTAGTGTTTGACGTGGACTCCTAGCCAATGCGTGATTATTTATTGCCATTTTTAATGAAATTAAGGGAATATATTGCATATGGGTAACTTGCTCAATTCATAACTTATGCATTTTTCAATGGAATTTGAAAAACTTAGTGTATACACTAATCTATCGATTTTGAACTTGAATTTGAGATCCAAACATTACACCTCACTAATGCTTTAAAAGAGGGTGATAACTTTGTAGCTCTTGCACTACAAGGTATAGGCCATTTTCTGACACAAATTAATTAAAGGGTTAAAAAGTTGATAATTACGTCGAGATTAGTGTCAAAAAATGTACGCCGGTATATATCGACTCTGGTAATGTCAGTAAAGGTCAGCATATACCAACTTTGTAAGCAAATAATAGTCGGTCTATACCAATCTTTAACAGAACACACACAAAAATTTTTGGGGCAAAACAAGGCTTGCTGTAGACCCATTTTGCCTCACTAATGCTTTTTTTTTTCATTACAAAAGAATGTTCACAATCAAACATGCAAGATAAAACTCTCAAACCTTGTTTGTGTTGGTTCATAGAGAAAGCAATGACGCACAATGAACAAATCTTTATTCATGAGTGGTTACATATATAGGCAATGGCCTCCATGTTGGTAGATCCCAGATCCACAATCATCTCCATGATTATCTCAATCAGTCACCTCCTATGATCACTCACACATCACACCAACCTGACATACCTAATTGCCAAGTCACTAGAACCTTCTAGCACACCTACACTCACACACTCCTTGCATAGGACTCCAAGCCCATAGGCACACACACACACATACATCAATTTGCCCTTCATTCCCCCCCACAAATTGATGACCTCATCCCTTAGCAGTAGTACATGGGATGCTCCATGGCTTGCCCACCATCATGTGGCAACACACATGGCCCCAACCTGTGACTCACTCTTAGGATTATTGGTTTACAACTGGGAGATAGACAATGACTATGTATGGAAAGCCCAATGAGTCCAACAAGGAAAAATCTCAAAAGACTAACAATCATTTAAGGATGGACTATCCATGGCAGAGAACCATTATTGACCTCACACACACACATAACTTAGAAAACATATGGTCCTCACCCTTGTCATAATTGACTTGGGTGTTTTAAGCAATGAGAGCTTTAACATTATCTGGTTCTTCTTCTTCTTCAGTCTCTACGTCTTCAACAAGGTTGGCTAAACATCTCCTCTTTGCATAACATTCCTTTTCAAAGTGTCCAGGTTTGCCACAAAAGTTGCACTTCATTTTGCTCTTTCCCTTGAAGTTGCTTTTGGCCAAATATGCCCCTTCTTTGAAGTCACTTCTTTGTTTGATCTTCCTTTCCTCTTCTAAGAGGGATGCTTCAATTTCAACCAGACTTATCTCTGGTATATTGGTGAGTGTGGTTACAATAGTGCCATATTCTTCAGTTATACTCCTAAGTAAGATGGCAATTACAATATCTTCATCAAGATTAAACTTGATGCCAGATAACTGTGTCAAAATGGTCTTCATTGAATTTAGATGTAAAGAGATGGATTCTCCTCTATCCAATTTTAAGTCAAAGAACTTGATAAGCAAGCTAAACTTACAGCATCTCCCCTGTGCTCCAAAAACATGCTCAAGATGAGTCCATGCAGCATGAGCAGTCTCACATCCATCAATGTGGTGGATAAAAGAATCACTCAAACCAAGAGCAATTATGGCTGGTGCTTTTTCATATTTAGGAATCCATGAAGCTTCTCCTTCCCTAGTTGTAGGTTTAGTTTCTTTTCCATTAGCCACCTTCCATATCCCCTTTTTCATGAGGATAAATTTCAGTTTGGTTTTCCAAGTGTGAAACCCCTCTCCTTCAAACTTATCTATTTTGAGTTTGGAGGCCATTTGGGAAGGTCTTACCAATTCAATGGGAGTGTCTACTCCCTTTACAAAAGATCAATCTTTCTGAACAAAGAAATCACCTTCACCATATAGATGCAAATTGCAAGATAAGAATTCAAAAAATCCTAGTTGTTTAGCATATGCATAACCAATTGGCTTCTCCCACAACCTCTTAACTGGGGTCTTTACCTTGTACTTTGTCCTTGTAGTCTTCTTGACATTTGAAGAAGAAGTTTGAGAGCTTGGCATATTGTCAAGAAATCAACATCAACTGATCTTCGAAGAACATTCTCTGAACTGAAAAGGCACACTCTGCATCTCTAAACTGTACTTTCACTCCTCAAGCATTTAATGTAGCATCGAAAACTTCAAAAGTAGTATAGAAATGCTTGCAGAGAACATAGGAACTTTGGAGGGTTGATACCTCACTTAAAGTAGCAACAAGCTTGGGGCTTTTATTGCACAATCAAAGATACATAGGTAGGGAAGACTCAGAACAAGTCTGAAACGAAATGGCACATTACATCTCCCCGGACAGCAGCATCTTCTTCAATTGAGGAAGCTTTGTCTTCTCTTGAATGGACTAGTTTTTTGTCGATTTCTCCCTTGTTACTGGACCAAATCACTCCATATTTCTACTATGGGTAGCTCTAGTAGTATATTTCTAAAAGAATCACTCAAACCAAGAGCAATTATAGCTACTGATTTTTCATCTTTAAGAAGCCATGAAGGTTCTCCTTCCCTAGTTGTAGGTTTAGTTTCTTTTCCATTAGCCACCTTCCATATTCCCTTTTTCATGAGGATAAATTTTAGTTTGGTTTGCCAAGTGTGAAACCCCTCTCCTTCAAACTTATCTATTTTGAGTTTGGAGGCCATTTGCGAAGGTCTTACCAATATAATGGTAGAGTCTAATCCCTTTACAAAAGATCAATTTTTATGAACAAAGAGATCCCCTTCACCATATAGAAAGATAAGAATTCAAAAAATCCTAGCTGTTTGGCATATACATAACCAGTTGGCTTCTCCCACAACCTCTTAACTGGGGTCTTCTTTACCTTGTACTTTGTGTTTGTAGTCTTCTTGGCACTTGAAGAAGATTGAGAGTTTGGCATGTTGTCAAGAAATCACAATAAATCAAGAGCTCCAAATAACATCCTCTGAACTGAAAAAGGAATCTGTGAATCTCTTATTTGAATTTTAACTCCTCAAGCATCAACTTAGCATTTAGTGTAGCATCAATTTTTAAAAATAGTTAAGAAATGCTTGCAGAAAACAAAGGAACCTTGGAGGATTGCTACCTCACTCCACAAAGCATCAAGTAGAGGGCATTTTTTGCATAATCAAAGGTACTTGGAAGTAGAAGACTCAGTGCAAGTCTCAGACCAAATGAAGCTTCACACCACTAGGGCCAGTAGCATCTTCTCCACCTCCAAAAACCATGTCTTCTTCAAAAACCTGATTGGTTTTTCTTTAGTTTCTCCTCATTCCCTTGACCATTTGCCTTCACAATTCACCCGCAGGTAGCCCATAAGGTCGTCTAAGTGCACCTCAAACCATTTTGGAAATGGAGGCTCGAGCAAGCTGAATCAACAAAAATGGCGCGGGATGGAGCGAGTCTCAGCACGGGCTGTAGAAGCAAAATTCCTTCAACTCCTCTCAGGTGGAAGTGCATCCTAACTAGGGGAATCTAGAACTGAAAGGGCTGGAGTAATGGTGGCTTGTAGGAGGATAATAAGCTTAAGGAAGTTCATGGGAGGACGGTGGAAGAAAACTCCATTTGGGGAAGAAGAGAGAATGTAGAGGGAATCTTCAAAGAATCTCGTGGATTCTCTTTCTAGGCACTAGGATTCTCAGCGAGCTTTGATACCACATGCTGGTTCATAGAGAAAGCAATGAGGCACAATGAACAAATCTTTATTCGTGAGTGGCTACATATATAGGCAACGGCCTCCATGTTGGTAGATCCTAGATCCACAATCATCTCCATGATTATCTCAATCAATCACCTCCTATGATCACTCACACATCACACCAACCTCACATACCTAACTACCAAATCACTAGAACCTTCTAGCACACCTACACTCACACACTCCTTGCATAGGACTCCAAGCCCATAGGCACACACACACATACATCAATTTGCCCTTCAGTTTGTTACAAAATTTCCCTTTCAGAAAGGGTAATACAAAATCTCTCAAACGAGCCGATAGCAAAAAGCATATACATACCGAAGTGTATACAATTTACTAATACTACTGCCGCTCGTTTTCATCGTCATCATCGTCGTCATCCTCGCCCTCCTTATATACAGGTGTGTCTAATACCTAGCCCTCATGATGTCCGCCTAATCCCTGTCCCTCGTGACCTCCGCCTAATCCCTGGCCCTTGTCAACGTCCATGCCAAATCCCCTCAGAACTACCTCCTCATCACATCACCACTTGCCTTCGCCAATGGGACGTTCGATATTGCACCCTAAGAGTCAAACCATTTTTATTTGAAGTTGGATTGGAGCGATTTAAAAAGTGAGATTACAAGTTGGAGTAGACTTATACCCCACGAGTAGCAGTCACAGCCCAATCGACTACCACACCCTACGCCTCCATCTAAAAGAACCACAACCTCGCTCGCATGTGGAATGCGAGTTTGTGATCTTGGTTTGTGGGATGGCAACCAATCACAGATTTTAGTGGACCCAAATTAGGAGAGTTAGATAAAGTGCACGCAATATGTAATAAAGCAAATAGAACAATATATTATATGAGAAGTAGACTTACCACAACAGGATCTAGAGCCTTTCGCGCTCTTCTTAGGAGGCCGTTGTCATTCAACCCTATGTGAAGGGTAGGGATTTGAGTGGGTGGACTCAACCACATCTACTACTACACCCAGTACCAAACAGGATCCCCTACCACCCTTCTTGGAATGCCTCTGTCGATGATCAGCAAAAGAGTATGCAGGCGATGCTTGCATGGTCGTAAACCCAAACGCTCCTCCGGAGGGGAGTGCTGATGCCCCTCCTAGAGGAGAGGGATGATAGGAGGCTTTCTGAGACTTGATGAGACCTCAAACTATCTCAAGGTCAATTGCGCTCATCGAATTTACGAAGTCCTCAGGACTCATGAGTGGTTCGAATGCCCTGGAAGGGGAGGACCTCTGTGAAGACGGAGAGGATCTGCATGAAGAGGACATGGTCTGCGATTGGGATGGGTTAAAAAAACAAAATTAGTATGATTAAACAAGTTAATACCAATTACATGCACACGGATAAATAAATAAAAAATCAAAATATGCATCCACACAAGCAAGAGGACAATATGCATTCACATAATTAAGATACATTGTTCAAAAAACAAGGTTTAATTTGTACATTGTCCATAATAATTGTCAAAAAAGAGTTTATGATGTATACGGTGTTAGGTGTTGGGTTTAAACCTTAAAATGTACAAGCAAAGGGGAACATGTCAAGGAGCATCATCAATGGGGATGTGTCGGTGCTGCACGTGGAGCTCTCTCTGATGGAAGACGATCATGCAAATCTTCCCTCGATGAGGTGCGGGTGGTGCATGGTGTCAATCAGACCTCATCCATCTCCACGTCGGTGCTGTTTGTGCCTCTCCTAATAGCCAACCATACCAGCTTCGCATGGCAGGTTCGCGGGGGGCTAGAAGGAGGAACCCTACCACAGCCACAAATAAGAACTACTCGTATGACATATGTACATGAAAGGGAGGGGTGAAAGGGGTATGAGATAAAGGGGAATACGAGAATATGCAAATGCATATGTATATTCATATATGAAGCACATGGATCATGAGTGTGATCGATAGGGGAATTAGAGGAAGATGGCATAAGGGAAGGCAAGAGGGCAAGGCATATGCATCTTGCAAATGCATCATGCAACCGCAAGGGCATATGTATCATGCATCATGCATATGCAAGGGTAAATGCATATGCATATGCTTAGGCAAGGGCAAGCTTATAATTGATAGGATAGGGGAATTAGAGAAGATGGCAAAGAGGGCAAGGCATATGCATCATGCAAATGCAAGGGCATATGCATCATGCATTAGCAAGGGCATATGCAGCATAATAAGCATTTGCATATGCATATGCTTAGGCAAGGGCAAGCTTATAAGTGATAGGATAGGGGAATTAGGTAAGAGGGCAAACAAGGGAGAAGGCATATGCTTAGGAGAGTGATAGGATAGGGGAAGAGGGATTATGCTTTTATGCATATTCATGAGCATATGTGCATAAGCATTTCCATAGGCAAATGCATATGCTTATGAGTATGAGAGGGTAGGGACTTACTTGAAAGTTTAGGGTTGAGGGTTGACCGGTTTCCTTTTAGTCCTACAAAAACAAGGGAAGAGGGTAATAAACCATTCCATAAGAACAAAGGAGAGACAAGGAGATAAAAGGAGAAGAAATGGAGATGCAAAATAACACACAAAGCAAGCAAAGCAACGGAAAGCAAGGAAAAGCAAGAGAAATACCCCAAAAAAAGAGGTGAGTCTTCTTTCCTTTACCAAATCTCGCTTTTTGTCCTACAACTCTAAAAATAAAGCATGAGAATGAGCACATGGGCTTAGCAATGCAAGGAGAAACATGCTTCAACACTCACAAAACAAAATGGGGGAAGGAAAAAACCTACATTGTTTAAATAGACAAACCTTCTTGGAAAATTACCTTTCATGCGAGTAGAGAGGGAGAAGGGTGGAGAGGGAGCACAAGTGTTGAGGGGCTAGGTAGGGGTGAGGAGGGTGAGGAGTGTGGGGAAGAGGTTTGAGGAACGTGAGGTCACTGAAGGTGAGGAAGGAGGAGAGATTTTGGATCTTTCCGCCGCAATGGAATTGTGAGAGGCAGCGATGTGGGTTTTGGCATTTTGGCACTACAACATCGGTATATACCCACGCTGATTGTTTCCAAATAGTCGATATATACCGACTCTATGTTGTGACTACGAATGCACAATCAAAAATTCCTAAAATTAGAAATGCTCATTCACAATCTTCAAGACGAGTTGTGACTAGGCAAATTGTGGATGCATCGAGTCATGCCCATGCTAGTATTGATATGCCTGAAAATGTTCCCGGGGTTGAAGAAGGAGTTGCAGAAGAGGATCTCATTGCCGAAATGGGCACTACCCCAATGCTTGATCCACCCTATGAGGTTCTTAACCAAGATACGGAAAGAGGATTTATGCGGGTGTCACAATCCTCTCAAAGATTTATTCCACGTGCACAAGGGAAAAAATGTAAGTCACATGGTCCAGAGGACTTTGTTATTAATATTCGTGACTACGTTCAGTGGAAATGCAAGTATTGTGGAATACAAAAATCAGGGGGAGCACCTCGCATAAGGGGCCACTTGCTTGGTGACTCAAGAAAGAGCATCCAGCATTGTGCGGCCCCAGGAGCTACTGCAGCAGCTCGCACCCTTACAGAGAAGATGCAAGCTTCTTGAGAAATATGAAGAAGATCAATTTGGGAAAGTCAAGGTATAAGTGGAGTAGAGTCTGTAAGCATACATGGTGACAGAAGTACTAGTGTTGCAGGCTCCCATGCCATAACTTTTTGTGTCGATACTAGCATGCAAGATAGATCACCACCTATGGCTCGTGAAGCTAGATTGGCAACTGCTACTCCTAACTTGAGGCAACCCACGATAGTTGAGAGCATCTGGGTTCAAGACTTGGAGAATGCATAGTATGTACTTGGTAGATCAATCTTGCGATCAGGATATCCACTGAGTATGGTCGATAACGATGATATGAGGGCTGCATGGAATTGCATTGCTAACAATGGGCTAGGCTTCAAGCCACACACACATTGTGTATGTCATTGTTAGATAAGGCATATGCAAAAGAGAAAGAGCACATAAATCGTAGCATTTTCGAGCAATTGCATAACGCCGGATGCACAATTGTCTCATATGGGTGGACAAGCATAAAACCCTATGTAGTCACTCGAATTGTAACCGTTGATGCTTGGCACGTCGTGCCTCCTCTTTAGCCTCCTCTTGTGTCAATGGATGCTGGCCTGATCTTCTAGAGACTTCCTCCTGTTCGATATGCTCAATGCCCACCCTCATGGTAACCACTAGTGGTCCAAGGTGCTCAAGTTGTAAGGCCCCCATATGAGGAGAAGCCATGGGTGAGCCCAAGACACTGGATGGATCCTGACTTGCATGTCAGATGAGGTCTATCAATGAGACCGTTGATGGTAGAAAGGTGATTGTGTGGGAGCCCCTTATTCTTACTGGGGCCAGGGGGCCAGCTTGCCCCCAGGGGGACCAACGACCCCCCTGGTGGGGGTTCGGGGGTAAGAGCCCCCAAGGCAACAGTATAGGAAATATTCCCTGAATATTCCATGGACGACTAATCAGTTCCACCAACTAGGTTGATTGGTCGGCGGTTCCAGTAACTAGGTTGACTAGTCGGCTCCACTGACTAGGTTGACTGGTCGGTTCCACCAACTACAATCCAACTACCACCCTCATAGCTATAGAGAGGCGACCTCCCTAGTCCATTGCATTAGATCAATTCAAATTAGATCTTCTAGCAGAGATCTTCCAGATAGTAGCTCTTCACCTAGTATCTATTTAGATCACCATCTAAGCTCCACTATGGAAGCGCACGGGTGGACGGAGCCATCATTTGTACTACATCAATATTGAAGGAATATTTTTGTTCCTCTCCAGTTTGTTGTGTACTCTCTATTCTTTTTTCAGTTTATGTTCCGCTGCGCCGTGTAATTTAACATGGTATCAGAGCCCAAGCGGCTCTAAGGATCGAATAATAGAAGAGAGGCGAGGGCTTCAACAGCATACGGAGTGATGGCAACAAGAAGCAACTCGAGTTCAGTAGCTGTTGCTGCACCAACAATTCAAGGATTGAGGATTCGCCCACCAGCCTTCACTGAAGGCAAGCTAGATGGTACAAACTACACTCTATGGAAGTTTAAAATTACTACTATTCTGGATTCATATGAGCTGCTGGAGACAGTATTGGGGACTGACCCAGAACCACAAGGAAACCCCGACCTAGAAAATTCGGGGAGTACGATACCTCCTAATGCCGACCTTCTATGAGCTTGGAAACGCAGGAACGCAGATGCTTTGTGTACCCTGGTTACAAGTACTACTGATAGTGTTTTGACCTTGATTTAGCATACATCTAAGGCAACTGTGGCTTGGAACATATTGAAGAGTCAGTATGAGATGCGTAATCAAACAAGGATCCAGAACCTAGAGAATCAGCTCGCAGCGGAGAAGTTTAATGAAGGACGGAAAAGCCATTGCCACGATGGGTAAGGCAGCTCTACGACCATGATAACCAGATGCCTATGTCTATTGAGCAGCATGCAGATGGACCAAGGCGATCTCAGAGAATTGCGGAGCAAAGGAGGGCTTCTACTCACATAGTCAATATGGCCTTGATGGCTGAGATTATTGCAGAAGTAAAGGAGCCTGCGAGTTTGGAGGAAGGACTTGCAGACCGAGATTGGAAAAACGCTATGCAAGTAGAATATGACAGCATCATGAAGAATGAAACTTGGGAGCTAGTAGATCGACCACCTAATAGAAAGGTTATTGGCACCAAGTGGGTTTCACTACAAGGCACAGGCCCTTTTCTGACGGAAATACCGACCTTTTTTACACTAAAAAGTTTTTTTTTGATGGGCGCAAAGGTCGGTATTTACATCGCTATAAGCATCGGAAAAGAACGGTCGCTATATAGCGACACTAATAATCGTCACTATATAGCGACACTAATAAACATTGCTATATAGCGACACTGGTAAACGTCGCTATATAGCAACACTGGTAAACGTCGCTATATAGCAACGATTAACAGAAGCTTTAAAAAAACATTAGTGGGGCTAAAGAGGGCCACATCAAGCCTTGTTTTGCCCCATTAATGTTTTTTTTAAAGTAATTACAAAAGAATCTTGTTTGTTACAAAATTTCTTTTGTGGAAAGGGGGATACGAAATCGCTCAAATGAGCCGCTTGACAGAAGCATATACATGTCGAAGATATACAACATTGTTTGTTACAAAATTACCCTTTTGAAAGAGAGGAGAAAAGAAAAAACGAGGGGAAAAAAGAGAAAAAGAGACAAAGCATATGCTTATGAAAAGAAGAGAAAAGAAAATGAAAGAGAGGAAATAAGAAAGGGAAAAAGAAGAGAAAGAAGAGAAAGGAAGAGGGGAAAAGAGAAGGAAAAAAGAGAGGGGAAAAGCATATGAGCATATGCTCATGAATAAGCATAAGCATAGGCAAATGCATATGCTTATGAAAAGAATAGAAGAGAGGATGAAAGAGAGGAAATAAGAGAGGGGAAAAGAAGAGAAAGGAAGATGAGAAAAGAGAAGGAAAAAAGAGAGGGAAAAAGCATATGAGCATATGAGCATCTACTCATGCATAAGCATAAGCATATGAGCATAAGCAGAGGCAAATGCATATGCTTATGAAAAGAAGAGAAAAGAGGGGGGAAAGAGGGTGGAAAAGAGGGGAGAAGAGGGAATAAGAGAAGAGAGGGGAAGAAAGGGTTCCTATGCCCATCACTGCAGCTAGCGCTTAAAGCGCTAGCTGCAAGCCAATGCAAATAACGGAAACAAAAAAATGAAAAAAGAGGAAGCACTACCTGGAAAATTCATGCTCGGTGTTCCGTGGACTGGCCCTACAAAAGAGAGGAAACATACTATTTTTCATATAACTAGTTCGAGGAAGGAGGAGTTTGGAGAAGCAACTTTCCAAAGGGATTGGATTGAGGGGACAAGCATAAGCCTACAAACAAGGAGAAAGCACGAAAGGAAGGGAAAGAGGAGGAAGAGAAATACCAAAAAGAGAAGAGCAAATCTCGGTTTTTGTCCTTAATCTCTGAAAATCAAGCATGAAAATTAGCACATAGGCTTCGCAATGCAAGGAGAAACATGCTTCAATACTCACAAAATGAAATCTCACAAAAAATGAACCTACATTGCTTAAAGAGACACACCTTCTTGACAAACTTCCTTTCACACAAGTAGAGAGGGAGAAGGGTGGAGAGGGAGCACAAGTGTCAATGAGAGAGGGGCTTGGTAGGGGTGAGGAGTGTGGGGAATAGAGGAGAAAAGCAAGGTCACCGAATATAACATGGGAGGAGAGATTTTTGCTTTTCTCACAATAGAGTTGTGAAAGACGGCATCGCGCAAGGTTTCGAGTTTTAGTCTCCCAGTGTCGCTATATAGCGACACTGGTCAGTTGTTATATAGCGACACTTATACCCTAAAAGTGTCACTATATAGTGACACTAATACCCTAAACGTGTCGCTATATAGTGACACTCATACCCTAAAAGTGTCGCTATATAGCGACACTTATACCCTAAGTGTCGCTTTACAGCGACACTTATACCCTAAAAGTGTCGCTATATACTTATACCCTAAAAGCGTCCCTATATAGCAAGACGAAATAGGGCAAAGCGTCGCTATAAAGCGATGATTCAGGGCACTTGATCTAAGAAGACAGGGAAGGAGCTCATGGGTGGCTATTTTTTGGATCTTAATGGATTTCCTTGCATTTTGTGTTGTGATTTTGGAGATGTGCAGATGGAAGGGACGAGTGGAAGCTTGTCAGATGATGCGCCAATGCTCGAGAGCGTAAAGTGGCTTACGGAGAGGTTGTATTGTCATTGCACTCATTGCAAGTGAGAAGTACGACATCAATGCCGTATTGTCATGCACCACTTGAGGATGTATGGAAAGGAGCCCAAACCAGTACCCACCGTTGGTGGTGCATGTGGTGATGGACCATCGGAAAGTCAATGCTATTTGAGTTCGTGATTAATATTGCCTACGTACACAACACGAAATCTTGAGACAAGATCTTATATTTACACAAAACCTTGAGACAAGATGAGAAGGGTGGTGTGCGTATACCTTCACACTTTGAGAAGAAGACTTATAGTCTCCCGGATGTGCCAAATGATGAGGAGGGTATGGTGGACATGATGGATTCTATTTTTAGGGGCAATGCACGTGTTGTCCCCGAGTCTGAGGCTGTGTACATGGTACCTTTGATAGAGGAGTTACAGATCTTATGGATAGGAGTACGGGTCTTTGATATTTCCAGAGCTCCTAGAATACCAATGACATTTCTGTGTGGAACACATCGATTGAAAGAGAGTCATGTATGATTGTGGAGTCATGGCTAACTTCATGCAAAACAGCGCAAAGCGTTGCTATATAGTGATGGTTCAAGGCACTTGATCTAAGAAGAGAGGGAAGGAGCTCATGGGTGGCTATTTTTTGGATCTTAATGGATTTCCTTGCATTTTGTGTTGTGATTTTGGAGGTGTGCAGATGGAAGGGACGAGTGGAAGCTTGTCAGATGATGCGCCAATGCTCGGGAGTGTAGAGTGGCTTACGGAGAGGTTGTATTATCATTGCACTCATTGCAAGTGAGAAGTACGACATCAACACCGTATTGTCATGCGCCACTTGAGGATGTATGAGGAGGAGCCCAAACCAGTACCCACCGTTGGTGGTGCACGTGGTGATGGATCATCGGAAAGTCAATGCTATTTGAGTTCATGATTAATATTGCATGTGTACACGACACGAACTCTTGAGACAAGATCTTATATTTACACGAAACCTTGAGACAGGATGAGGAGGGTGGTGTGTGTATACCATCACACTTTGAGAAGGAGTACAGTCTCCTACATGTGCCAGATGATGAGGAGGGTATGGTGGACATGATGGATTCTATTTTTAGGGGCAATGCATGTGATGTCCGCGAGTCTGAGGCCGTGCACATGGTACCTTTGATAGAGGAGTTACATATCTTATGGATAGGAGTGCGGGTCTTTGATATTTCCAGAGCTCCTAGACATACCAATGACATTTTTGTGTGGAACACATCGATTCAAAGAGAGTCACGTATGATTGTGGAGTCATGGCTAACTTCACACAAGATAGTTGAGCAAGTTCTTCGGATACCAGTCTTCTCTCCTCGCAATTGGATTATTGTGGGACCATACACAAAATCTATGAAATTGATTTCAGACAATTTAGTATTTTCATTCTTGATGTAAATGGTTTAGAACTATTTACGACGGTCTTTGTTCTTCCTGAGCATTGTGAGCAGGTGCATACTAATGATTTAATTAATTGAATCTCTCATTTTTAAATATCAATTGGTACATGTACTTAAGCATGGCTTCATATAATTGATGGCATTTGGCACCCATCTTCAATATAGGTGGTTTTTCATCCGGATCGTTCTGATCCAAGATGGTGGCACGTGATCCAAGTTGCACCATGAAGTAAGCAAATTTTTGAAGATAGAGATGTGGATATGGAGATCCCATTACCAATGCCGGATCCAATTGATCCAGATGGATTTAGAGAAAAACTTGAAGATCACAATATGAGCCAAGAGGAAGATGTGCATAATGACATCATACGGGAGGAAGATGGAGATCACGATATGAGAAAGAAGATGGTGATCATCAAGAATCACCCGACTTTATTGAAGAAGATGATCAAGTCTATGGTGAATGTGCGATGCCAGAGTACGATGATGATATAGGAGATCAACTCAGTATAGAGTTGGAGATAGACTTGTTTAGCGCACTAGACTTGGCTCAAGATGAAGCCAAGTCTCAAACGTGGACATGAATATATGAGCTTCAAACTTGATGTACATGCTCTTGTACTTTTATTCTTTCAAAGAATCAAACATGTATGAAAAGAATTTCTTTTTGTCTTTGGGTAAAACTATCTTTAAAGGTCGGTATGGGGAAAAACACACTCTGTAAAACATCGCTATATAACGACCTTATACAAGTTTGGCAAGTGTCGCTATATAGCGACACTTTTTAAGCCCGCTTTGCATACCGACGATTAGCGCCCCGCATGCACTAAAGGTCGGTGCTTAACTGTCGTGGAATAAGGCCTGTGTGTAGTGATGGGACTTTGGAAAAGTACAAAGCTAGATTGGTTGCACAAGGATTTTTGCAGGTTGAAGGGTTTGATTTTCAAGAATCTTTTGCTTGATTGCCAAACTGACCACTATTCGCACAGTACTATCGGTGGTTGCTCATAAAAAGTGGCCAGTTCATCAAATGGATGTTAAATCAGCATTCTTGAATGGTGACCTCAAGGAGGAGGTGTACATGGCTCAGCCACCAGGGTTTCAGGCCCCCATTCTGAAAACAAGGTATGTAAGCTGAAGAAGGCTCTGTACGAGCTGAAACAGGCCCCAAGAGCATGGTACCAATGGATAGACAAATTCTTTCATAAATTAAACTTCAAAAGATGTGCCTCAGATGCTAACTTGTATGTGTACAAGAAAGGTGGAAAATATGCTATTATTGTTCTATATGTGGATGATCTCCTTATTACAGGTGACTATGAAGACATGACCCAGCAGACTAGAAAGGCATTGAGCATGGAGTTTGAGATGACAGACTTAGGCTTGATGCACTACTGTTTGGGGATTGAAGTCTAGCAAGAGCCAGGCAAGATCTTCATCTCTCAACAGAAATATGCAAGGGAGATCTTTAAGGCATTTGGTATGTCCAAGTGCAAGGAGATAGCTACACCTATGGAGGTAAATGCGAGGCTATCTATGGAGGATGGCCTCACCACCAGCAGACATCGAGAGGTACGAGAAGTTGGTCGGTAGTCTCATCTATCTGTGCAACACTAGACCGGACATCAGTTTTGCTGTTGGCGTTTTGAGCAGGTTCTCCAATAAGCCCCAGGAGAATCATTGGAATGCAGGGATGCGGGTGCTCAGGTATGTGAAGGGCACTCTTGATTATGGCATCACTTATGGTTCGAGCACTTCCTTGGCTAGTCATTGTGACTCAGATTGGGCTGGTGATGTTGATTCCAGGAAATCAGTTTCTATATATTGTTTCTCTTTAGGTTCAGGTATCTTCTCTTGGATCAATTCGAAATAACCAACAGTGGCATTCTCTTCTACCGAGGCTAAGTACAAGGCAGCATGTTTTGCTGCTTGTGAAGTAGTGTGGATGAGGAGGATCTTATGGCACATGGGAGTGCAAGAGGATGAGGCAACTGTGCTGAGGTGCGACAATCAAAGTTGCATGGCCATTGCTAAAAGTCTAGTGTTTCATGCCCGCACAAAACATATAGAGATTCAATATCACTATGTGCATGATTTGATTGAGGACGGGATGGTGGAATTGGTCTACTGTCCAACAGAGCAAAATGGCATAGATATCTTGACCAAGGCACTCAGGAAGGATTAGCTTTAGGGTCATCTTCAGAGACTCCGCATTGGGCCGACAAGGTAGTTCACCTACGGGTGGGGACATTGAGGGGGGCTGTTAGATATGCTCAATGCCCAACCCTCTTGGTAACCAGCAGTGGTCCAAGGTGCTCAAGTTGTAAGTCCCCCATATGAGGAGAAGCCATGTGTGAGCTCGGGACACTGGATGGATCCTGACTTGTGGATCCTGACTTGCATGTCAAATGAGGTCTATCAGTGAGATCGTTGATGGTAGAAAGGTGATTGTGTGGGAGTCCCTTATTCTTGTTGGGGGCCTAGGGGCCAGCGGCAGTCTCATCTATCTGTGCAACACCAGACTGGACATCCCTGAATATTCCATGGACGACTAGTCGGTTCCACCGACTAGGTTCATTATTGGTCGGCTCCATCGACTAGGTTGATTGGTCGGTTTCACCGACTACGATCCGACTACCACCCTCATAGCTATAAAGAGGCGACCTCCCCAATCCATTGCATCAGATCAATTCAGATCAGATCTTCCAGCTAGTAGCTCTTCACCTAGTATCTGTCTAGATTGCCATCTAAGATCCACTGTGGGAGCACACGGGTGGACGGAGCCATCATCTGTACTACATAAGTATTGAAGGAAAATTGTTGTTCCTCTCCAGTTTGCTGTGTACTCTCTATTCTTTGTTCAATTTCTGTTCCGCTGCGCTGTGTAATTTAACACCTCCTCCCTGTGCAAAGGAGGAGTATCCTCTCCTTCTGACATTTTCCAAAAGTGTAGTGTGGATACTATAGTTTGGATAGCTCAATATAGATAAATGCCCTGAGTGTAGTATGCAAAGTCTTAATGCATCAAAATCAATATTTGTGAGTTCATCTTATGTGAGATAGGATACAAGATGCAAACGTCACGTACAATATACTTGATGAAAGATGAAGATGTTATAAATGCCATGCAAAATGTACATGTTGCAATCTTTACAAAATATAAAAGGTTGTACATCCACAACATAAATGACATCTTTTTTGAATTATAAATGCTTTCAAGGCCAATAATTTTATTTTTGAACAAGAAGTTTATTACAATAAGTTTGACAGACACATGGTGTCTCAAAAATATTACAAGGAAAAAAATGTGGCTTATGTTGCAAGCCTAAGGGCAAGAGACATCTCTTCCATAGGCCTCATAGCCAATTCTCCCTCACATTTAAAAACAGTGCCATAGGATCCTATTGCAGCTCCTACCAACCGCACTTTCAAAACACTGCCATAGGATCCTGAGCTGATTTTCTCGCCTACATGGATCTCCCTCTCTGTGACATAGGCCAAGAATGACACTCTGTCTATTTTACTAGCCAGGTGTTGTGCCTTTGAACCTCATCACCTCTCAATGGTTGAGAGGGTGTAGAGGATGGCTACTCTTCTCTTGCAGCCAAGGACGTAGCTCGCCCATAAGCTGCTGCAACCTTCTTTTCCAACTCTTAGCCACTATGACATGGCAATCTGATGCAATGACCTTACTCTTGTGCTTGGCCCATACACTCGTCCATTGTGTCAATTTGAAGACATCATACTCCTATGCAAGAGTAGGGTCTACATTACATGCTTCGTTGAAGCGGGTCTTTGCATTCCCAATAAAGCTATCAACCTAAAGCATGGCATCTATCTCCCACTGCACTTGGCTCGCAAAGTCATCCTGACCTTTAGACTGCAAACTGGTCTTAGCATCACCAAGAATCCTCCTCTTCATAGTGCTAACTCCCTCCAAACTAGATACGGTTGATTCCATCTCACTCTCCTCCATGTTGCACACCCTAATAAAAAAGGCATCCCGAATGCTCCTCGTCACTCTCTTGCGCTCGCCCTTACTTAGCTCTTCCCCTACTTTTTTCTTAGTGCCGGTGGTTGAGGCCATGCTTGCGATTAGATCTTCTTGTGTGTGTGCAGATAGCTTTCTCATGTGACACTAGCAAATAGCTATAGCTACCACACAATAGTGAGCAGGCATGCATCTAACAATAACCCCCACCCTATGCATGCATGAAATGCAAATGCAGATGATTTCAATGCACGTATGCAAATGATTTCAATGAAAATTTTTTAATTACATGAAATGCAGAGTGTACGCATGCAAGAAACGATTCTTTCAATCCATGCATGCATGAAATGCAAGATAATTTTGTAAAAATTTTGCTTTTAATGCATGCATGCAAGATAATTTCGTTTAAAAAATTATTTTAATGCATGCATGCAAGAAATGAAAGATAATTTCGCAAAAATTCTGAAAAAATCCCCCCCAACCTTTAAGTGGAGGGCCAAGGAAACCTAGTACAAGGTCATGGTCCCAACTAGCCCCCCATCCTATTCAGGACATGAGACCAAGAACCACTTCTTGGACCAGGCCCCTCGGCCAAGAGATGGAGAGAGGAGGATTTTTACATCTTCTCAATCCATTGTTAGTGGACAATGACACAGACGATTAGCATAATTGAAACATGAGCATTGAGGAAGGGTCCAGGAATATAGAGGGGCTATGTTTATAGAATATAGTAGAGGATACTTTTAGTCAAGCTATTAAATATACAATAGACCCTATATTAAAAGGGGATATAGGGTACCTTCTACAAGGACTTGCTCTCCTCACCTTATTCAACTCTATGTGTATTCCCATCAACTTAACTCAAGTTCATAAACATTACTTGGCACTAGCTCAACACGAATTTCTGGGCATCAAAGTATGTAAGCTTAATATCCTCTTTATATATACCTCACGTACCTTAGCATCCTCATTAATCTTTCCTATCTCATACTCCATGCCTTATACGCCTACCAATTTCATGCATTCATGCAACACTTGCAATAATTTGGTACCATGCTTATTCTGTTTGTGAGAAGGGTCTAAGTGCGCTTGCATGACACTCCAAACATATGAGGAAAATGGTTTATGAAGGTCATGCTTGTTGATTCATAGAGAAAACAATGAGCCACATTGAATACATCTTTATTCATGAGTGGTTACATATATAGGCAACTTCCTCCATGTTGGTAGATCCCAGATCCACAATCATCTCCATGATTATCTCAGTCAGTCACCTCCTATGATCAATCACACATCACACCAACCTGACATAGCTAACTGCCAAGTCACTAGAACCTTCTGGCACACCTACACTCACACACTCCTTGCATAGGACTCCAAGCCCATAGTTATACACACACACACATCAATTTTCCCCTTCATTCCCCCCCCCACAAATTGATGACCTCATACCTCAGCAATAGTACATGGGATGCTCGATGGCCTACCCACCACGATGTGGCAACACACATGGCCCCAACCTATGACTCACTCTTAGGATTCTTGGTTTACAACTCATAGATAGACAATGACTATGTATGAAAAGCCCCATGAGTCCAACAAGGAAAAATATCAAAAGACTAACAATCATTTAAGGATGGACTATCCATGGCAGAGAACCATTATTGACCTCACACACACATAACTTAGAAAACATATGGGTACTCACCATTCTTAGAATTGACTTGGGTGTTGTAAGCAGTGAAAGCTTTAAAATTCTTTGGTTCTTCTTCTTCATCAGTCTCTGGTTCTTTCAACAAGGTTGGCTGAACATCTCTTCTTTGCATAACATTCTTTTTCAAAGTGTCCAAGTTTGCCACAAAAGTTGCACTTCATTTTGTTTTTTCCCTTGAAGTTGCTTTTGGCCAAATGTGCCCCTTCTTTCAAGTTACTTCTTTGTTTGATCTTCCTTTCCTCTTCAAAGAGGGATGCTTCAATTTCCACCAAGCTTATCTCTGATATTATATTGGTGATTGTGGTTACAATAGTGCCATATTCTTCAATTAGACTTCTAAGTAAGATGCCAATTACAATATCTTCATCAAGATTAAACTTGATGCTAGATAATTGTGTCAAAATGCTCTTCATTGAATTTAGATGTGAAGAGATGGATTCTCCTCTATCCAATTTTAAGTCAAAGAACTTGATAAGCAAGCTAAACTTACAATATCTCCCCTGTGCTCCAAAAACATGCTCAAGATGAGTCCATGCAGCATGAGCAGTCTCACATCCATCAATGTGGTGGATAAAAGAATCACTCAAACCAAGAGCAATTATGGCTGGTGCTTTTTCATATTTAGGAATCCATGAAGCTTCTCCTTCCCTAGTTGTAGGTTTAGTTTCTTTTCCATTAGCCACCTTCCATATCCCCTTTTTCATGAGGATAAATTTCAGTTTGGTTTGCCAAGTGTGAAACCCCTCTCCTTCAAACTTATCTATTTTGAGTTTGGAGGCCATTTGGGAAGGTCTTACCAATTCAATGGGAGTGTCTACTCCCTTTACAAAAGATCAATCTTTCTGAACAAAGAAATCACCTTCACCATATAGATGCAAATTGCAAGATAAGAATTCAAAAAATCCTAGTTGTTTAGCATATGCATAACCAATTGGCTTCTCCCACAACCTCTTAACTGGGGTCTTTACCTTGTACTTTGTCCTTGTAGTCTTCTTGACATTTGAAGAAGAAGTTTGAGAGCTTGGCATATTGTCAAGAAATCAACATCAACTGATCTTCAAAGAACATTCTCTGAACTGAAAAGGCACACTCTGCATCTCTAAACTATACTTTCACTCCTCAAGCATTTAATGTAGCATCGAAAACTTCAAAAGTAGTATAGAAATGCTTGCAGAGAACATAGGAACTTTGGAGGGTTGATACCTCACTTAAAGTAGCAACAAGCTTGGGGCTTTTGTTGCACAATCAAAGATACATAGGTAGGAAAGACTCAGAACAAGTCTAAAACGAAATGGCACATTACATCTCCCCGGACAACAGCATCTTCTTCAATTGAGGAAGCTTTGTCTTCTCTTGAATCGACTGGTTTTTTGTCGATTTCTCCCTTGTTACTGGACCAAATCACTCCATATTTCTACTATGGGTAGCTCTAGTAGTATAGAAGACATGACTAAGAGGAATTGTGAAGTAAGGGACTACAGTGACCAGCATTGCAATAGTGGCGCAGAGGAGATAGAGAAGCAGTGCGTGAAGATGGCAATGAATTTCATTAATCGCTCCAATCAGATAGGTCGCCCAGGCATAAGGAAGGTTTAGCTAAGAGGGTTTCTCAATCCATTGCATGGATGAAGAGAATTGAGCTTTCCAAAGTAACGGTGGAAGAAGGAGAAATGGGAAGCATTTGGGAAGAAGATGGAATCTACTCAGAATCTTCAAAGAATCTCATGGATTCTCTTTCTAGGCACTAGGATTCTCAACAAGCTCTGATACCACATGTTGGTTCATAGAGAAAGCAATGAGGCACAATGAACACATCTTTATTCATGAGTGGTTACATATATAGGCAACTACCTCCATGTTGGTAGATCTCAGATCCACAATCATCTCCATGATTATCTCAATCAGTCATCACTCACACATCACACCAACCTGACATACCTAATTGCCAAGTCACTAGAACCTTCTAGCACACCTACACTCACACACTTCTTGCATAGGACTCCATGCTCATAGGCATACACACACACACACACATCAATTTGCCCCTTCAATGCTTGATACCTTCCGCTGGACCATCTTGCGTGTGAAGGCTAGCTTGATCCACCGCCACCATCTTTGAGTGCAAGTGACTGGATTCAGGATTGGAGGGAGAATGGAGAGGATCCTCCTCCTAGTATGAAGAGGCTATCCATCTTTCACGATCTTCCTTATTGGGGTCAGTTACAAATCAATCATCTCTTGGATCCCATGCGCATATCTTTAAGAATGTGGGGCTACTATTTGGGCACACTTGGTTGCTGACAAAGACTCAAGAGGAGTGCAAGAAGACTTGCAAGCTATGGATAGGATGCCTCTTTTGTGGTCCCAAGTGCGTGGTTGTAAAGTTGTCCTCTCAAAATCAGCATGGATCCTCTCTAAGACAGAGGAGGCAGCAGTCAAGGAGGATATTGCAGGGTACATGTGTTGCTTGAAAGGAGCATTTTCAAAGCACAATAAGCTCAGTGGGCTCAAGTCCCACAATTGGCACATCTTACAGGTATTCTAAGCTCTGTAGGATTAGTGTATCGATAATTGTGATGCGTTATATAAGTGTAATTATGATTATGTTATATTATTAACATGACTTATTTGTTGCTTTGATAGTTCATCCTCCCAATTACAGTGAAAGCGTGCTTACAAGAAGATGTTCGAAATGCTATATTCAAGATCAGTGGTATTGTGAGGTATGCTTACTATCAACTCACATTGATAACATTTTCTTTGATTTAAGTTGAATAATCTTTAGAAATATTATGAATCTTACATGGGCACGTGAAATAGGTGGATATCTCAAAAAGAGATCTCCATATTGAGCATTGAGAAGGCTAGGGTGGACTCCATCAAAGCCGTGTGCTTCCTTGAGAAGCACTTTCCCTCAAGCATTATGACAACTCAAGTGCACTTGCTTGTGCACATAGTTGATGAGGTGGCCATTGCAGGTACCGTTCATAGTCAATGGATGTTTTTTTCTCGAACGGTTTATGAAAACTTTGAAGGGATTTATAAGGCAGAGAGCAAGACCGAAAACAAGCATGGTAGATCATGAATGGCTTGTGCAAGAGTCATTAGTATATATCACGGAGCTTCTTGCATCCATGGATCTCGATATGTCGCAGGTTTTGCATAACAAGGATGATGATTGCATTGTTGGCGAGGTTCCCCAAGAAAAAGGGATTGAAAGAAAGATGAGCAAAGAGCAAATGAAGAAATTCAATAAGTTTTGTATCCTCAATAGCAAGGAGATGCAGAAGTGAATTGAGAGATATGAAGCAGCCAAATCAGAAAGGAGAGCGCAACCATATCCACAGGATCTCGCCCTTCTCCCCAAAGACATGTCACTTGATTGGCTATAACTGGCTCTATGTAAAGCCAAACACGATGGAGAGACAATAAACAAGCACGAGCGAGAGTTTTCTTTTGGATGTATGATGCATGTAAGTTTCTTACCTCTTGATGTAATTAAGTTATTTGTGGCAATATACGCTATAAAATATATGCATCCTCATTGTTTTAATTATGCTCTTTTGTAGTACAAAAAATACACTGCATTATGGTCATATGGACGACATTTTCAAGTGGAACGCATCAATTCAAAGAGAGTCACATATGATTGTGGAGTCATGGCTAACCTCCCACAAGATAGCTAAGCAAGTGCTTCGAATACCAATCTTCTCTCTTCATAGTTCGACTATTGTGGGACCGTACGCGAAATCTATGAAATTGATTTTAGACTATTTAGTATTTTCATTTTTTATGTAAAATGGTTTAGAACTATTTACAACGGTCCCCATGCTCAATGAGGAAAGATAGTAGTGGTTTCTTTGCAATAGACTCCACCAAACTCTAGGCCAATGAAAATGATACTTTTGTTCTTCCCAAGCATTGTGAATAGATGCATACTAATGATTTCATTAATCAAATGCTTTTGTTTTTAAAGATCAATTGGTACATGTTTCTATCTAATTAAGCATAAATTCATATAATTGATGGCATTTGACACCCATCTTCGATATAGGTGGTTTTTCATCCGGATCATTCTAATCATCCAAGATGGTGGTACGTAATCCAAGTTGCACCACAAAGTAAGAAGATTTTTGAAGATAGAGATGTGGATATGAAGATGCCACTACCAATGCTGGATCCAATTGATCCAGATGGATCTAGCAAAGAAGATGAAGATCACAATATGAGCCAAGAAGAAGATGCACATAATGACATCATACAGGAGGAATATGGAGATCAAGATATTGAGGAAGAAGATGACGATCAAGAATCACCCGACTTTATTGAAGAAGGGGAATTGCAAGATCAAGTCTTAGGTGAACGTACGATTCCAGAGTACGATGACGATATAGGAGATCAATTGGGTATAGAGTTGGAGATAGACTTGTTTGGCATGCAAGACTTGAAGCCGTTGATGTAAATGCTCTTGATTAATTTTTTTCATCTCAAACTTGGACATGATATATGATATTTTTTATCTCAAACTCGATGTACATGATCTTATATTTTTATTCTTTCAAAGGATCAAACTTTGTCATTGGAAAACACTCTCGATTAAAGGTTGATATAAGGAAAATACTCTTTGTTAAAGGTCGGTATAGGAAAGCTTCATAGAGTCAGTATATACCGACTATTACACTTCTATCATTAGTCGAAATATACCAACCATTACACTTCTGTCATTAGTCGGTATATACCGACCATTAACACTTCTGTCATTGGTCAGTATATACCGACCTTATGAGTCGGTATATACTGACCATTACAATTCTTGTCATTGGTCGGTATATACCAACCTTATTAATCCCTCCGTACATACCAATGATTAGTGCACCATGCACGCTAAACATCGACGCTTAATCATTAGAACAATGCTCGTGTGTTAATATTAGTGTTGCTGACTCTGAGGATAATGAGAAAGATGACCCATACTTTGTGTTCAGTGTACCAAACCTAGATGTAAGGTTACGTAAACATTTTTGGATCATTGGGGACCATCCTATGAGTAGGGAAAGTAGTTGTTAATGGAGTTATTTGGTGCAAAGATGCAAAACCTTAGATAAGAAGCTGGCCACATGCATCATTTTACTCTCATAGTTGGAGCTATTAAGCTTTAAAAGCAAGATACGCTTAGAGAAATAAGGGCAAAGGGTCTTCAAAATAGCTATAGACACTCATGAGCACATAATCGGGTGTCTTAAAAGCATTGACAACTCCTCTAGCCAGCTATTAAATGACAAAAAACCACCGGGCTTGGTGCCATCCAGCCAAGGCCATAGGAAGCTGCAGACTAGTCATGAAAGCCGCCCCATGCTCTTGTGTGAAAGTTCCATCACAATTCAATGTCCTAAGCTATCAGGAAGAAGAAGAAGTCCATCATCAAAGCTCTACCCTCGAGCAAGTTTTAACTATTAGAATTTCTTGTATAAAGATAATGGACTCTAGTCTATAGCATGCAAGTCACATTTTACGATTGAAATTCCAAAATCCAAACAACAAAAAGGCTAGATTGAAGGAAATTGCCCACCACCCAAATGAACGTGAAATATTTAAGTGGAAAATTTCAATGATAATAGATCATCATATAGGTATCATGATTGAACTCTGATACTATGTAAAACAAACATCAAGGCCATAATTGAAATGAAAATATCTTGAAGTCACATGGTAAATGATACTATCATTTAGTTGCTCCCTTCTCTGCTCACTTTTGGCAATGGTTCAATCAAAATCCTCTAGCTGTTTCCAAACCTCTCCAGATTGTTTGGGCAACTCTAAGTAGGTAGCTTTCAAGAGGCTTTCTTACCGTCACATTCAACATTATGGGCAGCCTTCTCACCATTACGAATAGCCTTAAAAATCTCCTAGTAGCATGGTATTCGAATTTCACTTTATAGTACATGTCCCTCAAATATGCAATTGTTTCATCTTTCTTGGAGCTGCTTTCTGCCTGGTCTGAATCGTGGGCATTTTGTATGTCTTTCCAATTTTTTTGCAAACCCCCAGCATTGCTCTAGTTTCCTCACTATCCTTTCATAGTAGCTAGTCTATTGTGCCATCTATTCCAATGTCCTATGTGTTTTTCATATTGCAAGTATGTTTGAAAAGTCCATCATTTACCATCTTCTGACTGCCAAGGGTTATTCCCATGGACTTCAGCTCCCTCTCTACACTCTCCTCCTCCATTTCAATGTCCTTTAGTTGTTGCTCTAAGCACTTCATGCACTCCTTTGCTTCTTGTCTTCACTTGCTCTCCTCCAGGCCAAATTCTTAGCCACGGTCTTTTCTTTTTCCTTGGTTGCCTCAGTTTGTAACCACGCATACAATTCCCTTGTGTGTGTTGCATTCACCTTGGCTTGTGCCTACTTTGCCATCCTAATGTCACTCAAATATTGCATTCTAGTGTGCTTCATCATCTATCCTATGTACCATCCTCATCTCCTCATCAATTTTACATAGGTGAGTTATAAATCCCATGCATTGTGGGTGCACTTGGCTTGAGTCGACTGCTCAAAATTATTCCTTAAGTTCGTGAACATGGTTTTGGTGATCTTCTTTGATAGGAGACTTGACCTCCACACAATTGCTCTACCACTATCTAAGCTTGCCAATAATGTTGAGAGTTGTGGTGCCATGAGCACATGTAGAGCAAAGGTATGAGTAAAGGGCAAGCTGCCACATGGCATGGAGGAGATATCCCACATGTGAGCAAGCATATTGATGTAAGTACCCTCACCTATAAAAGGGAGGTTCATTTGAAGTAATATCAATCAAGCACTTGGCACTATCTCAAGATTCTCTTTATGAGTCCAAGCTAATCTATCTTGGAACCTAATTGACTTGAGGTACATGTCATGAGCACTCTCTTCATCATGTTTCCACATAGGTTCCATCCACCTTAGAGTGCTCCATAGATCCTGAGGCACACATGTTTTGTCAAATAAGTCATGGCTCCTAATGCCTCATTTTCTTTATAACTTTTTGAACTTCTTTTAGCTAGCTCAAAACCTCAAAATCCACCATCATTGCTAATTTGCACAAGGGGGGGTTCCTTAATGGAGTCATCTTTCTTCCATGATTGGACGCTCTAAGAAACCAGCCTACAAATTGCCTCCATGGACTTTGAGCACATCCTCAACCGTCATCAATATGGACTCTAGCACTACAAGACACGGGCCTCTTTCTAACGCTATCTTTCGACGCTTCGCAGAGGCACGGGCACGAAGATCGTCGGTATGATTGAAGGGCAAGGAAGGTATCGGTGTAGATGTCAAAATAGCCGTTGGTATGGTCGTCAGTATATTTATCGATATAGGTGTCAAAATAGCTATTGGTATGGTCGTCAGTATATCTGTCAGTATAGGGGCCAATATATACCAACCCCTATACTGACATATATACTGACTACCATACTGACTACTACCAACCCTTGCATCGACGCTTTCATCGATGCTAGGTACAATTTTTTTCGTACCGACGTTTTTACAAAACATCATTTCCAAGGGTCTCAAAATAATTTTGAAACACAAGTTTAGTCATTTGAAAGATAAAAAATATAAGCATATGTACACCAAAATTGAGATCAAAACACTCATATATTGATTGTGAACTTAACATACAAATTAATGTACAAAATGTCACTATAAAAATGTGAGGGCCAAATTACACATAAGAAGTCTCGTCAATGTCAAAACTATGAATCGATAGGATTTACAATGACAGTTTCATCTTGAGCCAAGTCTTGCGTGCCAAATATGTTTATCTCAAGGTTTACATACAATTGATCACCTACATTATCATCCCCTATTGTATGTCTTGAAAGTTGATCCTCTAGTTCACCAGCCTCTAGTTCTCCCTCTTCTTACCCAAAGTCATGATCTCCACCTTCCGCCATTATAGTGTCATTATTGTCACCTTCTTCGTGGCCCATATCGTCATCTTCATCCTCTTCCCTAGATCCATTGGCATCATTATTTGGATCTTCTATCGGCATCTCTGTATCCACATTCCTATCTTCAAAAATATGTTTGCTTTGAGGAGAAACTTGGACCACGTACCACCATCTTGAATCCAAACAATCCGGATAAAAGACCACCTACATTAAAGATAAAAATTAGGTGTTAGTAATTATATTCATTTATGCTCAAATGTAATATATATATATATATATGAACATCTACCAACATTTGTTTGAAAACGAATATATTAGCTTTTGATCAATTCATTAGTGTGTACCTATTCACAATGCTTTGGAAGAACAAAGCTATCACTTTCATTGGTCCAGGGTCCATGAAATCAATGGAAAAGAAACCATAGTTGTTTGTCCTAACCACAGCATTGGGACATGAATTGTAGATAGTTCTAAACCATTTCACATCAAGAATGAAAATTCTAAATTGTCTAAAATCAACTTCATAGATGTCACGTATGGTCCCACAATAATCTAACTATGAGGAGAGAAGATTGGTATCATAAGCACTTGCTCGGCTATCTTCAAACAAAGTTAGCGATGACTCCACAATCATATGTGACTCTCCTTGGATCGATGCGTTCTAGATGAAAATGTCCTCCATGTGACCACAATGCACTGTACTTTTTACACTACAAAAGAACATGATTAAAACAATGAGGATGCATTTTGTAGCGATTGTGATCATAAACACCCAAATTAAGTAGAAAGGTTAAAAACTAAGCTCTCGCTCTCGATCAGTTATGTCCTCTCCATCATGTTCGGCTTCATAAAGAGTTTCTTGTAGCCAATCACAGGACATGTGTCTGGGGAGAAGAGCGGTGGATATGGCACCCTCTACCTATAAATGAATCTATGTCTCCCCCTCTCATTTATTCTTTTTGCTCTAGTCTCTTCATATCTCTCCACCCATCTTTGCATCTCAAGACTATTGAGGACACAAAACTTATTGAATTTCTCTCTTTGCTCTTTGCTCTTTGCTCATCTTTCTTTCAACCGCTTTACCTTGGGGAGCCTCTGCAATGACACGATCATCATCCTTGATGCTCCAAGCATGTGGCATATCAGGATCCATGGATGCAAGAAAGTATGTGATGTCTACTAATGACTCTTGCACAATCCATCCCTTCACCATGCTTGCTTCAGGTCTAGCTCTTTGACTTACAAATCCCTTCAAGGTTTTCATAAACCGTTCAAGGAAAAACATCCAACTTCCTGCAATGGCAACCTCATCAACTACATGTACAAGAAAGTGCACCTGAGTCGTCATAATACTTAAGGGAAATTGCTTCTCAAGCAGGCACACAGCTTCAATGGAGTCCACCTTATCCCTCTTGATGCTCGATATAGAGATCTCTTTTTGTGAGATCCACGTATTCCACATGCACTTGTAAGATTCAATATTTAATACCCATCATTTAAAATTGTATGAAATATAATGAAGGTGATATGAGATCCTCTCTTTTCCCCTCTATTTTCTTCTCCCTTTTCCTCTCTCTCTCTCCTATCCCAGAAGTTCTTAACTATTCTCTCTCCTACAGCCCTAAGGGGTAGATCAGGGACATCAATGGCTTTACCTACTCGACAGCCATCCCATGTAGCCCCTTCCAAGGGGTCATCACCTGGGCGTACCCATCGTAGGTCCACAAAGAGTAGTAAGGATCAAGGTTGATGTGGTGGCACAAGGGATGTAGACGAGTCTGCACACTCACATCCCTAGAGGTCTCCCCTTCCTCTTGAGACGTAGTACTAGTTAGGTCCCTTGCCCTCTCCACTCACAAGCTGCAGCACCCCAGAGACCACTCGCTCCCTTACTCCTCACTCCTTAAGCACTCACTCCACCCCTCGCTCTAGCTCTACTACTCCATCCACCACGAATCCTTCGGACTTTGTTTTTCTCGAGGACCTTTTCTACAGAGTGAACAACATTGGGGAGTTTATACAGAACGAGGACAGGAAGGTAGTCACAAGATACATAAGGAGGTTAGTGAGCACCCACTTCCCCAATGATATATTCAGACCTTGGAACCAATAGGACAAAAAAGCCAAGGAGGCCTGCATAGAAGCTCTCAAGAGACAATTTCCAAATCCTAAAGGGTTTGAGTTTGAAACAAATGCCATGCTCACTTCCATGGGGGAGCTCCTTAGGTCTCGTAGATATGAACCAACAGATGCTGTTAAGGGGGGTAATCACAAGCTAGGGTGGGCGGACCCGAAGGATTGAAAGAGAGCGAAGAAGTTTTACAGGGAGAATCTAGATGCGTTTGAGCCTCAGCGGAGGGCAGCAAGGATATGCGTGGAGACCGTAGGTCCTTTGCACCTCAAGAGCGATGGTAGACTCGCCAACGAGCCATGGGTGGTACGTGTATATTTATCTTCTACTGAATTTCTAATATGTTCAATCGTTCAAATGTCTTGTCATTCATATCTAACTAATTTAACTTGGATCCACATGAATCTATGATTGGAAGGCCTCCAAACAACGAGGAGTACAGAAGGCCTTTAGGATTGGAGCCAGGGCATGGTTTAAGGAGAAGCAGAGAAAAGGAGTCCACATCAATTGCAAAAGGGTGGCAGCACATCATGTGAGTATACCCTATTCCTATACATTATCGTTTGACTATCACCATTGTCTTAGAATCAACGCTCTCAGTTTTTCTAACTTGTTTCATTTTTAGGGAGGCACGTTCGACCGATCCAGAGATCCGGATGGAGAGACAGGATCTGAGGAAGAAGAAGCTAGGTACACAGAAGAGGAGGGCAAGGGATTGGGTGCACTCGCACACAGAGAGACCAAGGGCGAGGAGGACGAGGAGGACGCAAGAAGAGAGACCAAGTGCAAGGAGGGCAAGGAGGACGAGGAGGAGCAATAGTAGGATAGGACATTTAGTGGTTCAATATTTTGGCACTTCTGCCCTTTTGTAGTAGATTGCCTCAGTGGATTTGACATTTTGGAGTTTGGCACTTTTGCCATTTTGTAGCACATTAGCACATTATTTCAGCAGATTTGCCATTTTGTAGCATATTGTCATTACTTTTTAGACTTTCTTTGCAAAAATTGTAAATTGTAATGTACACCTCCGCATTTGTAACATTTAATCATGATTTTGATGGAAAAAATTTTATGTGGGGCAGGATGGGACTGAAACAAGCCCCATCCTGCCCCACATAATTTTTTAAGCTTCTTTAAAAACATCGGTATATAGCAACACATGTACCAACATTGTACTATCCATATATACTGACCCCTACACCGATGCCCATGCTGACACTGTCGGGTATATTTTACCGACGGTGACACCAACTCCCGCACCGACCATTTCTTTGCAATGTCCACACCGACCATTTCTTTGCAATGTCCACTCCCGCACCGACCATTTCTTTGCAATGTCCACACCAATAGAAATTCTGACACTTTCCACTTTTTTTTTTTTTTAATTTGTATTTAGCGTCGATATCAATGTCGAAAAGTCGCCCGAGTCTTCTAGTGTCGTATTCCCACAAAAAATGATGGCGATGGTGGCATGGCAATATTGCAACTTATGTAGGAATGGCCGCCCGGGGGGGGGGGGGGGCTTTGACTAGAACCAATCCACATCTACCATGCAATATATTTATTTACCCCACATCATGTTGGGTGAATATACATCAAACATGTTTCTACCACGTGGCACACGCACATGCAAAAATACCACACAATATTTAAAAATACCATAGGGCAATGTACAACATACCATGGAGTGTATTAGCTTATCACACGATATATGACTAGTCAATAGGCTTGCTGTCACGTTTCAATGCAGTTTTTATTCAAATAGTATGTATTTTTTAATTTTAAAACGTACTAAAATAACCTGAATTTTTATGCTCGGGGGGGTCACTATGTATAAACCCTCTATATCACGTGCGTTCAAGGCCTATATTTAAAGTCCCTTATCTGTAAAAAATTTCATGAATAAAATGTATCCCTTTTCTATACAAATCTGTAAATTTTTTCCAAAACTATTTTAAATAGTCCCTTATGTATATTTATTTCTGTAAATTTTAGAAATAAAAAAAATCCTTCTGTTGAACTCACGTGATAGGGTTACATATGATGAGTGACCCCCCCGAGTTTTTATGCATGTAGATCTTAAAACAAGTGGGTAACTTGGTTGTTCTTTTTGTGGTGATCAATTGGAACCATGATAGTACTTAGACCTTTCAACAACAATTTCACATTTAACACCTCCCACGTGACCATGTACTCCCAATCCATCCACCTTGAAGTACTTCTTGTGGGGGTTAAAGGTCACTATGCCTTTACCCCAGTTATGTACAATACTCAAACACATATATAAATGAATGAAAAAGAAGATTAGGGTGTTCTGCACCCACCAAAACTTGTGTGGCTCTCTGCTTCTCTCTCTCCCTCTTCCGTTCTGCTTCCGTTGAGAGCACTCTCAACTGGTATGAGAGCCCGAGTGATCTAGCTAAGCGTGCATGAATTCCTGGAAGCTCAGCAGCTCTGTGGGAGGAAGGAGAAGCTCTGTGGGAAGCTTTGTGGGTGATTTTACTTGCATCCGAGTGTGCAGAGACCTTGAAGGAACCTTTGGAAAAGTCACTTTGGTTTTGCGAAGTGGTTTTGAGAGCCTATTAAGTGTTTTCAAAGAAAAAGTCGTTTTTTTAAGCTTTTCCCTATTCCGTTCGATGACAGAGACTCTATATTGACTTGTAGAGGCAACCATTGCCTGCTTTTGGTGTCCATTTCACTTCAAGAGCTTGGAAACACCTTCATTCTTGAATTTGGAGTTCTGACTCACTGTGTCACTTTCAACGTTTTTCTGCCCAGGTGGTGGAACTCAAGTTTGGAGCAACCATTTGTAGATCTGTCAGTTCCGGTGGATTTTGGAGGTCCTAAAACTTCTATGTTGCTCACCATTCACACTCGGGTGGAGTTTACAAACAGTTCAGTTTCCAAAAACGTTTTTCAGTCCGTGTGTTGGACCCAGTGATTGGGACCACGGTTTCCAAAACCATCTATCCCATTGCGTTTTGGACGCCTAAAAACCCCTACCTATCAGTTCTTGTGCGATTCAATGGAGTATTTTCAGAGTTATAGATCTCTGTGTATTTCATTTCGTCTCTCTGCTATGCATTTTTTATTCTAAGGTTTTGAAACCTTAGATTTATGCCACATGGCAGTGGATAAGTGTTGATTCCCATTTCTCACTCATCGGTTGGGATTTTGGAGTTCCAGCAAAAGCGAGATATTTGCAGATTGTCTTGCTGAGTCCAATTATGCAATGGCGCCCATGTTTTGAGGCATGTCAGGTTCTATTTTCAGTAGCGGTCATTGCCATGGGACCATGATTTCTTGAGCATACGTTATGCAGATCACTCTGGTTACAGTTTGAGCCGTGTGCGCTCATTCGTGGTGTGCATTGGGTTGCAGTGGATGATTTAAAGGCAATTTGGATGCATTGCGATCCTTATTGGATGCGCTGATAGGCCCAGATTGCCTTGTGGGATGCTATTTTTTATGGACGCTTTGCACATGGATGCTATTTTATGCTAAGGGACAACCATTTGACACATTGCAAGTGATGCACTGATAGTGTTATGCTCTCTTGGATGAGATATTGTTGATGCATATGCCCATGGACGGTGTTTATGCTTGAGCCATTTGGCACTTATTGGCATTTTGGATTGCCATTGCAGTTGGCATTTTCTTTTGGGCCAGATTTGCTCATATGGATGCATAGTACATGCACATGAGTCAACTGTATCTTTTGATGCTTTGAGATTTGAGTTTTGGTGATATTTGACTCTATTGTGGCATACAACATTTCGGTGCACCTGGTATTTGGTGTGATTCTCTCTTGTAGGCACTAGCATTTGGGATTTTGCTTTATTTGCATCATGGCATCCTCTTCCATGTCTGAAAAGGAGTTTTTCAGCATTAAAAAGTTTGATGGGACAAAATTTTCTTTGTGGAAAGAACAGATAAGGGACGTGCTTATTCAAAAGAAGCAGATAAAACCCTTGCAAAGGATTGCAGTTAAGCCTGCAGCTATGTCCACATATGAATGGAATGAGTTGGATGCATTGGCAAATTCTACCATTAGACTTCATCTTAGGGAGACAGTTTATTTCACAGTAGTCACTGAAAAGACTACGGAAGCTTTATGGAAAAAGCTGTGTGCTACATATGAGAAGGAGACTGCCTCAAACAAAGTCTATCTCATGAAGAGATTGTTTGAGCTGCACATGGAGGGAGTATCCATAGCTTTGCACTTGAATGAATTTAATATCATTTTTAGTCAGCTTCAAGCTCAAAAGCTGAATTTCAATGCGGAAATGAGGGCAATATTTCTCTTATGCTCATTACCATCCTCATGGGATACTTTCCGTACTGCTATCAGTAACTCTACACCTGGTGGAGTATTGAACTTTGATGATGTGGTTGGTAGCTTGTTGGCCGAGGAGATTAGAAGGAAGTCAATGGAAGGCAACAAGCAAGATGCAGCCTTAATGTGCAAAGGGGCAGATCACAGTCCAGGGGGAAGTTCCAAGAAAGAGGGAAGTCCCGTAGCAAGTCCAGGGCATGGAACATTGAGTGTCACTTTTGTGGCAAGAAGGACCACATGAAAAAGAGAGCAAAAAGATAAGAAAAAGAATGCAAATTGGGGTGCAAATCAGAAGGAAGCGAGTCCAAGGGAGGACAAAGAAAAAGTGAAGATCGAGGGGATCAATGCAGTCACACATGATAGTGACAATGACATTCTCTTCATGTCTAGTTTATCTACAGAGTTGCTTACCACTTCAGATGATGCATATTCCTAGGATTGGATTTTGGATTCTGGTGCTTCATTCCATGTTACTCCCCATAGGGAATGGTTCTCCACTTATGACAGTGGAAAGACAGGTTGTATGCATCTTGGAAATAACTATGCATGTGACATAGTGGGAGTAGGTGACATAAAGTTTTCTTTTGCAAATGGGTCTGTATTTATTTTGAAAAATGTGAGACATGTGCCTAAGCTAACCAAGAGTCTCATTTCAACGGGTCAGCTAGATGATGCTGGTTTTCATACCATCTTTGGTTATGGGAGTTGGAAAATTCAGAAGGGCTCTATGCTTTTGGCCAGGCCGGGTGCCAAGTGTGGGACTTTGTATCCCTTACATGTATCAGGGGTATTTGATCATGTTGTTGCAATAACCGAGCAGCCAAGCACTTCTTTATGGCATTGCCGGTTGGGCCATATGAGCCAAAATGGGATGAAACTCTTATGCCATTTGGGTTATGTACCGCATTTGAGTTTCTCTGATTTTGAATTTTGTGAGCACTGTCTCTATGGGAAGCAGACTAAATCAGCCCATAAAAGAAGGGGAAAGAAAGAGTTTGAAAAGCTTGATTTGGTGCATTCAGACGTATGTGGTCCCATGCCTACACGGTCATTAGGCGGGGCTGAATACTATGTGACATTCATTGATGATGCAACTAGGAAAGTGTGGGCTATGGACTGACAATGGTGGAGAGTATCTCTCTCATGGCTTTTAGCATTTCTGTGATACACGTGGGATTAAGAGGGAGCTCACATATCCTCGTACTCCAGAGCAATATCCAGTTGCAAAAAAGATGAACCGTACCATTCAAGAAAGGTTACAATGCATGCTTTCCAATGCAAGTCTTTTTGGTGGTTTTTGGGCTGAGGCAATGAAGACTGCAGTGCATGTGATCAATAGATCACCTAGTAAGAGTTTGGATGGTGGTATTCTTGAAGAGGCATGGAGTGGCAAGAAGCCCTCTTACTCTCATTTGCGTATATTTGGGTGTGAGGCATATGCACATGTTCCAAAAGAGCTTCGAAAGAAGCTATATCCTAAGTCTAGGAAATGCATCTTTCTGGGTTATGGTGAAAGTGGAGAGATGGGCTATTGTCTCTGGGATCCAGAAGCAAAGAAGATCATATGCAGCCATGATGTAGCCTTCAATGAGAAGAAGATGCATAAGGCACCCATGAGGGATGTGGAAATGAGGAGAATCACTTTCCAGGACGTGAATCCACCTGCATATGTTGATAGACAGCAAGCTGTCCATGCACCAAATGTGCAAGAAATGGTACCACCAAGTACTCCCACAGGTATACAATCAAGGGTAGATGATGGATCATCTATTGGTGGAAATGATGAGCCAAATGTGGCTGATATGCAGGTGGGACAGCAAGCTGAAATTTCCTTGAGAAGATCATCTAGAGTGTCTAGACTGCCTGATAGGTTTGTTCCAGGGGTAGACTATGTGATGCTTACTGATTGCAGGGAGCCTTCTTGCTACAGAGAGGCTATGATGCGCGAGGATCAACACAAGTGGGAGTATGCTATGCAATCAGAGATGAGTTCACTTATGAAGAATAATACTTGGGACTTGGTTTCTTTGCCACATGGAAAGAAAGCATTGCCATGTAAATGGGTCTACAAGATGAAGGTCACAGGTGATGATGTGCCTAGGTACAAGGCCCATTTGGTCCCTAAAGGGTTCAAGCAAGAGAAGGGTGTGGACTTTGATGAGATATTCTCTCCGGTTGTGAAGATGACCACACTTAGATGCATGCTTGGACTAGTGGCAGCAGAGGATATGGAGCTTATGCAGATGGATGTCAAGACAGCTTTCTTGCATAGGGATCTGCATGAGGAAATTTACATGGTGCAGCCGGAAGGCTTTCAAGAAAAGGGCAAAGAGCATTTAGTTTGCAAGCTGAAGAAGAGTCTCTATGGTCTTAAGCAAGCGCCTAGAGAATGGTATCAGAAGTTTGATGCTTTCATTCAGTCCCAGGGTTTTAGGAGGAGTGAAATTGATCACTGCCTCTACACTAAAAGGGCTAAGGATAATAACCTAATACTCCTGGCACTATATGTCGATGATATGCTATTGGCTAGCAAGAATACTTATGAGCTAGATGCATTAAAGGCCAAGTTGCATGAAGCCTTTGATATGAAGGATTTGGGACTTGCAGGTCATATTCTTGGTATGCGCATCACGCGTGATCGGAGTAGGAAACTCCTTTGGCTTTCACAGAAGGAGTATGTTACAAAAGTATAGCAGCATTTCAATATGGAGGGGGGGAAGGCAGTGAGTACTCCATTGCCTCCATATGTGAAACTGAGTCATACAGATAGTCCCAAATCAGATGAGGAGAGGGCCATGATGGCCAAGGTTCCTTATGCATCAGCGGTTGGGAGTCTTATGTATGCTATGATAGCTACTAGACCAGACATTGCATTTGCAGTGGGAGTTGTTAGTCGGTATATGGCTAATACAGGAAAGAGGCATTGGGAGGCAGTTAAGTGCATCATGAGGTACATGAAGGGTACCAAGGAGATGTGCATCTGCTTTGGTAGAGGAGACATGCATGTACTTGGGTACACATATTCAAACTATGCAGGGCATGTGGATAGTAGGAGATCCACTTCTGGTTATGTGTTCACCTTTGCAGGTGGTGCACTGTCGTGGATGTCTCGTGCACAGAAGTGCGTTGCTTTGTCTAGATACCACAGAGGCTGAGTATGTTGCAGCCGCAGAGGGTTGCAAGGAGGCTATATGGCTTGATCGGCTAGTGGGAGATTTGGGGATTCATACAGGTGTACCGACATTGCATAGTGATTCCATGAGTGCTATTTAGCTAGCACAAAATCCGGTCTCTCATGCAAAGACCAAACACATTGAGGTCAGGTACCATTTCATTAGGGAGGTACTTGAGAACAAGCGCATAGAGCTTGTCAAGGTTCATACAGATGATAACCTTGCAGATATGCTGACGAAGAGTCTACCTAGTCAGCGGTTTGAGTATTGTCGTGCATTGATGGGCATTGGATAGTATGGTCACTAGTTGTTCTCCCTTAAAGGTACATTGTCCTTTAAGTGGGAGGTTGTGGGGGTCACTGTGCCTTTACCCTGGTTATGTACAATACTCAAACACATATATAAATGCATGAAAAAGAATATTAGGGTGTTCTACCCCCACCAAAACTTCTGTGGCTCTCTCCTTCTCTCTCTCCCTCTTCCGTTCTGCTTCCGTTGACAGCACTCTCACTTCTAGTTAATGCATGCTTGTAATGTGGGCATTTGTAAGGGAATTCCATCTACATGTGATTTTCTTACTTATCATTAATTTGACCTGTAGGCTTATAAACTTCTTACTATAATGTGCATCCTTATTTCTTTATTGCTTTTTCACTAGAATAAAGAAGTATAGTGCATTGTGGTCATATGGCTAATACTTTCATGTGAAATAAATCAATTTAAGGAGGACAACATTTGACTAGGATTCATGGCTAACTTATCAAGCATGTGCCACCCTTCCATGTAAGAGGACCCATAAGGTGTGTTGTACATAATCCATGGTAGTAATATTATAAACATTGTGGTCATATGGGTGATAGTTTCACTACTTTTATAAGAAACACATTGAATTAAAGAAAACTACATTTAAAGAGGGACTCATGGCTACTTTTATAGAACATACTCGATTGAGCACTTTAGATGCCAAACTTATTTCCGCATAGTTAGATTATTATATGACCATACAAGATACCTTGGAAATTAGATTTAGGCAATTCGATATTTTTATTTTTCATGTAAAATGGCTTTCTACAATGGTCCCAATGCAAGATGAAAATCTATTCTTTGTCATACTTTTGTTCTTCCTAAACTCGGGGGGAGGGAGGGCAGGGGGGGGGGGGACTATATATCATGTGCATTGAAAGACTATTTGTAAAGCCTCTTATCTGTAAACTTATCATGAATTAAACACACCCTTTTTCTATTCAATTTGTGAATCAATGAACTCATATTTTTATCAATGATCTTAAATGATAATGACATTTGCATGTTGAATATAGGTGGTCTTTCATTCAAATCCTTTTGATCCATGATCGTGGTATGTGATGAAAGTTGCTTCCCATTTAGTAAATTGACTTTTAAAGAGAGACATATGGGTATGATGATGCCTTTTTTTTTGTTGATGCATCGGATGCTAGAGAAAAATATAGAAATTGCATTTGATCAATTTTTGAGTGAACCATGGTAACACATGTTCCTGTGCTTTTCTAGCATATATCATCATCACCACCAAAAGGTTTTTGATAAGTATCCCGATCATATAAGATAGTTGGGGATAGAATTAGAGATGGAATTTTGGAATGAAAGATGAAACTTTTGATATAAAGAGAACTTCTCGATAAATTTATCATGGAGAGAACATTTCATCCTTTGCTCTTTAACTTGTACTTGCATTATGGCAATTAACTTCTTAATTTCAATAGAGATATATGAAGACATTTTATTCCAAAGTGGATCACCCTTTGTATCTTTCAAATGATAAAAACTCTAGAGTTTATTGTCTTTGGGAGCTATGTAAAACTAAAGTTTCTTTGAAGTGTCAGTGATGGTATAGCAACTAGTATAGATCTCAAAAAAGGTCATCAATATATACATTGCTATCTGTCAAGCATATCAAATATCAATACCAACATCCATACTGAGGACAATATAGATAAATTTTCCAATGGCTTCATTCTTGGTAATTTGCCATGTTTTCCAATGGTCCATTTTTTTAGTGTGAAAAAAATTCTAAGTAGTAAGTGCTAATAGTATAGCAAAAAAGGATGGAAATAGGTGGTCTTTCATTCAAATCCTTTTGATCCAAGATCATGGTATGTCTAATGCAAGTTTCTTCCCATTCAGTAAATTGACTTTTAAAGCTAGAGATATGGGTACAATGATGCCATTTCTTATAGTTGATGCATAAGATGCTAGAGAAAAAGACAGAGATTGCATTTGATCGATTTTTGAGCGAACCATGGATAGTATATCTTCTGGTGCTTTTGTAGCATCATCATCACCACCAAAGGATCAGGTTTTTAGTAAGTATCCCGATCATATAAGATAGTTGGGGATGGAATTAGAGATGGAATTTTGGAATGAAAGATGTAACCTTTGATATAAATAGCACTTCTCAATAAATTTATCATAGAGAGAACATTTCATCCTTTGCTCTATAACTTGTACTTGCATATGGCAATTAACTTCTTAATTTCATTAGAATTATATGAAGAGATTTTATTCCAAACTTGACCCTGTTTTTTATCTTTCAAATGATTCAAAATCTAGAGTTTATTGTTTTTGGGAGCTATGTAAAATTAAAGTTTCTTTGAAGTCTCAATGATGGTATAGCAGCTAGTATAGATCTCAAAAAAAGTCATCTATAGATACACTGGTAGATATCTGTCAAGCATATCAAATATAAATACCAACATCTAGATAGATTTTCACAGTGGCTTCATTTTTTGTAATTTGCCATGTTTTCCAACGGTCCATTTTTTTAGTGCCACAACAACACAAAGCAACCATAGACGCGCTTAGTAGACGCGCAAAATAGCGGGCGCGTCTATAGGCGTCGTTTTAGTAGAGAAATTACGGGCGCGTCTATTAGCGCGGCTAAATGCTCGTCTCTTTGCGCGTTAATCCCCGCGTTTATTTGCGCGTTAGGCCAAAGAAAATATGGGCCCGTCTACCATCCCATTTATTAGCGCGCTTATTTACGCGGGTATTAGCGCGTTTATTTGCGCGTTTACACTGAGACTCAGACGCGCATTTAGACGCGTAAATAGACGCGCTCCAGAGAATACAGAAAGTGAGATTTTGGTGTACATCATTGCTTTCCAAACATTGCCCATGATTACCAAAGCACATAATTTTTTGCAAGCCCACATATACAAGAATTAAAGGAAATGAGGAGAATGAGACAATATGTAAAATAGTTTTGCTAATATCAATTGTGGGGCTACGGTTCAATCTCATCCTCAATGAGATCAACCCTTGCCAAACTATCTACTTCAAAATCCAAACAAGTGTTTAGATCTACAAATACATTCAACCCACTATTACTTGTGCCACTCATGTGCTCATCGAAATCAAGATCTCCAATGGTAGGCTCGTCTTCACGAGTAATGCCGGCCTCAATATCTATATCTCCTATCTCATGATCATCCTCCTCTCTTGTATCACGGTCATCATCACGTCCATGGCCATGATCATCCTCCATATGCTCCATATTAGTAAATGTACTATACATCACTTTGGAACGTGGCATAATAGGTATGACATGCCACCACCTATTATTATCCACCATTGGTTGATAGACAACCTAATTCAAACACAAATACAATCATGTTACTTTTCTTGCATCAAATATTTAAAAGCGAGTATTTTTATGTGTGTGCACAGTACCTGTTCACATTGTTGCGGTAGTATTAGTGTGTCCTTCCTACTTTGCCAAAACTTTGTGGAGTCAATAGTTACAAAGCCACTTGCATGGCGTTTGATTGTTGCATTAGGGCCTCTTTCCACCACGTCCTTAAACCACTTTACATTGAAAACATACACAAAGAAGTGTCGAAAGTCAAGCATAATGATATCTTGGATTATGCCACAATAATCATCCATGACTCCATTGGCTCCCTCAAAGCTAGCAATGATGCCGCAATCTTGTGTGTTTCTCTTATCATCAATTCGTTGTGTTCGAAAATGCTTGCCCTCACACCATATAGCATTGAACATAGTGCACTACACCAAGAAAAAATCAATTAAATAAGCAATCTAAATTATAAAAAGCTCCTAACTTATACATAACATTCTATATACCGACCTTGCTCATGCATCCCCTAGCATACTCCCATTCTTCCATTGTGATATGCATCCCCTCGTCTTTCTCTGCTTTCTCCATTTCATCAAGTAGCCAATCCACATGAATATCCTTTGGAAGTGCTCTTAGACGCTGAGGGTATGGCACACGAGATCCGTGGTGTGTACGAAAGAGTGTCCTTTCTTCTTGTCTTCTTGCCTTTGCATCCTCGTATCTTGTCACCCATCTTTTCATCACATCACTATTAAGCACGCAAAAGAGGTTGATACTATTACGCAACTCCGTGTCTATTACTTTGTTGCGTCCTTTTCCTTGAGGCACAATAGAGGTCATCCTTAGGTCTTCATCATCTCTCCATAGTCGTGGGAGAGAGCTATCCACATCAACAAGAAACTCAGAAATATATACAAGTGACTCTTGTACCATCCAACCCTCGGCCATGCTACCTTCGGGTCTTGCATTTTGTCTCACGAAGCCCTTCAAGGTCTTCATGAAGCGCTCGAGGAAGAACAACCATCGTGCATGTATAGTACCGTATATAGCAATCTCATCCACCAAATGTACTATGAGATGTAGTTGGCTTGTGAGAATAGAACGTGGAAATGTCTCCTCCACTAGACAAACCTCCTCCACCGACATAACTCGAGCATTCTCAAGCGTGGTGGGATCTATTTCCTTTGAGCTCACATACCTCACAAGCTCGCCCATCTTGTAAATACAATCTTTCACGTCCTTTGATGCACTACGTGAAATGCTAGTAGGTAGTATGAACTGAACCCGCGAGGAGGTGGTTGATTAGATGCTTATAGCTATTCACTCACAAATTTGAAAGGAAAAAGATATTATGCATATAAAATACTTACTTGGAGCATCTTGTGCCAATCATGAGATTTCAAGCCATATAATTGCTCTACACCTCTTTTCTTGCTCTTTGTAAAGGCTCCCTTCAAACACCTCATGCATCCAGTGGGAGTACGAATTGTAGTAATAGCGCGCTTCACCGTCGCCATCTCTAGCTTTGATAACATCCACGGTGCCCGAGGTTAAAAAACACGCCCATTTGGTCTCTCTTGAGGCCAAGCTTCACGCATCCTTCTTGTGGTACGTAGATCCTCCCTTATGCCTGCCGAATCTCGTGTCCCATTCAAATGCTCCCAAATGGTAGATGCCACATTCTTGAAGATATGCATGGGATCGAGCAGGTGATTGATCTTGAGGTGGGACCAATATGGTAAACGATAAAAGATGGAGTATCTAAACAAAATATGGTGTTAGCGTGCAATCCTCACTTTCAACCAATATAGCCAATCTTTACTTCCAGCCAATAGTTACAAATCCTTACCGGCTCATGCCAAGTGGTGGAGGAGTCGTGGAACCGTCCCAAATTCTCATCCAATCTCCCGCGGTGAGTGATTGTGGGAGGACTTCATTCCAAGGGGCAACATATCTAGGATGATCAGGTGGGAGAAATTGATGGTGATTCTCATAGATGACCTTATTTAATGCGTCTGCCCGTGAGGCAACTAGCGAAGGACCACAAACAGGACATGCATGGTAACCCGATGTAGTGAGACCTGAAACAATAGATGCAATTAAGAGTGGAAGGTGGGTTTAGGGTGCCACATCCTTGCCTATTCATAATTTAAAAATGCAATGCTTACCTGAACACTCGCCATAGCCTGGGAAGTCATGCATCGTCCACATCAAGACTGCTTTGCAGTTGAAGTCTCGTGACGAGGGAGGCCTGCTCACATCATGCACCTCGATACCTCTCCAAAGTATCTCTAGCTCATCAATCAAAGGCTCCAAATAAACATTAGGGTTTTTGACTTTATGCTTCCCTGGAATTAGAAGGGACAGCATGACATGTCCTTTCTTAATAGCCATAGAGGGTGGAAGATTGTAATTCACCAATACCACTGGCCATACACTGTAAGACGTGCTTTTGAGACCAAATGGGTTCACACCGTCCATACCCAATCCAAGTCTCAAGCTCCTAGGTTCTTCCTTGAAGCTTGGCCATGTGTCTTCAATATGCTTCCACGCAGGAGAGTCCGCAGGAGTTCTCCACTTGCCATCGGTTGATCGATGGGAGGAATGCCATGACATGAGCTCTGCAATAGATTTGCACTTGAACATATGTTGGATGCGAGGGATTATGGGAAAATGTCGCAATACCTTACGAGGCACGTCCAAGGTTTTGAGATCTGCTCTATATCTTTCCTCTCCACAAGTAGGACACTCTCTTGCATCCTTATGTAGTCCACGAAACAAAACGCAATCGTTGACACATGCATGGATGCGCTTGTAATCTAATCCTCCAAGAGAGGTCACATGTTGCCTTGCCATATCTCTTGAGGTCGGTAATTTATTCTCCCTTGGAAGCATTTTACACAATAGCCTGCACGTGAAGACCATAAATGAGGAAAAGCATTCGAGTAATTGACCCACGCGCATAATTCACCATGTTTGCAAAATCGACTTTAAAGCTTACTTGAGTAATGCATTCAAACTTACATTGCTCCATCCATAGATGGTTTGCAAGTTTAGTAACTCAAGGGAGGCACGTAGAACAGAGAATGTGCACCCCTCAAACAGTGGAGTCGATGCTGCGGTAAAAAGATCATCCTGCTCCATGCTATTATCCCTCCCTTGATGGACATATAAATCCCGCACCATATCATCAAACACCTCCTCCTCTACGGCTTCATGAGGTAATGGTGGAGGGCTACTATCACCATCACTCCATGCATCCGTAACGGTCCCTCCTGAAGATCCCACCTCATATCGCCGACGCTTCGCTTCCTCACGACGGGCATAGGGTAACATATTGTGCGGGTGTGGCACTGCATCCTGTATCAAATTAAAACGGGATCATTATAACTCAAACATATGAACACCCATAGATATATCAATCAACCTTAACTTACAAATCCTTACCCTGTTTACTGTCACATCCCATTCTCCATACTTTGAGATATGATTGAGCGTAATCCTGCGTGCACGATACATGTTTCCTCTACATCGATCACACATACATTTGATTTTTTGCTCCAACCACATTTCGCGATGGTGGATACGGAGGGATTCATCCTCACTGGAGCTGCTTGTTGAAGATGGAGACATCCTACAAACAAACAACCCACCAAATTTGCTCTTCTTCAAATGCTTAACTTAAAAAACTCTGTGTGCGTCTATCTTCGCGTCTATCGTCGCGTCTAATTCCGCGTCTAAATACCCGTCTAATCTGTTTATTTAGACGCGCCTTTAGACGCGCTAATAGACGCGCCTACTCTGTGTATTCAGACGCGAATATAGACGCGCTAATAGACGCGACTATACCCGCGAATATAGACGCAACACAGAGTTTTTTAAACATGCTTTTCGGCGCGCCGCTCGCTTTGCTTTTCTTTTAACTTCGCGAGCGGCTTTCCTTCTTCTTTATTAACACTTCTATAGATTCGAAGCTCCCATACACAGTTCCAAGCTTTCACTCAAGACAAAAGAGCCGTACATACACAACTTGCTTCCAAGCCTAAAGAAGAGGAAGAGTACGAACAAGGAGAAGACACAAGCTTGGAAAAGAAAGATCCTTCCATACCTTTTTCCAGGTAAGTCCTTTTGAAGTTGTTCTTGCTTGCCTTTTCTAGTTTTGTACTCTTTCGCATCCACGAAACGCAGCATCTAGGTATGAGCGACACGTTGTTTTGTCGGGCGAAACGTCCTTTTCCACTTTTGAGTATTCTCGACTGTCGGAGCGCGTGTATAGAGGCGTCTGAGAGCGCGTCTAAACTGGCGTCTACAAGCGCGTCTATATGCGCGTCTGAGAAAAGCCAGACACTCACAGACGCGATGTTAAACGAGAATTTAGACGCGATTTTAGACGCGCCGTGTAACGCACTGTTAGACGGAATGTAGAACGGATTGTTAGACGCGTTTTTAAACGGAATGTTAAACGAAGTGATAGACGCTCTGTTAGACGCGTTTATAGACGCGCAGATCAGACGGGTCTGTAGACGCGCTCTGACAGAGCCTCTTTTTTTTTTCGCCCCTTTCTTCTCAGCTCCCAAAGTAATAGATTTGTTTATTTTTTTCCAGTTCAAGATGTGGCCAGGAAGTGCTTCTAGCTCACCTGATCCGCGGGAATCGATATGGAAGGATTTATATAATATTTTAGGACACCCTCCTAGTCCTGCAGAGTTATACGGGTACATGACGGGTACCCTTAACACTCCCCAGGAGTCGGCAGTACAGACTCCGAGCCACCCCACACCGCCTGAGATCACCCCAGCGGAGTCCGCACAGCCGTCTTATGCCCCTTCCCCCGTACCGTCTTATGCCCCTTCCCCCATGCCGTCTTATGTACCGTCTTATGTCCCTTCCCCCATCCCGTCTTATGCCCCTTCTGCCATCCCGTCTTATGCCCCTTCCCCCATGCCTTCAGGAGGTCCTTCTGCCTCAGCGAGCCGTCGACGTACTCCCCAGCCGTCGAGACTCGGTTCTCCAGCTACGAGTGGTCAGCGTAGTCCCGCGCGGTCCCCAGCTACGAGTGGCCAGCGTACGAGCTCGACACGACAGGGTAGCAGGCGTAGTAGCAGGGAGAGCGGTGGCGGATGCTGCTTTGGGCCATGTGGCGGTGAGGAGGAGGATGATTCAGATGATTTAGACGTGCCTCTGGGTGATGGTACGATTTATTATGACATCACCCAGACAGGAGGCATCTTGCTGGATGCGCGGGGGAAGGACATAATGGCCTTCATGCGCTCTGTAATTGCTAACAATTACAGAGATTGCTTTATCCACTACAAAGACCACCCAAAGAGGTTGGCTGATGAGACCCTCGCTACTGTTCGCGCTAGGTATCCTAACCCCCCCAATCGCCAGTTCACAGATAAATGGGGGAAGTCAAAGATTGTTACGATACTTAGCAATAAAAGATCTTCCCTTAAGAGGCAGGCACTAGCGGAGCTTGCCAGACTTGAGGCAGGTCAACCTCCAAGGGGCCCGCCCCACACCGCTCAGAAGCGTGAGTGGAAGAAGGCAATGAAGTCAGCGAGGGAGGAGCCCAGTCTGCAGCACGTGGAGGCACGGAGGATCCAGATGGAGGAGTATGGGAGCGCGCATTTTGGAGCAGGGGGTGTTGACTCATGGGAGGCCCAATTTGTAAGTATCGATCTCAAATTATATTGCTTATGTAGTTTATTAGGAGGTTGGTTGTTTCTTTGTACTAATTTCTCCACAAAGTGTATCGCGGTCATGCAGCTTGAGATCGTGGGCAGATACCCTACTCCAGTGGAGACAGCCTACCACCGCCACCATCGCAGAGGAGATACATGGAGGCACTTCTATGATGACGGGTTGATTACTGAGGAGCAGTATACCCGAGCTACTGGACAGGCCCCCCAGGTATTTGAAAGTATTTAAATAATGCCAAAATTATAAGTAAAGATTTGATTTTTCATACATTGATATATGTTGTCCCTTGTTTACAGGGCACCCCTGCACAAGACGACGAGGAAGACGAGGAAGGAGGTGCAGAAGGCAGCGCAGAAGGCAGCGCAGAAGGGAGCGTGGAAGGCAGCGAGGATTAGTCGTAGAAGTAGTGCTACTATTCTTTTTTGTACTTAAAGCCATTGGCTTGGCTTCGTGCCTCTTGTATATAGACTCCTCCTATTTTTTGTACTTGAAGCCACATGACATGGCTTAGCTTCTTTATTCTTTGTACTTGGAGCCACATGACGTGGCTTACCTTCGTGCTATATGTATATACAAGCACTTTTTGAGCTTTCAATTTTATTGCGTAATATTTTATTTGCAATTGTAATAAAAATGCTGTTGGCTGTAAGAATTGAATTACAGAATGTGGATATGGGATTCTTGTAACTATATAGCATACACAACATACACAGTATTCTGTAAAATTTTTTTTTTTTAAAAAAAAGGCGCGGCTATCAGTTCGTTTAAAAACGCGTTTATATGCGCGTCTGTCTGTTCGAAACGCGTTTATACAGGCGTCTATCACCGCGTTTATAGGTAGGCGCGACTATATACGCGTGTATAAGCGCGTCTATACGCGCGTAAGTCTGATATATAGACGCGCTAATAGACGCGGGTCTCCTGACGCGCAAATAGACGCGCACATAGACGCGCCCGTAAGTTTTTTATTTAGTTCATGAAACGCGTCTGTGCGCGCGTCTATGGGTGCTTTGTCTTGTTGTGTGCGACAAAAATTCCAAGTGCTAATAGCATAGCAAAAAATCATGGAAATAGGCCCATATATATTAACTAATTGAGACATAGAGTTTGTCTTGTTTCACATTCTATGTGGCTTCATGATCATGTGAGTTGCTCAAGTTGCTAGTTGCTTGAATTGCTCTATGTTGGTTCTATGCTTTAAGCTTGAGTTTGATTTTGTATAGCCTCAACACCAAGTAGAACACATACACTCCTCCAAGGATGATGAACAAACCCACGAAGCTTCTCAGCCGCATGTGTGTTGATTGGCCATTTTGATTGCATTGATTCCCTCCAATCCATCCGTCTTTAAGCTTCCTGAGCGAGCCATCTTGCACTAGGGACAAGATCACCATTGACATTTGGTTGGTGAGCGTGGAGTTCTTTGTAAAGGCCTACATGCATTCAATGAATGCGAGCCAAGAGGGCACGTGAGCATATGAACAAAGAGTAAACTCATTGTGCTTGGCTGCACAAGAAGATTAGGATTTGAGGTATTCACAAAGAGACCAGCTTAAACAAATTTTTAAAAAAGTACTTACAAAGCCAAAGCCACCGAAATAGGCGATTTGATTGCCGAAGGTGGAATAGTCACAATGCGAGGAAATAAATGTTTGCACATAGGAACTCTCATCCACAATTGCTCCAACTCCACCAGCTGCCGAACCTAACCCGAGAGCATTTGCATAATCATCTTTTGAACCAAGCGGCCTAAGTCTGCTTGGGCGGACACCGAGCAATTCCAAATAGCTTCGGACAAATGATCCCTCTTGGTAACCGATTGGCACATTGTTGTTTAACAAAACATCAAAATCTTCAATTGTGGGATTCATTTGTTGAACTTGAAGAATTCCGACTAGGTTTGCTGTGTAGCTTGAAGTGAAGACGAGGACTACCAGCAACCAAGCAAGAATGACGATGCGCTGTAAGCCGTTCCGTTCTTTGGCTTCTGCATGATAGTCATCGATACGTCAGATGGTGTTTCCACATCCGCATAAAAACATACGGTAACAGAGTGGGAAAAAGTCACGAGAACACTGGTTGAGAACTTACTATAATCCGGAGCGGAGAGCACACTCAACGAGGTAGACCTGCATGAAAATGAAGCTATGACTACAAAGTCCAAAGAACAGACTCAGAAAGGAACGGAGCAAAAGCCTTGCATGTATTGTATAGAAAACTGCGAAAATCATTTCATGGCACGGAGAAACGGGATTTAGGTGGGTTAAAAGAAACCAACCAGTAAGCATCGCAGCCCAACTGGAACATCCTCTTGCCCCAACAAGTCTTCTGGGTCGGGTGCTCGGACTTGGGCTTCGTCAGCAAAAGAAGCGTAACCCAAGTGCAAATGAAAGTTCCGAGAAGCATAAGCCACAAGTGTAGAGAGAAAGGTCGCACAAAATTCCAGAGACTTTCTTCACTGGTATAGGTGAAGGGCGTAGCCATCACCAATTCAGACTGCATATAAGGAAGGGTGAAGTCGACCTTCCGAAGACGGTCGCTGGTAATTGTGAGATCAGCTACAATAGCGTCAGCCTTCTGCGAATCACAGAAAGGGTTAGACTTCGTAATAAGATCGTTAACGCGAACTCGTTTGCGAAGTATCCGTTTGCAAAAGACGGACGAGGAAGAGAAAGTGAACGCTTGCAGGGCGCAGTAAGAGAGAGAGAGAGAGAGAGAGACCCCCTGTTGGAGCATCTGCACCATGTCGTCGTACTTGGGAGTACGTCTGCCATTTCCGAAGGGGACGAAGGTGTATGGAAGGTAGGTGGGGATGCGCTGGATAGCGATCTGGAAGATTTGGATGCAGAGGCCGTCGAAGGTGGCGTTCTGGGGAGAGCCGGACCAGGATAGGAATTCAGTGAAGCCAACTTTGAGGGGCACGAGAACTCTGAGGGGGGAGACTGGAGAGGGCGCTTGTTGAGCCGCTTCTGCTAAGCTAATTAGCAAAATAGCATGTACCAGTGCAATTCGGAAGTCCATGTAATACTGGCTTGGCTCACAAGTTAACAATGCTTCCTAGAGGTCCTCATCTCTCTCTCTCTTATAAGGTTCAAAGCTTCATAACCTTTACCCTCTAAGCAACTCCCAAGAAATTTCCAAAGTAACCCCCCACGTTCCCCGAGTCTCCCATGCCAGTCCTACCTATCGCATATCTACCCGTAACCCCAGCTGGATTCTGCACTCTCCTTCACGCATGTTTTACACGATACTCCTCACAAATTTATGCACATAGGACACATGATGTAGTGGTGTAGTACCATATGTTGGATCTTTGCAATGATTCAATGGTCCAAATGCATTATAAGTGTAGCACGCTTGCTTGGGGGTGCCCACATAGAATATTATGTACCCTTGAGTACACGCAGCTATTGCCTACTACCCAAGTCTACTTTTTTGTGGTTCATTGGATGTCCTCTACATCCTATGATTAGAGAAAGGCATGGCATAAGATAGATATCTTTATTTAATGGTAAGGAATAGGCACCTCATGCATGCCCTTGTATGTGAATTAGATCGTAAATCTTGCATCTTACAATTTGAAGATTAAGAGATTCACCATATTCCTAATCAAAGCCTTATTGGACCCTTTTTGAGTCCAAACCTCCCATAATGGTACACCGTCTGAAAACGTTGGTTAAACAAAGTGGCTCCTTGCACCTACAATACAATGATCTCGCAACAAAAACTTCACGATAGTTATGAATAAGGTCTACATCCACGCAACACTAAATGTGATTGACAAATTGAGCACCTTCAAAAGCACATACTTCTTTCCTTAGTAGACTTAGAATCCCTTAAACCATCACCTCCATAAACCCCTACACTTTTGTGATTTTATCGATCTTATGGGACTTGCATGTGTGCCTCTTCATAGAGCTCCCTAAAGGTGGGAAGCATTTCCATTAAAGACAGGATTAAAGAGCATGATGAAACCTCCATAGAACATGCACTGCTATGCAACTCTAGAAGACTACCAAAAAATTGCACTTGAAAACGTGCTTACCACCAACACCATGGCAACAGAAGTAGGCATACACATATTACAGAAACACCAAAAAAAAGAAAATTTATAAATGATTGGACAAGATGACTAGTTATAAACAAAGAGGGCATATTATTATTCATGTGAAGGCCATGCCACATTAGGGGATGTTAAATATTTTCTTAGCTTTACCTCTGTACCTAACAAACTATCATTATATCTATGCCTCATGTTCAGTAACCAACAATCAAGGAGGTTCTGCTTTCTAACAAAAATAGTACTTTTAGATCTATGTGTCACCTCCAATAACCAAGGACCAAGGAGGCATTACTTTCAACAACCTATGCGCACAATTTGTTAATCTTTACTTGTTCTTTTAATGTCCTTGATTTTTGGCTCATTAAAATTTGGGTTGTCTCAACCCCAGCTCTTTTGGCATTTTCAAAATTCTAATAATTTAAAAAATACAAAGCATGAGGATTTTGAAAGTCATTTTCTAAGTCAATGTTTCAAAATCAAAGCCTCATTGAGTTGTGCCCCTTCTAAAATATGTACATTACACACACACACACACCCACAGCGCCCGGTTAATCTCAGATTACGGCAACTGATCGTTCGAAACTTCAGTGTTTACTTGTGCCCAGTTTTTCTCTTTTTCGTACGGCCTTCGGCCTTTCCAAAGGGTCGTTGGGAATCGAAAGTCCGGTTTGCGCTTTTCCCTGGGCTAACATCCTTGCAATTGTGTGTGTGATTCGCAGGAAGCTGACGCCATTGTGGCTCATCTCACAATCACCACTGAACGAATGCGGAAGCCGGAAGGTGAACTTCACACAACCTTATACACAATCGACACTAGCGATGGTTACGCCGTTCACGTCTAACTACGGTACTGACGAAATTATGGGAACTTTATGAAACCTTTCTCGATCGAGCTGTGGATCGTTATTCTGGCAGCTTTCTTTTCCACTGGCTTGGCCGTTTTATTTCTGGAAAACAAAAATAAAGGCAAAAAGGAAGACGAAAAGGAAGACAACAAGGAAGCCGGTCCACATACCCACAACGCGCAAATAGATGCAGATCCTGTGGGTTCCAACGCGCAAACAGATGGACGTCCTGTACCTACCAAGGCTATCATACGACTTCGCAACGTTCTTGCACCTTATATCATAGGACTTCGCGACGTCGTTGGCGAGGCTTACTGGTTGGTTTCCCTCAATTGCGATTCCGGTGACCGGTCCTAAGACTCTTTTTCATTTTCCTCTAACGAGATGTGCAAAATTCTATCGACGTTCCTTTTTTTCGTCTTTTACGTCGTCGCTAATGGGTGTATGCCTCCCGCTGCCAAATATTACCAAAGCAATTCTCTATTTTGTGCTTTGGACTTTATACTCATGGCTTCCCGTGATGCAGGTCTACGGCTCTCTCGGTGTTCCAAAAAACTGGTAGGTTCGCAAACATTGTCCTCGTGACGTCGTTGTACCCTATTCCTGTCTGGTTTTATTATAGTGGAATTGGAAACAGAATTTGACATACCTAGGACTTTCATGCAGAGGAGGGCTCCATCCGGACGCATGCGACTCTTGCTTGGTTGATGCACAACAACACAAAGCAACTATAGACGCGCTTGGTAGACGCGCAAAATAGCGGGCACGTCTATAGGCATCGTTTTAGTAGAGAAATTACGGGCGCGTCTATTAGCGCGGCTAAATGCTCGTCTCCTTGCGCGTCAATCCCCGCGTTTATTTGCGCGTTAGATCAAAGAAAATACGGGCCCGTCTACCATCCCATTTATTAGCGCGTTTATTTACGCGGGTATTAGCACGTTTATTTGCGCGTTTACACTGAGACTCAGACGCGCATTTAGACGCGTAAATAGACGCGCTCCAGAGAATACAGAAAGTGAGATTTTGGTGTACATCATTGCTTTCCAAACATTGCCCATGATTACCAAAGCACATAATTTTTTGCAAGCCCACATATACAAGAATTAACGGAAATAAGGAGAATGAGACAATATGTAAAATAGTTTTGCTAATATCAATTGTGGGGCTACGGTTCAATCTCATCCTCAATGAGATCAACCCTTGCCAAACTATCTACTTCAAAATCCAAACAAGTGTTTAGATCTACAAATACATTCAACCCACTACTACTTGTGCCACTCATGTGCTCATCGAAATCAAGATCTCCAATGGTAGGCTCGTCCTCACGAGTAATGCCGGCCTCAATATCTATATCTCCTATCTCATGATCATCCTCCTCTCTTGTATCACGGTCATCATCACGTCCATGGCCATGATCATCCTCCATATGCTCCATATTAGTAAATGTACTATACATCACTTTGGAACGTGGCATAATAGGTATGACATGCCACCACCTATTATTATCCACCATTGGTTGATAGACAACCTAATTCAAACACAAATACAATCATGTTACTTTTCTTGCATCAAATATTTAAAAGCGAGTATTTTTATGTGTGTGCACAGTACCTGTTCACATTGTTGCGGTAGTATTAGTGTGTCCTTCCGACTTTGCCAAAACTTTGTGGAGTCAATAGTTACAAAGCCACTTGCATGGCGTTTGATTGTTGCATTAGGGCCTCTTTCCACCACGTCCTTAAACCACTTTACATTGAAAACATACACAAAGAAGTGTCGAAAGTCAAGCATAATGATATCTTGGATTATGCCACAATAATCATCCATGACTCCATTGGCTCCCTCAAAGCTAGCAATGATGCCGCAATCTTGTGTGTTTCTCTTATCATCAATCCGTTGTGTTCGAAAATGCTTGCCCTCACACCATATAGCATTGAACATAGTGCACTACACCAAGAAAAAATCAATTAAATAAGCAATCTAAATTATAAAAAGCTCCTAACTTATACATAACATTCTATATACCGACCTTGCTCATGCATCCCCTAGCATACTCCCATTCTTCCATTGTGATATGCATCCCCTCGTCTTTCTCTGCTTTCTCCATTTCATCAAGTAGCCAATCCACATGAATATCCTTTGGAAGTGCTCTTAGACGCTGAGGGTATGGCACACGAGATCCGTGGTGTGTACGAAAGAGGGCCCTTTCTTCTTGTCTTCTTGCCTTTGCATCCTCGTATCTTGTCACCCATCTTTTCATCACATCACTATTAAGCACGCAAAAGAGGTTGATACTATTACGCAACTCCGTGTCTATTACTTTGTTGCGTCCTTTTCCTTGAGGCACAATAGAGGTCATCCTTAGGTCTTCATCATCTCTCCATAGTCGTGGGAGAGAGCTATCCACATCAACAAGAAACTCAGAAATATATACAAGTGACTCTTGTACCAACCAACCCTCGGCCATGCTACCTTCGGGTCTTGCATTTTGTCTCACGAAGCCCTTCAAGGTCTTCATGAAGCGCTCGAGGAAGAACAACCATCGTGCATGTATAGTACCGCATATAGCAATCTCATCCACCAAATGTACTATGAGATGTAGTTGGCTTGTGAGAATAGAACGTGGAAATGTCTCCTCCACTAAACAAACCGCCTCCACCGACATAACTCGAGCATTCTCAAGCGTGGTGGAATCTATTTCCTTTGAGCTCACATACCTCACAAGCTCGCCCATCTTGTAAATACAATCTTTCACGTCCTTTGATGCACTACGTGAAATGCTAGTAGGTAGTATGAACTGAACCCGTGAGGAGGTGGTTGATTAGTTGCTTATAGCTATTCACTCACAAATTTGAAAGGAAAAAGATATTATGCATATAAAATACTTACTTGGAGCATCTTGTGCCAATCATGAGATTTCAAGCCATATAATTGCTCTACACCTCTTTTCTTGCTCTTTGTAAAGGCTCCCTTCAAACACCTCATGCATCCAGTGGGAGTACGAATTGTAGTAATAGCGCGCTTCACCGTCGCCATCTCTAGCTTTGATAACATCCACGGTGCACGAGGTAAAAAAACACGCCCATTTGGTCTCTCTTGAGGCCAAGCTTCACGCATCCTTCCTGTGGTACGTAGATCCTCCCTTATGCCTGCTGAATCTCGTGTCCCATTCAAATGCTCCCAAATGGTAGATGCCACATTCTTGAAGATATGCATGGGATCGAGCAGGTGATTGATCTTGAGGTGGGACCAATATGGTAAACGATAAAAGATGGAGTATCTAAACAAAATATGGTGTTAGCGTGCAATCCTCACTTTCAACCAATATAGCCAATCTTTACTTCCAGCCAATAGTTACAAATCCTTACCGGCTCATGCCAAGTGGTGGAGGAGTCGTGGAACCGTCCCAAATTCTCATCCAATCTCCCGCGGTGAGTGATTGTGGGAGGACTTCATTCCAAGGGGCAACATATCTAGGATGATCAGGTGGGAGAAATCGATGGTGATTCTCATAGATGACCTTATTTAATGCGTCTGCCCGTGAGGCAACTAGCGAAGGACCACAAACAGGACATGCATGGTAACCCGAAGGATATGCTTCCCTGGAATTAGAAGGGACAGCATGACATGTCCTTTCTTAATTGCCATAGAGGGTGGAAGATTGTAATTCACCAATACCACTGGCCATACACTGTAAGACGTGCTTTTGAGACCAAATGGGTTCACACCGTCCATACCCAATCCAAGTCTCAAGCTCCTAGGTTCTTCCTTGAAGCTTGGCCATGTGTCTTCAATATGCTTCCACGCAGAAGAGTCCGCAGGAGTTCTCCACTTGCCATCGGTTGATCGATGGGAGGAATGCCATGACATGAGCTCTGCAATAGATTTGCACTTGAACATATATTGGATGCGAGGGATTATGGGAAAATGTCGCAATACCTTACGAGGCACGTCCAAGGTTTTGAGATCTGCTCTATATCTTGCCTCTCCACAAGTAGGACACTCTCTTGCATCCTTATGTAGTCCACGAAACAAAACGCAATCGTTGACACATGCATGGATGCGCTTGTAATCTAATCCTCCAAGAGAGGTCACATGTTGCCTTGCCATATCTCTTGAGGTCGGTAATTTATTCTCCCTTGGAAGCATTTTACACAATAGCCTGCACGTGAAGACCATAAATGAGGAAAAGCATTCGAGTAATTGACCCACGCGCATAATTCACCATGTTTGCAAAATCGACTTTAAAGCTTACTTGAGTAATGCATTCAAACTTGCATTGCTCCATCCATAGATGGTTTGCAAGTTTAGTAACTCAAGGGAGGCACGTAGAACAGAGAATGTGCACCCCTCAAACAGTGGAGTCGATGCTGCGGTAAAAAGATCATCCTGCTCCATGCTATTATCCCTCCCTTAATGGACATATAAATCCCGCACCATATCATCAAACACTTCCTCCTCTACGGCTTCATGAGGTAATGGTGGAGGGCTACTATCACCATCACTCCATGCATCCGTAACGGTCCCTCCTGAAGATCCCACCTCATATCGCCGACGCTTCGCCTCCTCACGACGGGCATAGGGTAACATGTGCGGGTGTGGCACTGCATCCTGTATCAAATTAAAACGGGATCATTATAACTCAAACATATGAACACCCATAGATATCTCAATCAACCTTAACTTACAAATCCTTACCCTGTTTACGGTCACATCCCATTCTCCATACTTTGAGATATGATTGAGCGTAATCCTGCGTGCACGATACATGTTTCCTCGACATCGATCACACAGACATTTGATTTTTTGCTCCAACCACATTTCGCGATGGTGGATACGGAGGGATTCATCCTCACTGGAGCTGCTTGTTGAAGATGGAGACATCCTACAAACAAACAACCCACCAAATTTGCTCTTCTTCAAATGCTTAACTTAAAAAACTCTGTGTTCCGTCTATCTTCGCGTCTATAGTCGCGTCTTATTCCGCGTCTAAATGCCCGTCTACTCTGTGTATTTTAACGCGCATTTAGACGCGCTAATAGACGCGCCTACTCTGTGTATTCAGACGCGACTATAGACGCGCTAATAGACGCGACTATACCCGCGACTTTTAAACATGCTTTTCGGCGCGCCGCTCGCTTTGCTTTTCTTTTAACTACTTAAACTTCGCGAGCGGCTTTCCTTCTTCTTTATTAGCACTTCTATAGATTCGAAGCTCCCATACACAGTTCCAAGCTTTCACTCAAGACAAAAGAGCCGTACCTACACAGCTTGCTTCCAAGCCTAAAGAAGAGGAGGAGTACGAACAAGGAGAAGAAACAAGCTTGGAAAAGAAAGATCCTTCCATACCTTTTTCCAGGTAAGTCCTTTTGAAGTTGTTCTTGCTTGCCTTTTCCAGTTTTGTACTCTTTCGCATCCACGAAACGCAGCATCTAGGTATGAGCGACACGTTCTTTTGTCGGGCGAAACGTCCTCTTCCACTTTTGAGTATTCTCGACTGTCGGAGCGCGTGTATAGAGGCGTCTGAGGGCGCATCTAAACTCGCGTCTACAAGCGCGTCTATATGCGCGTCTGAGAAGAGCCAGACACTCACAGACGCGAATATAGACGCCTCCACAGACGCTATGTTAAACGGAGTTTTAAACGAAGTTTTAGACACGATTTTAGACGCGCTGTGTAACGCACTGTTAGACGGATTCTAGAACGGACTGTTAGACGCGTTTATAGACGCGCAGATCAGCAGACGGGTCTGTAGACGCGCTCTGACAGAGCCTCTTTTTTTTTTTTCCCCTTTCTTCTCAGCTCCCAAAGTAATAGATTTGTTTATTTTTTTCCAGTTCAAGATGTGGCCAGGAAGTGCTTCTAGCTCACCTGATCCGCGGGAATCGATATGGAAGGATTTATATAATCTTTTAGGACACCCTCCTAGTCCTGCGGAGTTATACGGGTACATGACGGGTACCCTTAACACTCCCCAGGAGTCGGCAGTACAGACTCCGAGCCACCCCACACCGCCTGAGATCACCCCAGCGGAGTCCACACAGCCGTCTTATGCCCCGTCTTATGCCCCTTCCCCCGTACCGTCTTATGCCCCTTCCCCCATGCCGTCTTATGCCGTCTTATGTACCATCTTATGCCCCTTCCCCCATGCCGTCTTATGTCCCTTCTGCCATCCCGTCTTATGCCCCTTCCCCCATGCCTTCAGGAGGTCCTTCTGCCTCAGCGAGCCGTCGACGTACTCCCCAGCCGTCGAGACTCGGTTCTCCAGCTACGAGTGGTCAGCGTAGTCCCGCGCGGTCCCCAGCTACGAGTGGCCAGCGTACGAGCTCGACACGACAGGGTAGCAGGCGTAGTAGCAGGGAGAGCGGTGGCGGATGCTGCTTTGGGCCATGTGGCGGTGAGGAGGAGGATGATTCAGATGATTTAGACGTGCCTCTGGGTGATGGTACGATTTATTATGACATCACCCAGACAGGAGGCATCTTGATGGATGCGCGGGGGAAGGACATAATGGCCTTCATGCGCTCTGTAATTGTTAACAATTACAGAGATTGCTTTATCCACTATAAAGACCACCCAAAGAGGTTGGCTGATGAGACCCTCGCTACTGTTCGCTCTAGGTATCCTAACCCCCCCAATCGCCAGTTCACAGATAAATGGGGGAAGTCAAAGATTGTTACTTAGCAATAAAAGATCTTCCCTTAAGAGGCAGGCACTAGCGGAGCTTGCCAGACTTGAGGCAGGTAACCTCCAAGGGGCCCGCCCCACACCGCTCAGAAGCGTGAGTGGAAGAAGGCAATGAAGTCAGCGAGGGAGGAGCCCAGTCTGCAGCACGTGGAGGCACGGAGGATCCAGATGGAGGAGTATGGGAGCGCGCATTTTGGAGCAGGGGGTGTTGACTCATGGGAGGCCCAATTTGTAAGTATCGATCTCAAATTATATTGCTTATGTAGTTTATTAGGAGGTTGGTTGTTTCTTTGTACTAATCCCTCCACAAAGTGTATCGCGGTCATGCAGCTTGAGATCGTGGGCAGATACCCTACTCCAGTGGAGACAGCCTACCACCGCCACCATCGCAGAGGAGATACATGGAGGCACTTCTATGATGACGGGTTGATTACTGAGGAGCAGTATACCCGAGCTACTGGACAGGCCCCCCAGGTATTTGAAAGTAATTAAATAATGCCAAAATTATAAGTAAAGATTTGATTTTTCATACATTGATATATGTTGTCCCTTGTTTACAGGGCACCCCTGCACAAGACGACGAGGAAGACGAGGAAGGAGGTGCAGAAGGCAGCGCAGAAGGGAGCGTGGAAGGCAACGAGGATTAGTCGTAGAAGTAGTGCTACTATTCTTTTTTGTACTTAAAGCCATTGGCTTGGCTTCGTGCCTCTTGTATATAGACTCCTCTTATTTTTTGTACTTGAAGCCACATGACATGGCTTAGCTTCTTTATTCTTTGTACTTGGAGCCACATGACGTGGCTTACCTTCGTGCTATATGTATATACAAGCACTTTTTGAGCTTTCAATTTTATTGCGTAATATTTTATTTGCAATTGTAATAAAAATGCTGTTGGCTGCAAGAATTGAATTACAGAATGTGGATATGGGATTCTTGTAACTATATAGCATACACAACATACACAGTATTCTGTAAAATTTTATTTTTTTTTTAAAGGCGCGGCTATCAGTTCGTTTAAAAACGCGTTTATATGCGCGTCTGTCTGTTCGAAATGCGTTTATACGTGCGTCTATCACGGCGTTTATAGGCGCGACTATATACGCATGTATAAGCGCGTCTATACGCGCGTAAGTCTGATATATAGACGCGCTAATAGACGCGGGTCTCCTGACGCGCAAATAGACGCGCAAATAGACGCGCCCGTAAGTTTTTTATTTAGTTCATGAAACGCGTCTGTGCGTGCGTCTATGGGTGCTTTGTCTTGTTGTGATGGTCGTGATCATCTGCACTCAAAGCTACACAGCAAGTCTAGTCTCATATCTTTCATCTCAACAACCTTCTCCCGCTATCCAAGGGTTCGATGCTTTGGTGAAGAGCAATGTAGCAGTCGGTTACCAAGAGGGATCATTTGTACAAACCTATTTGACAACGCTCGGTGTTCGCCCAAGCAGACTTAAGCCGCTTGCTTCCGAACAGGATTATGCAGAAGCTCTCAAGTTAGGTACCACAGCGGCTGGTGGAGTTGGAGCAATTGTGGATGAGCTTCCCTATGTACAAACGTTTGTAGCAGAATCCAAATGTAATTATGCCATTGGGGCCGATATAATACTAACACGTGTTCACTCACCTTGGTGCATGCATTTGCAAAGAACTCCTCCCTTATTGATCAGGAATCAACGGCGATACTATCCTTAGCACAGGACGGATCGCTTCGGACGATGCAAGACAATTGGTTACAAGTGAGTCAATGCAATCAAGTCATCGGTCCGATTCAATTGCCATTGAAGGGCTTTTGGGGATTGTTCATAATTGTGCCAACGTTGTATATTTCTTTATTACTTTTGAGATTTTTACCTTGGTTACTCAAAGCAGGATTTGCTCACACACAAGTAGTGTTATGCCGTGCGGGTCTCCTCCTCGTGACCAAGCAGAAAGAACAAGACCCCAAGATGAGACTACACCAGGCAACGACCTTGTATAGTGCTAGAATGTATTTTTCCTTTGGCCAATAAAAAAAATTACTTCATTGTTTCCTGCACAATTAATTTCTTCAAGTCTCCGAAATAAAGAAACTACCAATTATCATAGCTACTTTTTCATAAGACGGTTCATCCTCTTCCATAATATTAAGTGATGCATTATCCCTATCTTCTTTCCCAATGTCATGATCTCCACCTTTCACTATTACGATGTTGTTATGTCCACCTTTGTCTTGGTCCATATCGTGATCTTCATCTTCTTCCCTAGACCCATTAGGATCAATTGGATGCCTTATCCACATCCCTATCTTCGAAAGTCAGTTTATTTTGAGGAGCACTTACTCAGCTATCTTGTATGAAGTTAGCCATGACTCCACAATCGAATGTGCCTCTCTTCGAATCGAGCATTCCACAAGAAAATGTTGTTTGCATGATCACAAAGCATTGGGATTTTTGTACTACAAAAGGAAATCATTAAAACAATGAGGATGTATTTTATAGCAATTATGACCATATTGATTAACTTAAGTAAATAAAAAACTAAGAAAGTTACATGTAGATTACATGATCGGGTCATTGTTTCCTTGGGTGTAGCCATTTCTTGTGAGGTTCAGGGATTTTTTGTATATAAATATCTTGCATGACTCATAACTTATGCATTGCTCAATAGGATTCGGAAAACTTTGTCTTCAAGTTGTAGTACACATTCCAAACTTGAACATGAGACCAAAAAATTATGGAATAACGATTTGGAGCGAGAGCGTAGCATTACAAGTGCTATGTTGCATGTGAAGCATGCATCCTAAAGAGTAATATTGGATATAGCAATTTATTCGAAAACATCAAAATTTGTTTTGTACATACATGAAACCAAGTAATCATTCAAAAGAACACTATGTGAGATTCTCCTCAACCCAAGGACACACCTAAATGAGAACATTAGGTATGGGTTAATGGGCCTCCAATGTTGTGCTAAAGTTATGCACACCCCTTTGAGGGCACGTTCCATAACTGTTTTTTGATTCATTGAAAACCAATTGCAAAACGGATTGAAAATTTAGAATCCAAACTAGTGGGACTACTACATGGTAGTCTTAAAACATTGATAGTTGTTGATATTGGTATCTAGATTCACCCTAGAATGGAAGAAGTTGAAAGTGTGTAATTTGTGCATATGCAAAGATATTTTAATAAATCCAACACTATTTACAATTTTGAATTATTTCTTTTTCCATGCACTTGAATGCTATATGGCTCACAAGCATGCCAAAGGTCATTGCATTTCAGAATACACAACATCAAACTCGATAGGGTGCTCTTTGGCCTATTTGTGTTTTGAAGCATTTTAGTCCACATTGCACTTATTTGGGATATCCAATTCTGTTCACGTGTATCGTGGAGGAGAGAGACCTGACGGTTGAAATCTCTCGCCTATCGAATCTCAAAATATTAAGTACCTGCACGCACCTCGATGTGACCTTGCACAGACTTTGATTTGGCATTGTCATCTTTCGGGTAAGTTGTCTTCTATTCTATACTCACCTTGCAAGCTAGGTTCTCTTTGTTCTGGAGGGTCTATTCTAGCAGTTCACCAATCGTCACCATGGCATCAATGGAAACATGTGACTTGCCATGGCTTGCAAGAGAAGCAGACAGAGGTTGCGAGATAGAAAAGCTGAAAAGCGTGGTCAAGGCGCGGTATTGAAACGGCAATGGAATACACTTTTGCAATGTTTGCAAACAGGTGGTAGCACGTTTGGTCGATATGCTTTTTGTGCTTAAAAGCATGTGCTAAGAAAGCACAATTTTAGCACTTTTCAAGAGGTGCTTGCTTGTGACACATATTTACTAGCCATGTGAATTATGATTAGGCATTTTGGACATGTGTCCCATGACACTCGTAAGCTTGTAAGTGTTCATGATACCACTACTTCAGTTGTAACTGCTACTTCATCCCTCGCATGTCGTCTCCCTTGTCTCCCACGCAAGTCTACCAGCCCAGTTCAATCCTCTCCCTAACAGGTTTTGAGCTCAGCTAAATCCTCTCCCTGGCAGGTTCTGTGCACTTCTTCTCTAGAGGATGTTGCCTTTTGCTCTCCCTCACAGGTCCTGACCTCTCAGCTCAATCCTCTCCCTCATAGGTTTTGAGCTCTTCCCCTCGCAGGTCCTCTAGCTGAGTTGTTCGAGCTCTCACTCTCTTTTTTATTGCACATCTCTGCCTCTTTGAGCAGGTGCTACAAGAATGTCTCGATCATCCACAAACCTGCAAGCCAAGAGATTTTGTCGTACTACTACAGATTTTCATGACGTTTGTGGTCTTAGCATGGTTGGGAAGAACCCGCAAAGGCTTACAAACGACGACCTTCCGGTAAGAGAATGGCTCACTATGTTCAGTTAACCATGAAAGTTAAAGGACTACAAGGTGAAGGCCAAAAGTCTTCGGCACCTAGACCTTCTACAAGAGTCTCTTCACCTTCACTTTTGGGTTTACTAGGAGGCACCTTCCAATATGTAGTTTGGGATTGCATTTGCTCAGGGTTTTGCCCTTGAGCATTGCAAGGCTATAAAAAATGCCCCTACAAAGGACGATTTCACTGTAAACTGGGCTAAATTCGCTGAAAGCGTGGTTTGTACGGTCCAACAACAAGGTAAGCTCCAACAAAAAATTGAACGATTTCAACAAAAGAATAATATGTTAGCTGACCCGTCTGAAATAGCAATGGAGGAAGATGTCAAAAGTGTCTTGAGGTATAGGGAGGGGGAATTATGGTGGCACTCTATTTCTCACGAGCCACGGTCTTCGTCTACCCAAATCTCACATGGCCGTGGCACACCGTCTGTAAACTACACAATGCCCGAGCTGGTCAACAGTCAAAAAATGTTGCATGCTATGAAGATCAGACTTGACCAGGCAAGTGAAGAGGTGGACGTAGCTGTAAATGCAATGAATAAGGCCAAGAAAGATAGGCTATGCCAAGAGAATTTGCTGACAGCAGTACATACATTGAGGACAAAGCTCCAAGAAGCACAAAATGAAATATTACTTTTGTCTCCTTCAATTGACCCGGAGCATTTCAAAAAGTTGCATGCAGATATTGCCTTGTTCACAGACACATTGGAGATCCTGGGATTCAAAGTAGAAGCCCCAAATTCCCAAATTTTGAGGAGAGCATACCTTATTTGGAGATAAGACTATAACATTTATCATACACTTTGCATCAGTCCTTAAGTTTTTTTGTGATGTTTCCACAGTCCGTTGTGTTTACCTGAGTTTAGTTTTCTTGTTGTTTCGACATGCAGACGTGACTGGTTACTACTTTCTATTTTTGTAATGCTTTATATGTGCTTTTCAATGGTTTGTCAATGCTTTACCAATGCTTTGTGACTACTTTACCACTGCTTTCTCTTTTAAAACTGCTTTCCATGTAAACAGTCATTGCTTTCAGTATCCTTTGTGACTGCTTGCTCTTGTGAGTACTTTTGCAATGATTTTGCACTACTTGTGAGTGGTTTGGTAGTGCTTTGGCACTGCTTGGTCACTGCTCTGCATTTTTAAACTGCTCTACATGGAATGTGCAAAGTACTCTAAATGTGCTTTGTGGTTCTCACTGCTTTAGCACTACTTTGTATGTGTGCTTTTCAATGCTTAGTAGTGCCTTGTGACTACTTTACCACTCCTTTCTCTTTTAAAACTACTTTCCATGTATTTACAGTCATTGCTTTTGCACTGTTTGTGACTGCTTGCTTTTGTGAGTGCTTTTGCATTGCTTTAGCACTGCTTGTGAGTGGTTTGGTAGTGCTTTTGCATTGCTTTCTGACTGCTTGGTCACTTCTTTGCATTTTTAGACTGCTTTACATGGAATATGCAAAGTAATCTACGTGTGCTCCGTGGGTCTCACTGCTTTAGCACTGCTTTATTATATGTGTGCTTGTCAATGCTTGTGACTGCTTTACCATGGATTTCTCTTTTAAAACTGCTTTCCCATGTAAACAATCATTGCTTTGGCACTGCTTTGTGACTGCTTGCTTTTGTGAGTGCTTTTGCGGTGCTTTAGTGCTAGTTGTGAGTGGTTTGGTAGTGTTTTGGCATTGCTTTCTGACTCCTTGGTCATTGCTTTGCATTTTTAGACTGCTTTACATGGAATATGCAAAGTACTCTACCTGTGCTTTGTGGGTCTCACTACTTTAGCACTGCTTTGTATGTGTGCTTGTTAATGCTTAGCAATGCTTTGTGACTGCTTTACCACTGCTTTCTCTTTTAAAACTGTTTTCCATGTAACACTCATTGCTTTGGCACTGCTTTCTGACTGCTTCTTTTTGTGAGTGCTTTTACAGTGCTTTAGCACTGCTTATGAGTGGTTTGGTAGTGCTTTGGCACTGCTTTCTGACTGCTTGGTCACTGCTTTGCATTTTTAGACTGCTTTACATGGAATATGAAAAGTACTCTACATGTGCTTTGTGGGTCTCACTACTTTAGCACTACTTTGTATGTGTGCTTGTGAATGCTTAGCAGTGCTTTGTGACTGCTTTACCACTGCTTTCTCTTTTAAAACTGCTTTGTGTGTTTTGTGTTAGGTACCATGTGTTCTCAGGTAGTTAGCATTTATTGTCTCCTATTATTAATATATTTTCTACCTATTAGCATTTTTGTGTGTCAGGTAGTATAGCATTTGGTCTATGCTAGCTAGCATGTATTCTATACTAACTAGCAAGGCTAAAATATCTAGAGGTAAGTCTCTAGAACAGAGATAAAGATTTAAACGGTGGTCAATATGGCTGTTGCCCCTAAAGGGGACCCCTCAAGGGCCATATTGACAAATGTTTATCTCTAGAAAAGACTCTAGAGATAAATTTCTTTGTCAATATGGCCCTTGAGGTGTCCCCTTTAGGGGCAAGGGCCATATTGACAAGGGTACCAACATTGCTCCCTCAAGACATTGCTTTTGCACTGCTTGTGAGTGGTTTGGTAGTACTTTGGGACTGCTTTATAACTGCTTGATTTTGTCAGTGCTTTTGTGACTGGCTTGGCAATGCTTAATAAGCACTGGGTTTAGATTTTTGTTTGCTTTCCTTCTACTTTTGGACTTCTTTGCATGGGTTGTGCAAGTGCATCATGTGCTTTGTGAAGGTTTTTAGGGAGTGATTTGTATATTTATTGGTAGTGCTTTGTTCCTGCATTGTCTGTGCAGGACTACATGATTACTAAATGTGTTCTTACATTAGTTTGCACGTGTTTTTTCCACCGGGATAAAATCTCCTTTTGAAATTTGGCATGTTCTTTGGATGCAGTCTTTGTTGATAATTCACAGGTAGGATCATCAGACAAGCCTGGAGTACTTAGACGTGCAGAGGCATTTACTGCTAATCCTGCACCTTTCTTGGGCAGCACATCCCATGAGAAGACTCTTGTCCTCAGCCCAAATTCTAATTTTTGGAAAGTTGTTTTTGATAATGAGCAGGCGAGGTCGGTAGAAAAGGTTGGAAGAGAACCTGATTGTACGTTTATTGATGATGAGATAACACCTTTGTCGAGCAGCCCAAGGTCTGTGTAGAGTCTGAAAAAAGTGGTTGACTTAGAAGATGGAACATACACACAGATGGGTGATGTACCTACACAGGCAGGTTTGGATGATCTTATAGAAGCTGCCACAACTATAGGAGATGCGTCTCCCAACCAGGAGACCAGTCTAGATGGGTTGACAGTGGGACAATGGATAAAGGTACTGACAAAGCACAAGACCATGCAAAACAATGCAGCCGAGGCCACTCCGACAACTGCACAAATGCCTACTAGCAGGACAAAAAGGACTAAAACACCAAGTAAAGCTAAAAAGGTTCTTGAGAAGGATGCAAGTCTTGTACATAACCTGAAAGCAAGTATGCACCGCCCACGGTCCCGCAAGAGATTGTAATTTCTAGATTTGTAATCAAGTCATTGGTATTGTGATGTCTCTTATTGTAGTTTAAATGTCTTCTAGTTATTACGCATGCTCTCCAACTGAATAGAGATCATAAACCTTAAAATAATTTGATTATCATACATTCATCTTATACTATCGTGCATTTGAGGTTTGTGATTGCTTACCTCATCACTCCCCTCGAAGAACTTAAAAGCTGGGCAGGGAATTATATCTTATTAAAATTACAGTTCAAAAATTGGGAGTTGTAGATATATTTGCACCCGTGCGTAAACGTGTGTTAACTTAATGAGAGAGCGAGAGATGGAGAGAGGTGCCTTGATGAAGCTCGATCATGTTGTGGTTTGTATAGGTGATCAAAAATTAGCATTGGTCGTGTACACAAAAGGTCCTTTCAAACTCTGGCCTAATATGAGTGCAAAGATAGCATGTGGTTCACATCCAGGTCAGCACAGGAGAGCACTGAAAAGATATGCTGCAAAGATAGGGATCATTCATCATACCAGCAACATCGCAATACCCCTCATGAACTCAGAGAGTAGCATTTTGTTGTCTCCCCCAGGACTTGACTATTACATGATCCCAGAGAGCAAGAATGCAAAACAATGTGCACTTGTGATAGACATGAATGGTGTGTTGATTTATCATCACAACCGTGAAAAGCAGCTATTCTAGCCCCGAGGGCCTCGTCATGCATGACAAGTATGAGACTTCCACAAAGGGCCCGATCGTGACTTGACATTTCTGGTGCCAGAGGACGCAAAGACTTTTCTAGTGCCAGAGGACGCAAAGACTTTTCTGTGTTGGACTGCTCAATGGTTCGATGTATATATATGGAGCTCTTGACGGAGACGCAACCTATTGCGGCACTTTCAGTTGTGTTTTCTTGGCTTGGAGAATGTTATCTCAGGATTTTTGGATCAAAAATATTGTGACAGGGCACATTTCACCATTTTTTATGGGAAACCAATCTTTTTTAAGCACCTGTGCTATTTCTAGGAGAAATACCCTTTCTATGACGTGTCGAGCATTATGCTTCTAGATGACACATTCTACAAGTGTACAGGAAATACAGAAGGGACATTTTGTGTACTCCCAAAGTTAGATTCAACCCCTGTTCATTGGCAGCATGATTTTCTGGTTAAGCATGTAGGACCCTGGTTATGGCTATGGTTGAACTCATGGAGTTGCCAATAGTTTGCTTCTAAAGACTACTTTGGTGCTTGGGAAGATACAGATAGCCTGCTAGTTGCATAAAAGTATGCTGTGCAACATAGATGGGTGACATCCCCAATTGTGGAGCTGATTGCTTCTGGGGCACGTGACATGTTTATCAGATCAAGGCGGAGGACGTAGTTTACAAGCTGTTATCTGTGAAATTTTTCAAGGACAATAAACATGACCTGTAACCTTGGTCAAGTACCTTGTTGTTTCATGAGGTATAATTTTTGCTAGATCATGTAAAATTGTTTAGCTAGATCATGAATATAATACCAGACCATGTAATTATTCTTTGTGACTTGCATTATGTCTTGCCTAGCTATAGTGCTTTCTGACTACTTGCAAATATTATCAGTAACTTGGATCATGTGCCCTATGGTTCGATCATGAAGTATTACTTTTGCTAATGGATCATGACCATTACTTAACTGATGTATATACAATGGTTTCTCACATATTTGGTACAACCAATCATACTTGGCTTCTTTTTTAGGGGGAGACAAATACACAATCATAGAAAATGGCAAGCAAACAAACAATCATAGAAAATGAAAGCAAGCATGGGAAATAAATTATTTAGAATGTGGTCTAGAGATCATAAGGCATGCTATTGTAGACCACCTCGTACTCTTCAAGTGATAGCAAGTACAAGCTTCTCTCTCCCTCAATGGCTTCCAGTGGAAACTTGATTGACCTTACAAGATGGGAATATAGTATGACCTCAAGTTTGTGATCAAGAAGCTTGTAGCGGCAGTCACCTTGATGACCATAAAAGAGACCCTTCACAACAAAGGAGCTTGCAGCAGTTATGTTTCCCCAAGCATCCTTCGTAGCCTTTTGGCTCTTTGCCTTAGCTTTGGTACACTTCAAGATGTGGAAGTCAGCACCCTCTTCATTACCTACCTCTGCATTCACTACGAAGTTGTCCCGCATGCAAAGAGCATCGCTAAGCATTTCATGACGCCCTTTGAAGAGAGGCTCCTCATCAGTATCCAAAACACCTACATCATCAAGAACAATGATGTGATATTTCCAACTGGGCATATGCTTCTTACTAGTGCAATGTCCCCAAGACTCAATACAAGCATTGCAGTAGCACGACAACCTTTTCATAGCTATTTGACTAACAACCCCTTGCACAGTTCCTCATATACAATGCATAAATTGTGTCTGTGGCATAGGTTGGCAGTCCCACTGTTTAGATATATCAATATCTCCTTCCTTAACCTCCCAAAACACTCATCCTACATTCCTCTCCTTAGATGCATAGCTGGCTTGAGCCCCATGAGACAAGTTGGTCCTCAAAAAATCCACGACATCTCTTGCATTTTTTAAGGTGGCTCCATTTGGCTTTAGTTGTTCATGTGTCAATGTTCTCTTCACAACAGCCCCAGCCCCATCGTGCTCACCCTTTCCATGTCCAGATCCAAAGAAATTCCATATCATCTTCAAACCCACTAGCTGTTCAAATCTAGAAACGAAATAGAAAGTTCTTCTAGCCTTGAATTGAGAGGCTGCTCCATCCGACCAAACCCAATGCCTAGTCAGCTCCAACCCTTGATTTGACAACCACCTATGATATAGCATAAAGCAATGCTGGACAAAGAGGGTATCGTGCACCTTGTCATCTGAAATGAAAAAATGAAATGTCTTCTTCACCTCAAATCCAATACGGATATATGTTATGTGGACAAAAATTGTAACCTGGCTAGAGGGCCAATGCATGGACTGAATCTCATTTTTCTCCTTGAAAGAATAGTTCTCTGCGAAGTCCACCACTGAAACCACAACATCTTTGGGGAACCTTAGTTGACACTCTTTGAACTATTCAGCCTGCCACCTGCAAGTGTAATTGTGCTTGATGAATATTTTTATGTGAGTCTTCATTAACCGTATAAGTTCGTTGCAATACATCTCCTTGCCAATAAGGTCTTTCCTTTGCTTCTTTTTCCCCTACACTATGGTTCCTGTCTCCACATTCTAGAAGACCTTCCCCATCACCTTTTTGGAAACAAAATTCATCTCACATGGGCAGCATGACATTTTGCGTGGGCCACATATTTTGCAGTCACCCAAAAGACACCCACGATGGTGGTAGCAGGCTTCAAGAGGTTTAGGGCACAACACTGAATTCCAAAGACTAGTGACACCCATGTTAGCATGTTGAACAGCTTTGCAACCACACTCCCCTTCGCTATTTCCACATACCTTATAGTCACAGTTGCAGCATGCTCCATGAATATTAAAACTCTGGGTCCTCAGTTGATTGATTGCATCCTTCAAAAAACACATTTGCACATGATAAATGCAATAGCATGTGTACCTGTCCTTCATCTTTCGAACGAAATGGGGCTTCAAGCACTCAAACGAGCGTTGTTGAATCCTGATCTCTGGAAATTTTTCCTTGAATCATTGGAAGAACTCAACCTATGCCGATGTGCAAAACAAAGGGAGCACAGTTGGATAGAAATCTTAGCACATATGTAAAGCACTCCATGGACATACTGAGAACTTGTAAAGCAGTCTCACAAAGCACATACAGAGACTTGTAAATTTCATGCAAAGCACATTACAAGTAGAAAGCAGGGGAAAAGTACTCATAAAGCAGTCTGAAAGGAAAGCCCAAACAGTCATAAAGCACTGCCAAAGCAGTAACAAGCACATGCAAAGCACTGTCAAAGAATATGTAAAGGACTTGGGCAATAAGCTTTTGATATGACGATTGTTTTGAAGCACTTCAAAAGCAAGTCCCTAGCAGTAAAAAAGCACCACTAAAGCATTGTCATAGCACTGAAAAGCACATGTAAAACACTCCTCAAATAGAAATCCGTGGGCAAGTACCCACAAATCAATGTTAAAGCACTCATAAAGCAGTCAAGAAAAGGACAAGCAGTCATAAAGCAAAGCCAAAGCAGTAACAAGCACATGCAAAGCACTACCAAAGCACATGTAAAGCTCTGCCAAAGAACATGCAAAGCACATGAAAAGCACTCTTCAAATAGAAAGTTGTGGAGAAGTTGCCACAAATCATGCAAAGCACATTACAAGTGGAAAGCAGTGGAAAAGCACTCATAAAGCAGTCAAGAAAAGGATGCACTCATAAAGCACTGCTAAAGCAATAACAAGAACATGCAAAGCAGTAACAAGCACATGTAAATCACATGCAAAGCACTGCCAAAGCACATGTAAAGCTCTGCCAAAGCACATGTAAAGCACTCTTCAAATAGAAAGTTGTGGAGAAGTTGCCACAAATCATGCAAAGCACATTACAAGTGGAAAGCAGTGGAAAAGCACTCATAAAGCAGTCAAGAAAAGGATGCACTCATAAAGCACTGCTAAAGCAATAACAAGAACATGCAAAGCAGTAACAAGCACATGTAAATCACATGCAAAGCACTGCCAAAGCACGTGTAAAGCTCTGCCAAAGCACATGTAAAGCACTCTTCAAATAGAAAGCAGTGGACAAGTTGCCACAAATCATGCAAAGCACATTACAAGTGGAAAGCAGTGGAAAAGCACTCATAAAGCAGTCAAGAAAAGGACAAGCAGTCACCAAGCACTGCCAAAGCAGTAACAAGCACATGCAAAGCACTCTTCAAATAGAAAGCACTGGAAAAGCACTCATAAAGCAGTCAAGAAAAGGACAAGCAGTCATAAAGCACTGCCAAAGCAGTAACAAGCACATGCAAAGACGTAACAAGCACATGCAAAGGACATGTAAAGCACATGCAAAGCACTGCCAAAGCAGATGCAAATCTCTGCCAAAGCACATGCAAAGCACCTGTAAAGCACTCTTCAAATAGAAAGCAGTGGAGAAGTTGCCACAAATCATGAAAAGCACATTACAAGTGGAAAGCAATGGAAAAGCACTCATAAAGTAGTCAAGAAAAGGACAAGCAACTGCTAAAGTAGTAACAAGAATATGCAAAGCAGTAACAAGCACATGTGAAGCACATGTAAAGCAGCACATGCAAAGCACTGCCAAAGCACATGCAAAGCACCTATAAAGCACTCTTCAAATAGAAAGCAATGGAGAAGTTGCCACAAATCATGCAAAGCACATTGCAAGTGGAAAGCAAAGGAAAAGCACATTACAAGTGGAAAGCAGTGGAAAAGCACTCATAAAGCAGTCAAGAAAAGGACAAGCAGTCATAAAGCACTGCCAAAGTAGTAACAAGCACATGAAAAGCACTCTTCAAATAGAAAGCAATGTACAAGTTGCCACAAATCATGCAAAGCACATTACAAGTGGAAAGGAAAAGCACTCATAAAGTAGTGAAGAAAAGGACAAGCAGTCATAAAGCACTGCCAAAGTAGTAACAAGCACATACAAAGGACATGTAAAGCGCATGATGCAAAGCACCTGTAAAACACTCTTCAAATAGAAAGTAGTGGAGAAGTTGCCACCACAAACCATGCAAAGCACATTACAAGTGGAAAGCAGTGGAAAAGCACTCATAAAGCAGTCAAAAAAAGGACAAGCAGTCATAAAGCAGTGCCAAAGTAGTAACAAGCACATGCAAAGGACATGTAAAGCATTGCCAAAGCACATGCAAAGCACCTGTAAAGCACTCTTCAAATAGAAAGCAGTGAATAAGTTGCCACAAATCATGCAAAGCACATTACAAGTGGAAAGAAGTGGAAAAGCACTCACAGTCAAGAAAAGAACAAGCAGTTATAAAGCACTGCCAAAGCAGTAACAAGCACATGTAAATCACATGCAAAGCACTGCCAAAGCACATGTAAAGCTCTGCCAAAGCACATGTAAAGCACTCTTCAAATAGAAAGCACTGGACAAGTTGCCACAAATCATGCAATGCACATTACAAGTGGAAAGCAGTGGAAAAGCACTCATAAAGCAGTCAAGAAAAGGACAAGCAGTCACAAAGCACTGCCAAAGCAGTAACAAGCACATGCAAAGTACTTCTAAAGCACATGTAAAGCTCTGCCAAAGCACATGTAAAGCACTCTTCAAATAGAAAGCAGTTGATAAGTAGCCACAAATCAATGTTAAGGCACTTTCAAAGCAGTCACAAAGCACTTACAGAGAACTTGTAAATTTCATGAAATGAACATTGCAAGTAGAAAGTAGTGGAAAAGCACTCATAAAGCAGTCAAGAAAAGGACAAGCAGTCATAAAGCATTGCCAAAGAAGTAACAAGCACATGCAAAGCACTGCAAAAGTAGACTTGCCAAAGCACTGACAAACAGTCAAAAAATCAAGCTGTCAAAAAGCAATTTTTAAAAAGAAAGCAGTGGTAAAGCGGTCACTGAGCAATTCTTAGCAAAATTTAAGAAGTCAAAAGCACATGCAAATAACATGCCAAACCATATACAGAGCTTTGCTAAAACACTACCAAACCAATCACAAAAGCAAGCAGTGACAAAGCAGCACTAAAGCATTGTCATAGCACTGAAAAGCACATGTAAAGCACTCCTCAAATAGAAAGAAGTGGACAAGCAGCCACAAATCAATGTTAAAGCACTTTCAAAGTAGTCACAAAGCACAAAGCAATAATGGTAAATAGTTACATTGAGCATGAATCCAATACGATAGAAGCTTCTAAAGTAAAAAGACAGCCCTGAAGCACTTGCAAGAGCACTTCTAAAGTGATAGACCCAACTGGGCACATGTGAAAACACTTCTAACATTGCTAAAGCACATGCAAAGCACACAGTAAAGCACAAGCAAAAACTAGTCACAAACCATTGTCAAAGAATTTACAAGAGAAGCTATGAGTGACACGGCCATGCAAGAGGATCAAGTGGCATTGACAAAGCAGTCCAACACAAGATCCACTTGAATGTGTGATTCCTTAACTTGGAGTCTACATGGCTCGAGGCAGTCACATAGTAGTGAGAATGCAACCTCAAATCAATTCATCATGGCAAAACCCAATCTAGAAGCAATTCATTATGGAAGAAACCAGTCTAGAAGCAGTTCATCATGGCAAAAACTAGTCTAGAAGTAGTTCATCATGGCAAAAACCAATCTAGAAGCAGTTCATTATGACTCAGACAAGCAATCATGGGAAGGCGAACCTGAGGTTCCTCAAGAAGATGGATAGGGCACTTCACATAGGTTTTTCTGCTTATCCTCTTTCTACAAACATCTTTCTTATTGGGGGACACCACACCCATGTTTCCTGGGTCCAAAATACAGACACAATATTTTGAACCTCCTGTGTAATGATGTTGCATCATTGTTGTTGTCTTCGATAGGAGGATAGCGACAACATTCCATGTTCTTCGATGGGCAAGCGAGATTTTGCAGAGTAGAAGTTTCTCATGTGGATACCCAAAAGCTTGGAAGCCTTTGCAATGCTGAAATCTTGGCATTCTTGCCCATCAGAATTCATCAACATCATCATAGTAGACCTTTTGAAGAAAACTTCATCATGGCTCCATGGTTGTTGGACATGGGTTAAGGTTCTGCATATATTGGTTACGATTGTTTCCTGCAACAACTGAACTTCTTCGTTGGCACTATGCAAATGCTTGATATTGGGATGAAACAAGATTTCTGTGAAGATATCCTTTCTCGTTTCTGAGTCCATTCCTCTTGTTTGTTCTTCAAAGAAGAAAACCACCTCCTTTGCTATCTTTCGTCTCTTGTCCATGTCAGATATAACATTTTCTTGATCTGCCATGGCTCACTTCTTTTCTTTGCAGCCTCATACTCTCTAGACAGTGTCTACCTCTTTTTCTTGATGGGTTAGTTGTGTCAATGTCTCTGCATTGACATCCTCAGAGGTCCCGAAGACAAATAAACTAGATGCACTTGCAAAAAGTATCATAAAGCATCGCCACCTGAACTCATTTGCAATGTCATTTAAGAAATAGAAAAGCAAATGCGTTTCCTGTAGAGGCACGTACCAATTTTTGACAAGAAATCTGAGTATGAACTTTGATGGTCCTGGGGACGTTGTTAATTCAGCAAGAGTGTTTGCAAATATTTCGTTGGTTTGAAGTGCTGCTACTCTACTCTGGTCTCAGGTTGATTTGTTCCTCACTGGTAGTGGAATTCGTAGACTCCACTCCACTCAAGATCTCACCACTTCCAGCATCTGTTTGAAGTGTTGCTACTCTGAGGCTGTTTCCGAGAGATAGAATGCAAAGAAAGAACCAGGAGTGGAGAGAGAGAGAGAGAGAGAGAGAGACGGAGAGAGATTCCAGCTTGCATATTCAAAGCGAGAGGTTTCAAAAAGAGAAGTTACACTGGCAGTTACAGTGTCTTTGTTAGTTATGCATCATGGACATGGGACGTGGTTTTTATTTTCAAATCTACACTCCTTACTAGTCTCACAATCAATTTAAAAGATGCTTTTACAAGCACTGAAAAAGCAGTGTCCATGGACACTGCTTTTTAGTCCAGCCAAATGTGCTACCACCCAAAGAGAGAAACAACGAGAAGAAAGAAGGCTTCTTGCAGAGTAGCAGCAGGAAGCAGTTGCAGATAAACGCATTTGATCATTTCCATCGGAGCAAAGAACACAAGCTGTGGTGTCACATTTGGTGGGAGCATTCAAGGCAACAACATCAGGCCATTTAGGTGAATACCAGTCTCGAGTCTTTACAAGCTTTAGCCTACACTCTAAAGTTCATATAGTGACAACCCTACCAACACCTCGAGAGATACAAGCCCAAGACGCAATGCTGTCTAACCTAAGAAACGACCTACAAAAAGTGAAAGGGGTGCACAGATTAGATCAACTAGCTGCAAAGAGGGTGACATTAGCTATGTTGGTGTCCCCTAAAACAAAGAGAAACGGCATGGACGCATAATGTCGAAGATTGGTTGAACATAGAGCGAAAATAATGCACGATCATCTCAATCCAAGAAGTCCGTGGGCTTCAACATAATGCAGGAAAAGGAGAGACAGCCCAAGTGCAGAAGTCATTACTAGAGTGACAACATTTTGGCATGAAAATACGAGAGTTTCTTCAAATAGGAATGGCATCTGTAAAAAGCGAACGCTCGGCTATCTTGTGTGAAGTTAGCCATGACTCCACAATCATATGTGACTCTCTTTGAATCGATGTGTTCCACGTTATGCAAGAGATACCAAACTTCAAAATATTTATTAAAGGTTACACATGTGATGGAAAGATGTATTGGTTGGACATAAGAAGCCTCTAATAATTTTCTTTCGTTCTTAGAGATGGTATTACCATCATGCAATATATGATGGACCCGTTAATGAAGACATGGAAACCACAAGAAGGAATATAACTATGAAAGCAAAATCTTAATGGTCATCCTATACTATCAAAGAAGATCCAGTTGTAGTGTCACTTTTCGACACTCTCAGATCTATGGAAATAAAAAAATGTCAACCCATCCTTCATTTCTCCTATTATTGCATATTGAGAGGACATATAAAATTACTTGATTCAAACAATTAGCTTAAGCAACCACACAACTAATGGATGGTTTTTGGACCAATACAAATTGGATGGATGATGATCTAGAGATCCAAATGGTGAACATTATAGTGGAGCAACCAAAAGGAAAACAAAAGTTGTTTTTAAGTCTCACATGGATGTACATAAGGAGCAATTTGTGACCACATGAGAAGATCTATCCGATGTGCTTAAGTCCTACACACAAAGCTTCACCAAACTAAATGGAAGTGTTAGTACTATTGGGCTCCAATAGTCAAGGTAATATTTCTATTGTACAAGGATACAAAGATCGTTGGACAAAACAACGGAGAAGCAACCCTTGTGGTCCTGAATGTTAGGAGCCACTATGTATAATAGAAAGGAGTTGGAGGCCATGACGGCATCCAACTTTGTTAAAATCCATATACAAACTAATGCAAAGTGAACAAGTAAACTTGGCACTAGGGGGGGTGACATCGACAATGAAGACATAGTTGATGAATAGAAGTCTTGTAATAGTTTCTCTATAACCTCTTTCCTAGCCTTTCTCCCAAGTTGGGTTATATGGCAAATGTAAAAGCTTGTATTAAATGTACCTGATTGGATAAAATCATAATTTTGGATTTGAGACTTATAAACTTGATGGAGTTACTATGATATTCTAAAATTTATATAGAATGTGCTATTCGATTGAGAGACAACTCAATGTATTTCAACCATTCGTATTATTCATGCAGCTTCAAAATTTTGATTTACGAAAATGCTATATCATGCAAATTAAAATGATTTATCTATTATTATTATATTATTATTATTAAATATTAAAAAACCAAGATCAAAAGTAGAAGATAATGATCATTAAGAAAGGGAAAGCAATGTAGAAGAGGAAGAACCTAGAGCACCTATGGAAACCTATAATCAACCCAAAAAATTTAACTTCAATGACAAATTGCATCAAAAACACTAGAGAGGCATGGCTAACTAAACTACACAAATAAGGAGAAATTCATCAAGCATAGAGAAGAAAGGGCAACTTGCTACTTAGAACTAGTCCATGTGCAATAATAAAAATTCCATTGAACTACACGTACATTAGCAAAGCTTGGTGAACTAAGTTACACGTCTGGACCAATGAGGCTCATCCTCTCATAATACTCAATCAAGTCTCAAAATAACTAAGCATGTTTCAACTTTCTTGAATATTAACTCAATATAGATAGAATTTTGCAAAAAGGGGAGAAGCTCAACTTAAACAAAATAATGAACATCATCATACCAAATCCATGAGCTAGGAGGGACTTCTACGATAAAGGGAAAAAAACTCTTAAGAGGACCCAAAAGATATCCATCCATGCAGACAAGCAGGGAAAAGACCTGTCCACATAATAATTATAAGGTCATCGAGATAAGGGCTCTCAAGTTACCCCCCCACAAGCAACATCCGTCCAAATCATAACTAGGCCAATCAAGAAGATTGACCTTTATCATAATCAACACAAGCATGCAAAGTCTAAACCATGGACCATCACAAAGCAACGCTCAAGCATTGTCTCATCTTAATGTGCACGGAAAGACAAGCAATGAAGTGGAAGCTTGCCCCCAACCGAACTGTTAGAATGAACACTCTAGGGAAAGATGGTCTATGAGGAGAGGTAATAGGAGGGGGCAAGATGGCATTTAAGGAGGTTGGATGTCACCCTAGTGATGGGAAGTACATGGACTCTCGAGAGATGAACTCCACTACATTGATATTTTTGGCTTATACAATTTGACCATGAACTAGCCAACGATGATAGTTTGTTACTTGCCTATGTTTCCCATGGGGTCCCAAGTTTCTAAATTGGACATTGAGATGATGGTATTGGTGGTCCAAGACATGGGAAAAGCTTCTTCAAATAGGCGTTTGCAACCATGGAGTTGGGAGCTGTATCTCAACTTTACCATCCTACATCTTTTGAATGGTGTCTTGTGGTGTTTTTAAATGTAAGTAATAAAGAGTGGAACAAGGATGTCAGTGAGGATGGTTCGTAGGCTACTTAAGTGCATTGTTTAGAGTATTAAATCAAGATTTACAAATCTCAAGGTCTTGGCTTGACCAAGAATTTCATCGAGAATTCGAAGGGTTTCATGCTGCTACTTCCAAGAGAGCTAGAACACACCTTTCAAGTGTTGGTGATGGCAAATTCTTCAAGGTAGTGACTAGAGAATTACGTTCGGCTAGCATGCTCTTAAGGAGGAAGGCTATTGCATCATCATATACAGCTGACATAGGACAATTATTGTGTCATCATCATAAACTTTGCAATTGCTCAACTGTAAGTTAAGCCATAAAATTCTTGAGACTCAAAATGTAAACCCCAAACCCTCCCCTCCGGTGCAATATCTATAAAACTTAATTAATGATGGGTTGTTCCTTCTCATCATCATCAACTTCATCTTTGTCTCATTACCTTCTTTGGTTGTTCCTTCTCATCATCATCGATGGCATCTTTATCTCATTGGCTTTCTTTCTTTTTTTCACACACCCACCCTACACTCACCCACCTGTCCTATCGAGGGGCACCCGCGCCCTGGTCCGGTGGACACAGGGTCCACAGCTATAGTAAACTCACACAAACCCCACACACACACAAAGTTGTGGTAAAATTGGAATGACACACAGAAGCTTGCCTCATTTGCATTGCAGGCCCTTGTTCGCTTACAATGGACACGTGCCATGTATGGAAACTATTGCCATCAACTTGTCATTGCACGGCAGTGTCTATCCTCTTACAAAGGCACACATGAACACAAAAACAATGAGTTTGCTACTTCTCTTTTTTCTCTTCGTTTAAATCACAAGTGGAGTGAGGAGCGAATGAGTGCATGGGTTAAGAAGGGATTAGAGGAGGTATCGGACGATTAGTGGGCTTGGTATGTGGGGTGGTCAAAAACAAAGTGTAAAGGGAAGATTTCAAGGGGGTACATAACAGAATAATCCATAGTTAGGGAAGTATTCATGTGTGTGTGTGTGTGTGTGTGTGTGTGTGTGTGTGTGTGTGTGTGTACCCACCTTTACCCCAGTAGGATACAACACACTAGGTGAGATAGTAGGTCATCACCTAATGTGATGACCTACTGTCTATCTGAAAGGGAAGAAGTATCAGTAAGTCGAATATAAGGTTAGAAAGAGAGAGAAGTGAGGGAAAAGTTTAAGTGAGGGCTTCAAGAGAATAAAAGGAAAATTTTCAGAAAGAAGAGTAAATGATAAAAATGCCAGGTAAGGGAAGGGAAAAGAAGGGAGGGAAGGAAAGGAGGGAGATTTGAGAAATGTTTGGGGTAGAAGAGTTTTTGCAAGAGGTGAAAACCAACCAGTAGTGGGGAAAAAATAATATTGCTCAAGCGAGCAATGAAGTGAGTTAAGAGGCAAAAGAGCAATAATGACTTAAATGTAATATGCGCAACCATTCAGAGTTACAAGGGAAACATGACTGTGTGTGTGAAGACTCGACAAACCCCGTTTCATAGTGAAATGAAAAAAAATTTGGTAATGAACACAAAAGAGAACACTATTGTGAAACAGTACAACAAAATTAAGAGGTGTACAATTTGCAAAAGGTTTGTAGAATGCTAGACAATACAAACAAGTTTTGCTTTGATAAGTCGTAGCAAGCATCACTTTTATTGAAGAGGGGAGTCTGCTTACCTACCGCCATCCTACAAGAAAACATGGTGAGAACCAGCTTGAGCTTATTTGGGAAGACAAGTGCCATAAACACCCCTCCCTTGTTATCGGGGTCACAATAAAATTTACCACTTAACTACATACTATAAAGCTATAATGATTGAGAAGAGGTGGGTATATTTATTAAAAAGAAAGACAATTTGTGTTAAAATAGAGGGACATTTGTCCAAAATTTTGGAAAGAAGAAAGATAGAAAAAAGGGAAAGCTAATTTATGCAAATAAATTTAATGTGGAGGGAAATTTACAAAGGGAAGGAACAATTATTAAGAATAATGGACTAAGAAGTGTAATTATAAGGGGAGAGAGGGATTTAAGAGGAGCAAAAAAATAAAGAAAAAAAGGTTATTGCTCTAAGAAAGAAGAATGAATATAAGCATTTCAAAGGGATTTAAAGAAAGAATTTTAAGAAGGAGATTTAAGAATTATTAAAGAAATGATTTTTTTTAAATGATTTTTGAAGAGAGAAATTTAAAGAAAGAACTTCAAAGAAAGAGGAAATAATTTTAAATAAATACAAACTTAAAAAAGGAAAAAGGGTGGGGGGGGGGGGGGGGGAGAGGAAGGGCGTGTTAAAAAAATTTTAAAGATGGGGGAATTTGAAAATGTAAAGAAACGTGGGGGGGGGGGGGGGGGGAGCGGCACAAGTAAAGGGAGTAGCCTAATATAAAAGAAGGGTTAGAAAAAAGAAAAGAGGCTGGGGGGGGAGGGGGGTTATTGTGGTTATGTGAGAGATAATCAATATAAAGGCAAATGCATAGGTACCTATAAATCAAATAATTTGGAAGGGTATCAACAGTGAAATCATGGGCAATGCAATGATTTGCATCGTGAGAAGCGGCAATTAAGGAGTTGCAGGCAGGTAGTGGGCAAGCAATGAGACTATTTCACTGTAGGCAGAGGGGCAAAGAAGGCACTGCATTCGAGGACCGAGGTACGAGGAGATGGTAAGACAACGTAGTCAAGGCACTTAGGTGTGAAACATAATTAGAGGTAAGAAGTAACAAGCGCGGAAACCAAGCATGTGGCGTGATAGTCGAGGCAAAGAGCAACGACCTAGAAGGAAGGGGTAAGAGCCAGAATCGATGTGGGGGCAATGGCCCAAGATGGAACAGATAGCTAACGGTGGGCAAAGTTCCAAGTGAGAGAACGAGATCGTTGAGGAGTTTGGAGAAGCGTAGTCAGCATGTACAGTAGTAGGCAGAAGGCGACAAGGGATTGCGTAGCTTGGACAGCGGGAGGGGAACAGCTTTGAGCAAGATCAAGTGGTGAGTAGAGACATGGAAGGAGGCCTTTTAAAGGTGGGAGCAAAAGAGTAGTAGTCGGGGGGGGGGAGTTAACAAGAGTTCGGTTTAGTTTAGGCGAAGAGGTTTGGGGTAGTTGAGTGTAATTAGGGGGAGGTGTAGTAAGGGAGAGTAGTTAAGTAGAAGGGTAGGTTTAGTTTAAAAAGTTTTATTTAAAAAAAATCAGGGGGAAAGCTAGTGAAAATTAGGGAAGAAACTAGGGAAAATTAGGGGGAAGAGGGGGAGAAATTAGGGGAGAAGATAAGGGAAAAGGTTTGGGGGATTGATCTAGAGAAATTTAGGAGAAAGTAAAAATAAAAATTTAAAGCTTTCAGAAAAAATAAGGGGAATTAGGAAAAATTAGGGAGTGTTAGTGAGAAAGTGGGGAGAAGGAGAGAGAGAGCAAGGGGGTTGAAAGAGAAGGTGAGAGAGAGAGAGAGAGAGAGAGAGAGGGGTAAAAGGGTAGAGAACAAAAAAATAGGAGAAGATTTTAGGAAATTTTTAAAAAAATCGTTAAGAATAAGGTTAGGATAAATTTAGGACGAAATTAGGATTAACTTAGGAATAATTTATGAAAAAATTAGGTAAAATAGTAAAAAATAGGAGGTGATTAGGGGAAATTAGAACTTAGGAGAAATTAAGAGAAAACAAGGAAAATTAGGAAAGGAGGAAAAAGGAAAAATAGGAAAAACGAAGAAAAGTTTAGGAAATTTTTGAAAAAAATGAAAAAAATAGAGAAATTAGAACAAATAGGAAAATTTTAGGAGAAATAGGGAGAAGTAGGAACTAATTAGGGTGAAATAAGAGAATGGATGATTAAGGGAAGTTTCGAAAAGAATGGGAATAATACTAAAAATTAAGAGAGAATTAATAAAAAGGTAAGAAAATTTTACTTTAGAAGTTCAGGAAAGATTGGGAGAGAGGGAAATTGGGGAGGTTTAAAGTAGAGAGAGGAAATAGAAGAAAGGACAAGGAAAGGTCAAAAAACACGTTTTTCAAGAATGTAAAAGAATTTAACTACATAAACGCAAAAGGTAAGAAAGGATTTTGTGTGTGTGTGTGTGTGTGTGTGTGTGTGTGTGAGCGTGCCCATGTGCTAAGGCACCTTTGCCCTCTTGTCTCCTTGTTGTCAAAGGTTCTTAGCCTCCGTTCAAGCCTTGATCAACCCATAGTGTAGTCCCGTATAGTCTGGTACTACCTCGTAGGGTCGTCACTACACTATCTTTCTGCCGTTTTGTCATCCATATACTCTGTATGGTTCCCATACAGTTATGTCGGCCTCTCGTTTCTATCATCTGTACTCTCTTGTCGGCCGTACACTCCTTCGTGTCCTCTCATTTTGACATCCGTACCCTCTGTACGGTTCTTGTACAGTTTCCATTTGACGTACAGTTTCTGTGCACAGGTTGTCTATACAATTTTTGTTTGCCATTCAGTTTTTGCTTATAGGTTGTCCGTACATAGATCTTCCATACATAGGTTGCCGTACGTAGGTTGTTTGTACACAAGTTGTCTGCACAAGTCATCCATATTCAGATCATCCATACGTTTGTACGGGGTTCTTTTCTTGCGATTTGGGGGGTTTTGTAGTTGTTGCTCATTAGCTTCCCTTGCCATTTTCCACTTCCTCTTCAACCCTTTCTAGGTTTGTTTATACTCAAGATGGTTGTATGAATCTGAGAAAACGTTTCACAAAGAAAGATCAGGACAATACCAAAAGCAGAAGCAAGTTCAGGGTCAGGATGACCCTGTTCATGAATCATTTGAAGCTACATGGGTATATGATGTGATGCATGAAGGCTTTGAGGACACGCAAAAAGCCTGGAAAGATTCAGTTTCTACAATTGGCCTTAGGGTCGAGGTGGGTGACATAGTTGATCCTGTGCGGGACTATGCAAAGCATGCTATCATCATTTTCTTTCCAGGTCATATGTTGTTGCTGCAGGTGTTAGAAATTGGTTGACCAGGACACTTGGTGGTTCTTTTGTTTGCAAGGTCCATTATGCAACTAGGGGTTTTTTTTTGGTCATCATGATAAACGAGGAGCATAAGAAAATGCTATCGGAGCACTCTCCTCTTTTCTTTGGGCAGCAAATGGTACATGTCCTTCCATGGTCACCCACCAAGGATTATCAAGCTCTCATCAGACATCGTTGTTCGTTTTGGGTAGAGATGGTGGATTTTCCACAGTGTTTGGCTTCCCTTTTACCTAAAATTGCATCCTCTTTGGGCAAAGTGGTCTGTCCTCCAAGGCCAAATGGGAATTCAAATAGATTTTGCATCTTATGGGATACTGATAATCCCATGTCTAAATCTTATTCTGTCACAGTGAACAATGTTGATATGGGGAGTGCCTTTTACAAGCTCAAGTGGGGTTTATTTGTAGGAATGTGCTTTGAATGCCAAAAATTTGGGCATATGGCTTCACAATGTCCTTTGCGTGTGCATAAAGTGCCACAAGAAGCTACTATGCCTACACAAATGCAAAATAAGGATATTGGTGGGTCTTTTGTAATAAAAAACAAAGGCACTAAACAGGTTTATGCAACACAAGACAAAGGTAAAGCATCGATTGTTTTTAATGGGAATGCTCCTGTCTTGTTGCCCTCCACTTCTCAATCAAAAAGAAAAGAGAAAACTTTACAGGAAGCTTGGCAGACTGCTAAGAAAACCATCACAATCAGCACATGGAATGGTATTTCCTCTAATGGTCATGCCCCTGATGAAAAGTCAGGTGTTGGCATTACTTGGGCTACTATCACAGCCAGTCGCACACTCTTTCCTGAAGAACACATTGTGGGTTTGCAGTCCTCTCAACAGAAGTCTTTGTTACCCTTGACGAAAAGTCAGGTGTTGGCATTACTTGGGATGTTGTCACAGCCAGTCGCACACTCTTCCTTGAAGAAGACATTGCGGGTTTGCAATCCTCTCAACAGAAGTCTTTATTACCTCAAGATAGAGGCCCTAATCTCGAGATGGATATGTCAATTTGAGTCAATATTGCTTCAACTATATATATATTGTAAATATGCTGTCACAAATCAAATGTTTGACACTTAATGTATAGGGTTTGTGTGATGCTAGGAAATGGAGGTTAGTTTGGGTGTATCTCAATAATTTGCAGCCCGATATAGTGGCTCTACAAGAGCACAATCAACATATGTATGCAGGCCAGCATGGTCACTTTCATGGCTATGACATTTTCTATGCTGGTGGACAACCTTCTTTTTCAAGCGTGGTCTTCTTGGTGAAGCATGATCTTCAGCCAACTGTTGCCTTCAATGATATTCAAGGTCGATGGATTGTTATACATTGTCTTGTTCAAGAAGAGATTTTGGAGTTTTCTTCAATTTATGCCCAACAATCATCTCGTGGTAGAGGTATGATTTGGGATGATATGCAATGATATCCCTAGCGACATCATGCTTCTCTCTGTGGGGACTTTAACAATGCCCCTCAATCAGGAGATAATACATCTGGTCGAACTCATATGCTGGCCTTTGAAAGGGATCATTGGTCTCAGCTATTGCTACAACTCAGTTTGGCTGATCTCTGGAAGGAATTGCAACCTGGTTTGCAGGCTATACACTTCAACATAATGCACAATCCTCTTATCAGGCACGCCTAGATCGTTTGTATAGAGTTATCCCGCAACATTATGATAATCTTACTACAAAAATGTGGGTGGCTTATGCTTTCACACATTTTGACCATGCCCCTTTATGGCTCGGGATTTCTTTGCATGAAATGCCAGATGATAAACTCTCCACAAAGAAGCCTCCTCATTGTAAACAATATTTATTTACTGCATGATGCTTACAAGGCCCATGGTTTATGATGCTTGTCAGTCTCTTTTATCTCAGAGTCTCATTGATATGGAATATGCTTGGAATGCTTTTTTTGCTAGAATGCAGTCCATCATTCAGGACCATGGCAAAAACTACATGAAGATGCTGAGAGACACTGTTGCTCGTGCAAAAATTACTTGCCAATCTTTGACTGAGGTTAGTCATTTTTGGTCTCTCTCTAAGGAAGAAACCACATCTCTATGTCAGGCCAGATATTGTTTGCAAAGCAATGATCACATAAAAATAACTAAATGGGAGACAAGGGCAAGAAAGAGAGATTTTCTAGACAAAGGTTGTTCATCCAAAGAATTCTTTAAAAGCTTGCATTTCAAGAGGTAATCTACAAATATTTGCCGAGCTCTTATGCCTAATGGGGCTTGGACTTCATCTAGAGAACAACTTGTTGCAACATGTGTTGCTCATTTTTCTAAACAGTTTGGGTTTGCAGATTCACCTTACACGAGCAGTTCTTGCAGCAAGGAGCCAACTCTTACAGTATGTATTTCCCATTTTTACTCCTGCACAGGCTTTGGAGCTAGAAAGCCCTTTCATTGAAACAGAATTGTTTGATGCAATTAAAGCTTGTGGCAAATGGAAATATCCAGGATGGGATGGCCTCACAGTTAAGTTTTTTCTTGCATACTGGGATATTCTAAAGTCGACTCTGCTATGCATGATTAATTATGCTTCAAAAAATCAGCATATGCCACCTGCATGAAAAAAGGGATTGTAAAACTTTTTCTCAAGAAACAAATATGTGAATCCCTAGCTGATTGGAGGCCTATCACTCTCATGTCTATCATTTACAAGATCATCACCAAAATGCTGGTTGATTGCATTATTGGATACCTAGATGATGGCCTTCATCCTGCACAATATGGTTTTGTTCCTCGACCGCATATCACAGATAACATTGTGAATGCTTATGTTGAATAGAATACGCCAAATACACAGAGCAGGATGTTTTATTATTACAGGTTGACATTGCCAAGGTGTTTGACATGATCCAATGGGATTTTATTTTAGAGACTATGCATGCATTGGAATTTGGTCACAAATTGTAGCACGTTACTTACTGGCTATACAATGAAGTAAAGCTGTCTACAAACTATCTAGGGATATTTCTTAAGCCTGGAATCTTCATTGTTCAGTTCGTGAGGGCTGTCCACTTAGTGCACTTCTATATGCTATTGCCACCCATCCCATGTTTCAATACATGGATCATCTGGTGGCGACTGACATGTTGCATGGTTTAGGGATTCTTGGAAGCAGCACTATGATTGCTTAGGCTTATGTTGATGATTCATTTTTTACTCCTCAAAATACAGAGCATGATCTTCCCTGATGCACGCATTATCATTATATGGTCTTGCTATTGGTCTTCATGTAAATTTTTAGAAATCCAAGTTGCTACCCTTGCATTCCAAAGATTGGCATTCCATCTCATGGCCGGGGGAAGTTGACCAATCTACTCAGTTGGTTTGCCACCAACAATCTGACTGGGTACTTGCCAAGCTAAAGAAAAAGCTTGAATACTAGAAGTTAGCTACTTGGCCTTTGCATGTCGGATTGTTCAATCCATTTTGATGGCATACATACAATTTTATTTGCCTTTGATTATGTTCAGCAAGGGAGACATTACTTCTTTCATGTCTATAGTTATGGAAACCTTTTGGTACTCTAAACATGGCAAGAAAAGTTTGCGATTGCTTTCGGTGCAACATCTCTGTTCGCCAAAAATGCATGGGGGTCTCAATATTCTAATAAATATCCACGTGCATATTCTTGCTCATAATGGTAAATTGATGCTGCAATTTATGCAGGCTTCTCAACCTTGGGCTACCATGATGCGTCAGTTAATTTCACATGTCACCACTCCTGCCTTTGGATACTGACAGCCCACTCACTGGGATTTCCTTCTTGGTTGTATTCACGGTAAGATCAAAGGTTGTCCACTAGTATCCCATATGTTGATGGACTAGAAACATATACTCTCACACTTGCAATGGCATGGTAGGGATTCATTACATGGCAATTCTCTGCGACCCGAGAGCATACATTGGTCAAGGGTTTTTGCCCATCCACTGGCTTTGTAGGAGCCTTGATGTTCATATTTTCTTAGTTTAAAAGGGATCCACTTGATTGCAAATGTCATACATGATGATGAAACCCTTCTTTCTTTCCCTTTGGCTGCTGCAAAATATAATCTTGGTATGCACTATCGTCCTGTATGGCACACTATTACTCATATGCTTCAACATTTTTAGCCAGTACCCCCACTAGAGATTGAGGATCGTCTTCAAGATTGGACTCTTTACTTGCCAGGGTCGATATGCTGTCCTTTACAGTTGTCCCACATTACTGTCTCTTCATTGTATAAAGCCCTTCTACCCTTGCCTTGGGTTTCACAGAAGGCGAATAATCTTTGATAAATGAATTGTCCTGCAAAGTGGTGGCAAAAGCGACTACAAGGGATTGGGCATTCCATAATTCCTCTTCGACAACGAGTTTTCTTGCGGAGAGCCTTGCTAGCGATACTTTCTTCTGGGCAGATTTTGGCACGCAGACATATAGATCCTGCTGTTTGTCACAGATGTTTGGCTACGCGGGAATTAGTGCCTCTTTTTCTTTGGCATTGCTCCCACACGTGATTTTCTAAGATTCCTTGCGCAGTTTTGAGAACCAAATTTCTGAATGCTACTTTTGAAAAATCTTTCTAGCTTTTTGGGATTCACCCACATAGATGAGTTTGATTTATTTTTCAACTGGGTTCGCTATTGGGCTCTCTGGTCTCTATGGAAGGACAGAAATCATAGAGTCTTTGGTGATCCAACTTTTTCTCTTTTCTCTTTTTCAGGCACTCTTTGCAGCAATCATTTTATGATTGTTTGCAAACTCAGTACTTAGACTATGATGTATACTTGTCATATATTGAGATCTTCTCTTAATGTATTTAATCACTCTCTCTTTTTTTGGGATAGTGTCTCCATAATATAATGAAAAATCAATTTCACAAAAAAAAAAAAAGAGTGCGTGTGTGTGTGAGAGAGAGAGAGAGAGAGAGGGAATCAACAATTTGACAACACCCCATGAATTACAATTGTATGCAAATATTATGGTGCTCTGTGTGTGTGTGTGTGTGTGTGTGTGTGTGTGAGAGAGAGAGAGAGAGGCTGCTGCTGCTCCACCTTCTTCTGTACCTTCTCCATCAGCCCCCGTACATGGCCCACTGCTGCCCGTACCTTCTGCACAGCAGCCTCTGCACAATCTGCCCCTAGCCGTACCTTCTTTGCCCGTCCCCTCGGCACTCCCCTTTGTTCTTACTCCTTCCTTTGTCTCTGCGCAGGCCGTACCTGATGTACGATCGTCCGTACAGCCTCTCCCCTTCGTACAGTTTTCTTCATCCGTACTTGCTCCCATGTCCGTACAGCCGGGTTCGGTACAATCTCTTCCTGATGTCTCTTCCTCCCCTCTTCCTGCTACTGCGACAGATGGCTCTTTCGTTTTCTCTGCTTCAGCCCTCCCTTCTGCCTCTATTCCTCCTGCACGTGTCTTCTTTCGACGGAAGCGTGGTGCTTTGCCTCCCTCCACTTTGGTTAAATCAGCAAAGCTAGATATTACAGATGGTCCTTCGTCTTCCCTCCAGCTGGACCTTCTTCGCCAGATGTGTTTTGCTTCCGTTACAGATGTTCCTTCATCGAGTTCACCACTTGTTTGTTCTTTGGATTCTGCCCTTCTAGTTTTCGATCTTCGAGAGGCTCAGCAGTTTGGGGTCTGTCTCTACTTTATGGACATGGTTTTATCTGCAGCTCAACTTCGTCGTTGGGCTGAAGTTGCAGTGCAACAGGATTGCCTTTCTTCCTTTCTCTTTCTTGGCAAAGGTTTTTATTATGCTCACTGCTCTTCGACTGATGTGGTGGAGCCACTTGTCAGTCGTGCTAGTATTCATGGGACTGGTTTCTTTGCTTATGTGATGCCCTAGGATCTGCTTTTTATTCTGTCTGCCTCTCTTCTGACTCACTGTCCGGTCTGGATTACCCTCAAAGCGTTGCCTCTGCCTCTTCTTCAGCATCTTCCTACTCTTGCAGCTTTTTTTAGGAGGCCTCTACATATTCCGAGACAGGAGTTTTTGCAAGCTACTCGAGATGTTCGCCTTTGTATTTTATGGGATATGATGCAACCCGTGCTCTCTACTCTGGATCTTGATTTGGGATTTGCTCATCCGATGCGCATCAGGCTGCATTTTGCCTCTTTTCCTACAGCATGTTATCGGTGCTGACAGGTTGGTCATTTTGCACGTGCTTACCCTTCGACTTCCATGACCACTCCTCCTATTCCTTCTTCAACTGTGAAGTTTACTCTTCCTTCTCCTCTGGTTTTTGCTAAGGCTTTACTGGATAAGCCTTCTTTTACTTCTCCGAAGCATTACTAGAGGAAGGTAGAAAAATCACAAGTTAATCTTCCTCTTGCTAAAGAAGTTCAGGATCCGACTCCCGTTGAGCATCATCAACGTCCTCCTCAAGATATGGATGTACCCCTTACAGAGGGGATCATACAGGATGCTACACATGCTCTTTCTCAAGTTGATCCTCGAAGTGAAGCTAAAATTATGAGTTCTGCTTTAGCAGATGCAGCTCTTTCGTCGAAGGATACAGATGTTGATCTAACTCCTTTACCTTTGATACCTGCGCCAAAGTCTCCTGTTCGGGATACAGAAGTGCCTCTTTTACTGGAATCTTTTCATCCCATGTTACAATAGGTTTTTGACCTTGTCATTCAAAAATTTCGAGTACCAACCTATATCAAGAAGAATCACAAGAACAAAAAACAACTGGTTTTTATTGATGGTGTGATTTCATCACTGCATTAGTTTTTACATAGCAATAATTTGAAGCTGGAGGAGGTTGTGTTTGATCCTCCTCCAACTTGATATGTAACTTTTTACTTGGTTGCCTCATGACTTTTGCTCTAAGGCTTTACTTGTAATTTTTTTTATTATACTTATTGGTGGGTTTTTACCTCTTGTAAGGTTTCCCACACATAAATATAAGATTTCACTATTTTTTTTAAAAAAATTAAAAAGTGTGTATGAAAGAGAGAGAGAGAGAGAGAGAGAGAGAGAGAGAGAGAGAGGGGATCATCTTTTCTTTATTTGGGCTCGCTATTGGACAATTTGGACTTTATGGACAGACCGCAATTGTAAAGTCTTTAGAGATCCCAATTTTTCTTTGTTTGCTTTCTTTAAACGTTCTCTGTACCAATCTTTCTTTGATTGCTTGCAGACTCGCCAGATAGATCAAGATGTATATTTGTCTTACTCTGAGATCTTCAGTTGATGTTTTTTCTAGCGCCTCTTTTCTGAGGTGACTATACTTGTAATATAATCAATCAAAGTTTTCACTATAAAAAAAGTGAGAGAGAGAGAGAGAGAGAGGGAATCAACAGTTTGACAACACCCCATGAATTACAATTGTATGCAGATATTATGGTGCTACTCCATGGAAATTCACATCAAACAAGATATAATGATAAAACGGATATTGTGAGAGTTCCTGCACACTAGCATTTTCAGGATATCCCCCGTATTTTTTTAAGAAAGGCTACAAAACAAGGCCTTTAGGCTACACAAATACCAATTTTGTCTTCAATCTAACTCAGGCGTTTGGATTTTGATCCAAATGCCTCTCAATATTTGCTGTCTATTGGACAAAACACATAAACCGACTTTTCCTATTTTGATACAGCAATGTTCTGAGGGAAGATGCTTCAACCCTTGCACAGATGGGCCCATTGCACAACCTACGTATTATGAATGTGCTCGTTGCTCTCATTGCACTGCAAAGTATGAAAGGTATGGAAGCGAGTCTTAGCAGAATAAGGTCTTTTGGGCCTGCTGCAATAAATACAACCTTTCATAAATGGAAAAGGACCACCTTTAGTATCTCTCCAGCAGGTAGCAGATAGTTTTATGAAGTAAAATATCCATCTGACCAACCTATGAGGGATATTCTACACTGGTTGTAAAGGTGACAGAACTGCTTTCCTTAGGGACTGATCCAGCTGCATTGCATCTTTAAACTCTTCAAAGCTTACATGGCCATCATTGTTGGCGTCCATGCGATCAAACATCTCATCAAGCTTGCCAGGTTCAGCAATGTCTGCTGGAAGATAAACTTCAGGTAATGCCTGAAAAACCAGAAGTTCATCCTTGCAACTTCAAAATGTTGTTCCAGATTCTTTCAAATTTTCAAAAGAAAATCCAAAAAATTGACTCTTTACCCTGAACATTGATGCCAACTCATCTCTGGATATGTAGCCAGAACCATCTGCATCATACATCTGCATCACCAGACAGCCTCGTGGTCAAATCTTTTAACCTTTGTTCAATTTAGAATTCAAACTTTCTTCCTTGGTTGAAATTCAAATTTTTGAGAGCAACCTCACGTGACTGAGAATCATATGCACATGGACGTTAAAATTCTCTGACATCACCCTGGGAGGCAGGATAAGGATAACGAGTGGATGCTTATGGACAAGGAATGCATTTAGAAGAAGAAAGCTTTGGGGTTAAGGATGACGAGTACATGCTAGTGGACAAGAAATGCATTTACAGCAAGAGAGCTTCCGTGCTTGAAAGTCGGCTCACATATGCCATGGAGTTTGTATAGGGCGTGGAGGCTGTCATATGGAACCCGGATTGTGAGAGAAATGTAGCTTAGAAAAGGAGTGAATGCAAGGGACCTTGACAAAATTCTGATAAATTTCTCATGATTGAGTCTGTAGATTAGTAAAAGTAGCAAAGCAGAACTACCTTTAAAAGGAAGAAGAGTAAGAATAGTTTGAAAATCACAGGACCTAAAGGGGCTTCTCATGATTTGGCCTGTGAATTGGTATATCAGCAGTACTACCTTTAAACGAGGGCAATAAACTAAAAGTCAGCACACTTTTAAAATATCAGATTTCAAGAGGATGAGAATGACAAGGAGACGAGAAAGAAAGAAAGAAAGAAATCTCTATTAGCGTCCGCAGAAGACCAAAAAGATCTATGTAACGGATAAATAGCTTATTACATCAAATCCCCGAAATGTAAATGCATGAAACATCTCCATAGGAGTGCATGAAGCATCTCCAAATTTATTATAAAAACATAATTATTTGTAATATATCATAACATCATTTAATTCCCTTATAAGTACTTTTCCTTCTCTGTAGACAAACAACTTCACCTTCCTTGTTTCCTTTTCTTTGATGAGTTCCGTGGCTCTTGAGCTGGTGCGGGGTCAAATACTCTGATATCCAAATCTTTGTGCCTTTCCATTCATGAGTTTGTTTAAGAATCTTTATCCCCTGTTTCTGCAGAAGACTAGAGCCTGTGATACCTTTTGAAGAACCCCAAACATGTCTTCATAATCACTCACATTCGGTATCTTTTTCTATGAGGCTGTTGATCTTATTTTCTGTCTATCCCTCTGCATTATACCATCCATTTGGAAGTTCCCCAATTTGTAGAGAAAAAGCATTATCAGATCTTGCTTTAACTTCTGTAGTTTCCTCATGAGGGTCCACTTTGTTAACTTTGTAGGCCATCTTCTGGTGGTTCTAGTGATGCCCTATAGGCCATGGTATGTGCCTTGTAGGCATAAATGTAGGCACTTGTAGTGTTAGTGCCTTTTAGGCCACATAGGACACTTGGTCCTATGTGACACCTAGGACACTTAGTCCTAGGTCTAGGTACAAGTACCTTGTACTTAGATTTTTCATCATCCTAGTTGACGTGACAGCAAACTCTATCAACTCTTTGTACCTTGCTCTCTCTCTCTTTCTATTCATCGATCCTACAGTGGTATCAGAGCTGGGGTTGACTCGTCTCCTGCTCCTCGTACTCGCACCAGCTCCCTTCAGCCTATCTGCTCCTCCATCTGTACAGTCCGTACGACTGTACGGACGACCGTACTCAGCCTGCACACAGCACGTACCTCCGTACAAAAAGTTCACGTACCAGCTCTGTACTACGCTCCGTACTGAGAACGGAAGGTCTAGTACCTGTTCCATACTGCATCCAGTACTTGCGTCGCCGTACAGCCTGCTCAGTACTACGTTCCGTACCCACTGCGTATCTGTGCCGCCGTACATCATACTGTGTGATACATGTTCCGTACAGTGTCTCGTAACTGCTCCCTACTGCTATCGTACACATTCCGTACAGCCGTACGTTGTGCTCCGTACTCGCCCTCTACCTGCTTTCGTATAGCCTCCCGTACAGTGTACTTGCGCCGTACATTGGATTCCGTACAACGTACCTGCATCCGTGCATTGTTTGTACTTGTTCTGTACTTCCTACACCGTACAACCGTACAGGCCGTACTTGCATCGCCGTACATCATGCATTGGGTACCGTACTATTTGTACAACCGTACGCCGTACAATCTGTACACTGTACTTTGGATCTGTTTCGTACATCCGTACAGTTGTACTTGTTTCAGGATTTCCGTACATGTTTGGCACGTGTGAAATTTGCAGGACACTACCAAAATTTGGGGCTTTTGAGGATTTTTGTTATCCTTATCTTCCTTCTACTGTTTGAAATCATCTCAAGACATTTCAACAGATTGGAAAGCCTACATTTTGAGATTCACACTTTGGGACAGGTGCACTTTTGCAAGACATTGGCAATTTTGGGGCTATCAGCTTTTTTTTTCAACTCCTTTGGTTGCAATATCTTGCAAGAACACTGGAGTTCTGGGATTTGGTCTGCAATTTCTTCTTTGATTGCAGTACATTTGGTCAGATTGCAGGACATTGAGTCACTTTTGCAGGACATTGAGTCAGATTATCATACATTGGGTCACATTTGCAAAAATTTCAGTAAAATTTGAGGCTTTTCTACATTTGCCCTCTTTTTGGCCTATTTGCCCTCGTTAAATTTGGGGCTTTTGCCAGATTTGCTGTTTTTGCAGTGAACATTGCCTGTCACAGTCACATTTGGGTCAGATTTGCATTTGCCCTTTGATTTGGGTCAGAAATTTGCAGATATTTGCTGTCATTTTTGAACAGCGAGCTTTTTGCAGTGATAGCCTTGAGGCTTTTGGGTTTTCAGGTCTTTTTCAGGGTATCACATTTGCTATGGCTGGGAACAATCAAGATTTATTTGGAGTTCTTCGTGAAGATGATAAGTTGGATGGCCCCAACTATCCGATGTGGTCTTATCTCATGCATATTCTTGTTGCAAAGCATTTGAGGAATATTGTTTCTGGGGCTGATCTGAGGCCAGCCAATGCTACAATGGTTGCCTCTACTGCTGGTCCTTCTGCAGGGGGTACTCCTCCTGATGCCTCTTCCTCTAGCACTCCTACTGCTGCTCTTCCAACTCAAGAACAGTCAAGATGGGATGCAAGAGATGCAAATGCACATTCATGCATTACTTTATCATGCAAGAGAATCATTATTCCACACATCCGGTCTTGCAGGACAGCAAAGGATGCTTGGGATAAATTGGCTTCTCTCTATCAGATTCGCAATGAAGCTCGTGTTGCATATTTGAGAAGGCAATTACAGGAAGTCAGTATGAATGAAGGTGAGTCAATGGATTCATACTTGACAAAGGTGAAGGACCTCATGGAACAGCTTGCCAACATTGATGAGGTGGTGCCAAATTCACAGCTTGTCAGTACCACATTGAATGGACTACCAGATACATATCAAGGGTTTGCTACAACCCTTCGATTAGTGGCCATGGGTAATCCAGACCACTATTCTTTTGATCAGCTAGTTACTTTGCTTTTGCAGGAAGAGCAAAGTAGAGCTAATAGACAAGCCATTATTCCTGATCATGCATTTGCTTCACAGCAGACAGGAAGTGGCAAGGCTTCCAAGCCTATGGGCAAGCCAAAATCTGCGCATAGCAGCTGCAATTCCTCCCATGCATCTAAAAATACAGCAGATAAGGCAAAGAAGAAAAGATGCAACTATTGTCGCAAGCCTGGACATGACATTTCAAAATGCAGGAAGCGCATTGCTTCAAAGAAAAAGAAAGCAGGATTGACAGTTAATGCCTCTCATGCTATTGAATCCCATGAGCCGGAAGATGCTTCACATGCACATGCTCTTCAGGATGATTGGGCATGGGCTGTCCATTGCTCATTTGATCCATCCAAAGCTGATGCATTCTTTACTGCTAATGATGCTCAGTCCTGGTACTTTGATAGTGGTGCTTCCAAGCATGTCACATCTTGCATACAGTTGTTTCATTCTTTAGTTGATGCACCTCGAGGGGGAATTGTTACATGTGCTAATAATGCTTCATATGCTGTAAAAGGAGTTGGAGATGTGCAGCTCACATCCATTTCAAGCCATCCTGTCACTCTGACAAATGTTCTTTTTGTGCCTGGCATTGAAGTCAACTTGATTTCAATTTCAGCAATTGCTACTTCAGGTTTTAGAGTGATTTTTTATGGCTACAGATGTCTAGTTTATGATCTTCGTGATGACAATGCCCTAGTTCTCACTGGCACTTTGCAAAAAGGGCTTTATCACCTTGATCATCATTCAGCTGCACTTTGTATTGAAGCATTGGCTATTTCAGATTCACAGCTTGCTGAAAGTCATCTTTGGCATGAGAGAATGGGCCATCTCAATTATAGAGCTCTTGCAAAGCTACATTCACAGCAAATGGCAAATGATGTACCTCAGACTCACACAGTTTCCAAACATGTGTGTGAGGGTTGTCTTTTGGGTAAGATGCATCGATTTCCTTTTCAAAATAATTGTCCAAAACTCTCACAAAGGAAATTGCAGCTAGTACACAGTGATGTCTGTGGCCCAATGAGGACAAATGCCATTGGGGGGTATAAGTATTTCATGACTCTCATTGATGATTTCACCAGATATTGCTGGGTATATCCTTCAAAGGCCAAATCTGAAGTTTTCTTATGCTTTCAGAGATGGCTGAATATGGTTGAGAATGAATCAGGATGCAAGCTTGTCACCCTCAACACAGATAGGGGGAGAGAGTATATGTCAAAGGAGTTTGATGCATTTCTGTCTTCACGGGGCATTATTCACTCATGCACTACTCCTTACACTCCTCAGCAAAATCCTGTTTCTGAAAGGAAAAACAGGTCCACAATGGAGATGGCCAGATGCATGCTTAAGGCCAAGTCTTTGCCCAATAAATTTTGGCTTGATGCAGTAATGTGTGCCAACTATGTGCTGAATAGATCACCTACACAGGCATTGAAGACTATTACACCTTATGAAGCATGGAAAGGCAGGAAGCCTTCACTTTCACACATGAGAGTTTTTGGGTCTCTTGCATATGTTCATGTACCATCTCAGCTGAGACATAAGCTTGATGACAAGGCAATCAAATGCATATTTATTGGTTACAGCCAGGAGAGCAGAGGGTATCAGTTATATCAACCAAATACTGGGAAGATTATTGTCAGTAGAGATGTGATCTTTGCTGAACATGTGGACTGCAAAGCAAAGCCAGATGTTGACATGTTTGATGCCTTTGAATCTTGGTTACCTCTGCCATCATCAGAAGAGGATTTTGACCAGCAACATGAGCCTCCTGCAGGCCCTCCACTAAGCAATAATCAGCCACAACCTCATGCTGATTTGCAGGTTTCTCTTCCGGCACAAAATGATCCCACTACTCATGAAAGAGCTGTCAATAGACAGCAAAGGCAAGTTCCCAGATGGCTTCTTGATACATTGAGGGACAGCAAACAAGATCAGCCTTTTGCTGCCCGGACAAGATCAGGGAACAGACAGCATGGTCACTTCCTTGAGTTTGCACTCCTTGCTACAGCTTGCAATGAAGAGCCTCTATGCCATAAAGATGCTTTTGACAGAAAAGAGTGGATGGATGCAATGAGAGCTGAGTTACAATCTATTGCCAAAAATGACACATGGGAATTAGTAGATCTCCCTCCCGGCAAGCATGCCATTGAAACGTGGTGGGTCTACAAATTAAAAAGGAAATCTAATGGCAGCATGGATCGATACAAAGCCCGTCTTGTTGCAAAAGGGTATGCCCAACAACAAGGCATTGACTTTGAGGAGACATTTGCTCGAACATCCAGCATTACTACCCATTAGATGTGTCATTGCCATTGCAGCCCATCATCATTGGCAAGTGCATCAACTTGACATCAAGACCGCTTTTCTTCATGGGGATCTGCAGGAAGAAGTCTATGTCACACAACCTCCTGGCTTTGAGGTTGTTAATTCTGAAAATAAGGTATGCCAGCTTAGAAAAGCCCTTTATGGTTTGAAGCAGGCACCCAGGGCATGGTATGCCAAAATTCATGCACACTTACTATCCCTTGGTTTTCAGAATAGTCCCACAGAACCCACTCTTTATGTCCGTGGGAGTGGATCTGATTTTTTAGTGCTGATTTTATATGTGGATGATATGCTTATCACAGGCCCAAATACTCAGCAAATTGCAGCTTTCAAGGCTGATTTGCAGCAGGTTTTTGAAACGTCAGACATGGGACAGCTCCATTATTATTTGGGCATTCAGTTTGCTCATGTTAAGGGGGGTTCCCTCTGTTACATGATCTGACATCCCTTGTACATTCATAGGTGGCTATATCCTTTTGGATGAACATGTGCCACCATGACCAGAAAATACCAGGTATTCTGAGACGTTTCCAGAGTACTTCAGCCCATCCCATGGAGGGGGGTTTGTAGGCCATCTTCTGGTGGTTCTAGTGATGCCCTATAGGCCATGGTATGTGCCTTGTAGGCATAAATGTAAGCACTTGTAGTGTTAGTGCATTTTAGGCCACATAGGACACTTAGTCCTATGTGACACCTAGGACACTTAGTCCTAGGTCTAGGTACAAGTACCTTGTACTTAGATTTTTCATCATCCTAGTTGACGTGACGGCAAACTCTATCGACCCTTTGTACCTTGCTCTCTCTCTCTCTTTCTATTCATCGATCCTACAAACTTTGTTACTGTCAACTTTTTTTCCATTGACTTCATCTAAGTGTTGATCATGTCTTCAACAGTAGCAACAAGTTGTGATGCAAGAGAAGAGGTATTATATCGCTGTAATACTTCTAATACTTCTTCAACAACTGCATGCTTGCCTATCATGTTATGCATTCCTTGAATTTTCCTCTCCATAGTCGCAAGTCAAATCTTGATTTCTTGCATTTCTGTTGTAGATTGAGAATCTGCTCCTGTAGTCCTAAACGACTCATGTGTTGGTCGGATCATCTTTGATATGTCTTCTCAAACGAGACCAGAGAAAGAGCTATTAGAGCCGAGTAGGACTATATATATATATACCTTTGTAAGACTAGAATAAGTCCAATCATACAAATTTAGATTTTTTGTTGTTCTAAAGATCAAAAATCTACACAGAAAATAAAAGAGAAAATAAAAGAGAATATGAAAGAGAAAAAAAAAGAGGTAAACAAAAACTTTTAAGAAAAACAAAAGGAAGACATACTTAGCAAGCAAAGCAACACTTATGTCGTCATCAGTGCCCAAGCATAAGCAGCTATACTGGGTTTCTAAAGACCCGCGGAGTCTCTTGGGCAATAGCCGAGTAGGACTATCTACTTGTGGGGATTGCAATAGCAAAGGTCTTTGTCTTGGAATATTCCATTTCAATGGTTTTCTGTTGTGGCGACCATCCAGCTGGACATTAAACTCCTGATTTGGGAAGGAGGGCTCATCCCAACTCAGTTGGGGAAAGATAGGAGGTCCCGCCTGACAGAGTGCAGCAAGAGGTTTAGGAAACCTCCAATGAATGAAGAGAACCCCAGGGCTGAACTCTGCTTGTTACTACTGAGAAAACTTCCAATGAATGAGCACAACCCAAGGCTGAGCAGCGCCTGAGGTAGAACTGCACCTCAAAAGACACCAAGAATAGGGTGGAAACTGAATAACTGTACCATAAAAGGGGGCTGTGCCCTATATATATGGGGCCCTAACCCTGCTGATCTGGCCGAATTGACCCAACCAGGTCTGGGTTGGCTTGGTTGGCTGACCCCACTAGGTCTAGTCGGGTTAGCCGACCCTGGTCAGGTCGCTCGACCCGTCACTGGTAAGGTTTGTTGGCAGGCCTGACTGGCCCCAACCTCGCTTGGTTTACTGGCCCAAACCAACCCTTTACCAGGCCCAAACGCAGCCAAAATTATCCTCTTCAAAGACCCACTATATTCTCTCCCTTTGATTCTCTCACTCACATCCACAACATCGCTTGTGTATTGAGTGCATCATTCTTGCAGTTCAGCTAGTGTTGAGCAAGAGAGAGAGTGAGTCAGTCTTTCTCCCGCTACATTGGTATCAGAGCTTCAGTTTTCTTTCCTAAGATAGGGAGAGTCACTTTAGGGAAAGCGCAACTGTTTATGGTCCAGACAAGATCCAATAAGGACACCATGAGCAATAGTGAGCAGTCCAAGATAGGAGGGGAAGAGGGATCAGGTTCCCACCCTCTACCAACACAGAATCCTGCACATAGTTCCATGTCTGCCATCACAGCCATGTTGCAAACTATGATGCAGATGCAGCAACAACAGTCCGAGACTCTCTTCACCCGCATGACCCAGCTTCAGGAAATGTGGGAAGTCCATGAACAGGCTGCCAGAAAGTGTGAGGGTAGCTCGGGAGGAAAAAGAAGAACATGATTGGGAGGCTCGAGACGCCAAGGAACTCCGGGACCGCAATGTGAGAGAGAGGAGCAGACAAGCAAGGAGCCAAGAGCTAGAGAGAAAAACGTAGAAGATGCAATAGATAAGAGATAGATACAAACAAGAGTAGAGGTGATTTTGTCTAAGTGACAAAACCACACTAACCCACTAACTGTGGTTAGGAGGGAAAACCTCCAGTGAGGAAAAAGTGCCCCTAACAAAACTTATAGATTACATTGGTCACTGCCTAGAATATGGCAATAATTCTAACACCCCCCTGCAGTGCCAATGTGATGATGTACAAGGAAGTGATTAATCACCAGAAGGAGATAAGTTCGAGGCACTGTGAAATACCTCAAACTTCTCACGTGGAAGTGCTTTGGTAAAGATGTATGCAACATTGTCATGTGTTGACACATAGATCATACTAATCTCCCCTGCATGCAACTTCTCTCAGACATGATGATAATGAGCCTCAATGTGCTTCGTGCGAGCATGAAACACAGGATTCTTTAACACTGCTATAGCACTCTGACTATCAGTGAGAATCGGAGAAGGACCCTCCAATGAGAGATGAAGATCAGCAAATAAACGACACAACCAAACACATTCAACTATCGTTGTGAAAGCTGCCCTTTACTCAGCTTCACATGAGGAAGTAGCCACAGTAGATTGTTTCTTGCTCAGCCTAGAAATGCAAGCTTTGCCCAAAAAGAAACAATTACCACTTGTGGACTACCTAGTGTCATAGTCTCCAGCCCAATCTGAGTCACTGTAAGCATGCATCTGCAGGTCACCCCCCCTGGGAAACATCAAGCCATAAGACTTTGTGCCTTGCAAGTAACGAAAGATACATTTTATAGCCTGCCAATGTGTTGTCTTTGGGCTATGCATATACCTACTCACCTGAGAGATACTGCATACTGAATATCGGGCCATGTATTGCACAAATAAATGAGGCATCCAACAGGATGGCTGTAAAGTGATCCACTAATTCACCTGCATCATACAAAGTAAGCTTCAGCCCTAGCTCCATGGGAGTGGATGTAGGCTTATAATCTTGCATGTTAAATCTATCCAAGAGCTTTTGCACATACTTGGATTGAGACATAACGATGCCACACTTGTCTTGTATAAACTGGATCCCCAAATAGAAATTTAACATGCCCAAATCTGTCATGTCAAATTCAGCTTTCAATTCAGCCTTCAAATCTGCAATTATTTCCTCATTTGACCCTGTGAGAAACATGTCATCTACATAAAGAATGATAACTGAAATATCCCCCCATCCTTCTTGATGTAGAGGGTGCTCTCAGTTGGACTATTATGCAGCCCCTTGCTAACTAGGAAGGCATCAATCTTTGCATACCATGCACGTGGGGCTTGTTTCAGCCCATATAAAGCTTTATTCAGCTTGCAAACTTGATGTGCATTGCCCGAAAGTTCAAAGCCAGGAGGTTGTTTGACATAAACCTCTTCTTGCGAGTCCCCATTAAGGAAAGTTTTTTTAATGTCCAACTGATGAACATTCCAAACAAAAGTTGCAGCCATTGCAATAACTGATCTGATAGTTGTCATCTGGGATGTATGAGCAAAAGTCTCCTCATAATCTATGCCCTTTTTCTGAGCATATCCTTTGGCAACCAGCCATGCCTTGTACCTATCAATGGACCCATCTGGCTTCCTTTTCACTATGAAAACCCATTTAGTACCGATGGCATGTTTTCCTGGTGGCAAATCCACAACATCCCAAGTCTGATGTTTCTCAATGGACTGCAATTCATTGTGCATGGCATTCATCCCATGCACATTATCCTTGGCTTCATCGAAAGTATTAGGTTCTTCTTCATCAAGAAGAGTGCCTGCATAAGCTGATTCAACGGAAAGAGCCCCCCCTGCGTGCCTTGCTGCACTACGAGTCCTGCCAGGCAAAGGTGCTTCAAGTCTACTCTCCATGAGAGTTTGTAGCAACCAATTTGGAACTGTTTTTGCTGCATGTATCTCTTGAATCTCTTGCCTGACAACATCATCCACTGCTTGTGGAAGAACAAAATCAGCGGGTGGCTGAATCGGGGCATGTGGAACAAGAGGAGGCTGCTGTAAATGCTGATTTTCAGCATGAGTATCAGCTGGGGAACCAAAAGAAACCCCTCAAAAACATCATCTGAAGAAGCTGGAATAGTGAATTTAGCATGTGTATGAGCTGAATTCTCTGAAAAAATTACATCTCTACTCACAAAAATCTTGCATGTGGCAGGATTGTAGAGACAATAGCCTTTGCTCTATGCACTATACCCAACAAAAATACACTTCAGTGCCTTATCTAACAACTTATGTCGAAACTCCACAAGCACGTGGGCATATGCAACACATCCAAAGACACAAAAATGATCCACTGAAGGCTTTCTCCCCTGCCAAGCTTCGTAGGGCGTGATTGTCTTCAAAGCCTTTGTGGGAGCCCAATTCAAAACATAATTGGCATACATGAGCCCTTCGAGCCAAAATCTGTGAGGCAACTTCTTGCTAGTGAGCATGCATCTATCCATCTCAATGAGAGTTCTATTTTTCTGCTCAGCTTTGCCATTTTACTGAGGGGTAAGCCTCACTGTAAGCTGATGCGCGATGCCTTTTTCCTTCAAAACCGCCTCAAATTCATGAGACATATACTTCCCCTCTCTCTCAGTGCAAAGTGTCTACACCTTGAGTCCTGTCTCATTTTCAACCTTGGCCACAAAGTGTTTGAAATGCATAAACACATCTGTTTTTTTCTTCAAGCCATAGACCCAAGTGTAATTTGTCTAGTCATTTATAAATATGACATATTACAGATAACCACCCAAAGCAGGTGTCCTCATCGGACCACAGACATCACTCTGTATGAGCTGTAATTTTCGGACAGCTGGTACTGCACAATCCTTTTTAAAGGGAAATCTATGCATCTTACCGAGGATGCACCCTTCACAGGCATGAGGAGGAGGTGACTCCAAAGGAGGCAATGCATCACCCATAGCATGCTTCTGAAGTGTCAACAAGCTGCCATAGCTCATGTGTCCATATATGGCATGCCATAACTCCGCATTCTGCATGGCAGCAGTGGGAGTGTTTACTGCAAGTGCAAGATCAGATCTTTTATCATAAACATCGAGCTGAAAAAGACCCCAATACAAAGTGTCAGACAACATCGAAGCATAATCATTTTCTTTGTCTCGAACTGTACACTTGGCATCTTCAAAGATGACCTTAAACCCTCCTCGATTGAGCGAGGACACTGAAAGTAAATTCTTCTTGATACCAGGCACATAAAGAACATCAGAAATTCTGAAATTTGTGCCATCCGTGGAGGTAAGTACAATGTCACCCACTCCACACACTCAATAAGAAGAATTATTTGCACAAGTCACCCTCTTTCCAACAGGTGGTGCATGTAGAGATGCAAAAAGACCTTTCCTAAAAGTGATGTGCTTGGATGCACCACTATCAAAATACCATGTGTTCAGTGTCTCATTGACACTGAAAGTGCATGCATCCTTCGAAGGGTCATAGCTACAAGTCAGGAAAGCATAAGAGTCATCCTCAAGAGTGGTTGTAGTATCTGGACCAGCCACTTGAAAATCTAAAATGCAAGACAAAAAGGCATAATCCTCGTCCACAAAGTTGGCTGTAACATCAGCTCCTTCATGTGCACAAGGGGTTGATGCATCTGAAACAGCCATACTTGAGTCGTTTTTCTTTTCCTTTGCTATTCTCTTCTTGCATTCACCAATGTCGTACCGGCTTCTTGCAATAGTGACAAATACCCTTCCTCTTTGGCTTCTCTGCATCACCTTTAGCCTTGTGAGAGGGCTATCTAGAATCAGCTTTATGCTGATGTGTAAGCTGATTTGCATGTTGCTTTTGCTGCCCTTTCCCTTTGGGCCTGAATTTTGAAAGCATGGCATGCTCACCAGCCCGTGTAGCCATGTTCTTCCTAGTTTGCTCCTCTTGCAACAAGAGTCCTACCAACTCGTGAAAAGAGAGGATTGCCACCTCCCCTCAATGACAAATTCAACGAGGTATGAAAACCGAGATACGACTCAGGAAGAGAATTCACAGTGGTGGTAATCATCTCTGAATCAGGAATGATCTCATCTATATTCAGCAATTGTTCCCTCAAATCCTGAAGCTTGGTGAGGTGATCATTCATGGAGTCACCCTCATCCATATGTGTGTGAGATAGCTCTCCCGTACCAAAGCCTCTCCTCCGTCTAGCCTATCTCGTACCACAACCGTACAACCGTACAATCTCTCCCGTACCACAGCCGTACCTCCATAAAACCTCTCCCGCACCACAGCCGTACAACCTCTCCATCCATACAACCTCTCCCGTCCGTACCTCTATATCATTGCCTCTGTCCTTCATCGTCCGTGCTACCTCCGTACCTCCTCCCGTCAACACCTCTCCATCTGTCCATATCTCCCATCTGTACCTAGTCTAATCCTAGTCCTCCCTAGCCCCGAGTTACTAAACCCCAAACCCAACCCGGGGGTTAGGTTAAGCCAGAGAGTTCATCATACAGCCAACTATGGATTGGCCTACCTTCTCCTCCAAGTCCCCCTCAACTCCCTCAACTCCTTCAACATCCATCAGGACTCGATACTCTACAATTGCAACCATGACACCCTCTCTATATGCACGGAATTACCAACAAGAAGGCTCAAAACGACCCATCCTCGGGCAACAGGATCAGATTTTTTATCTGGAGCAAGCAATGAGAGAGCTACAATTGGAGCTGGCAGAAGTAAAGGCCCGACTTTGCATCCTGGAAGGGCCTAGTAAGCAGGCAGTAATTGATGAGGCTGTAAAATCTTGTAAGGATTCCCCCCCTACCCCACAGCTAGTCTCTACAGTCAAAGATCTTATTCACACTGAAGTACAAACTGCTAAGAAGGAACTGATTGTGGAAGTGGACAACAAAGCAAGTAAGTCTGATACCCAAGCAGAGATTAAAGAACACGAAGCTAGATGTGATAATGCCCTGAAGATTAGAATAGGGGGGCTCCTAGAAGATTGGTACAAAGAGGAGGACACATATAGTGAAATATTGACAAAGATCAAATCAAGCTTGCCCAACATTGAATGGGTGAATGATGATGAGCAGGATGATAACGACTCCAAGCCAGCTTCTATTTTGCACTATAGAGGTTATGCAATCCTTACACTGAAGTCAAAAGATATGCGGATCAAGCTTCTTCGACAATCTTACAAGCTGAAGGGCACCAAAGTAAGGATAGCAGAGGAGCTTACACAAACTCAACTCAAGATTAAGGCAACTCAATTAGCTAAAGTCAGGGCTGCCAGAAAGGATGGAAAATGGGCAGTTTACCGTGAAGGCGTAGCACTAATCAGTGAGTTTAAATCAAAACCAAAAGACTCTCAATCTTAAACAGATGTATGGCTGTTTACTCTTCTGGGGTTGCTTTTAGCACTCCTTGGGAGCTGCCATGTGCCCTCCCTAAAGTAGATGTACTAGAGGGTTTATTGCTGTCCCATAGACCTTTTGGTCTCCGGTGGACATTAATAGACTTTCTTTCTTTCTTTCTTTCTTTCTTTCTCTCTTCAGGAAGAGACACGGGCATCATTTCTGGCTGCAAACATGCTCTCCGAAATATCCCAAGCTGCCTTCGAGGTCTTGCATGACCGAATGTGCGGAATGATAAACCTTTTGACAGAAAGGGAGATAACTAAAAGAGCTTGTGCATCACGTGAATCCCACCTTTTTTGTTCCTGTGTGGGAGGCACCAAAGCAACAGCTGCTGCACCTAACACTTGTCCTGCACCTTGTGCTTGACCTCTACCCCTTCCTCCACCTTATTGAGGAGGAGTGACAGGTGCAACCACGGTCTCTGGCCGTGTCTCATCTCCGTTGACATAATCCATAGGTGTTTGCCAACTAAGAGATTGTGAACCATAAAGCTCCATAAGGAGTAGTTGATGCCGTCCAACTTATCCTCCTATGTGAGGACACCAAAAACCTCATTGGGGTTGTTCTAAGCCATATCTGCCAGATAAAACGAAAAAGGCAGCAAATCTGACAAGTGAAATCCCTTCCTGGGATCAAAGATGCACAACCAAAGTCTGCTAAAAATCTGCCCGCCTTTCAAAGGCTTAAAATGTACCAGAATGCTCTACAAATGCCCAAAATCTACCAAATCTGTCTGCAAAAAAATGGCAAATATCTGCAATGTGACTCAATCTGAGTCCAAAATTGCCTGCAAAACTTCCAAAGTGTCTGTCCACTGCCAAATTGCATCCAAAATACAAAAGCCCCAAATTTTTGCGAGAAATTGCAACTGAAAGAGGACAAATTGTCCAAAACCCCCAAATTTTGCAATTGTCTGTAAAAGCCCCAATATTTTTTCTGAAGATTGCAAGCAAAACCAAAAAAGCCCCAAATTTTTGGAGCAGATTCTGCAAACTGATTGCAATGTCTGCAAAAAACAAAATGCCCCAAATGTTCTTCCAATAGATTTGCCAAACAATGGCTATCCTTGCAAAATGCACCTGCAAGAAGAACCTACAAGGTGACGAGACACACAGGAACTGCAACTGTACGGCGTACGCTCAATTATGGACAGGTACATTCACACGTGCAACCTTGGGCAGCAGCAGCACAACAACTGCTGTACGGAGAATCTACATGTATGGAATAGTACTGTACGACGTACGGCTGGAACGTGATTGCAATACGGGTGTCGTACGTTGTACGGATAGTGTTGTACGGACGCCCGCATGGGTGACTGTACGGGCACCGTATGTTGTACAGATGCCGAGATTGTACGGCGACACAGGTGTGCGGAATGACGGGCTTGTGTACGATAGGATGTACCGAAGGAAATGTAGGGCAGTACGGGACTGTACGGGCAAGGTCGGATGGCGACGCTGCAGACTAGCGTACGGGCTACGTACGGACGAGGGTGCTAGTCCAAGAGCTGCCTACTAGTGAGCTAAAGCTTGCGGGTGAGAAGCAGGTCCGGGAGCTCAAGCTGCTCTGATACCGAATGTGAGAGAGAGAGGAGCAGACAAGAAGCAGGGAACCAAGAGCTAGAGAGCAAAACGTAGAAGATGCAATAGATAAGAGATAGATACAAACAAGAGTGGAGGTGGTTTTGTCTAAGTGACAAAACCACACTAACCCACTAACTGTGGTTAGGGGGAAAAACCTCTAGTGAGGGAAAAGTGCCCCTAACTCACTCAATGGATTACATTGGTCACTGCCTAGAATATGGCAACAATTCTAACACGCAAGGCTTAGGAGGCTAGGGAGCTCAAGGAACGTACCGCTCAAGAAGAGAAGGGAGAACGGGACCAGCATCTCCTCATTTCTCTACTCCGATCATCTGGGGGGGAGAAGGAGAGACCCTCCCCCCCCCCCCCCGACGGGCCAATCAAGCCTTCTTTTCCGGGGAAGCTCAACTTACACGCGGTACGATGGTAAGCAAGAACCCTTAGTATTGACTTTGTGGCTCAACTAGTTCAAGAGTTATTTTTCAGTGATGCCTATGAATGAGCAATGCATCCATGCATCTTACTGGCAAGGCAGTCACCTAGTGGCTCAAGTGGCGGAAGGACCACAATGATGCAGACGAGGAGACACCACTTTACACATGGACGGAACTCGTGAAAGACCTCCGATCACGGTTCCCACCACCCTAGTACCTAGACAAGCTCTAGAGTCAGTTCTACAACCTATGCTAGGAGGACATGGAGTCGGTGAATCATTATGCCAACAAATTCACTTAGGTGTTCGTACAATTGCAGCTGGAGGAAAACCAGAAGCTGTGCAAGTTCCTTCATGGGCTGCGTTTAGACATCCAGAAAATTTTGAGCTCATGCACATGGGTCAAGGACCCAAACAGGTCAACAGTAAGAAGCCCCCGGATTCCGCTGCTCTTGGAAAGAAAACCGGCACGGGGCAACAGAAGGAAAATTGTACAGCAAAAGACAGCAACAGCCATGGAGGGTACTTGGATGCAGCAGCCCGAGCTACCTTAGAGGAGATCGAAGATCAGCAGGAGGGGGACTCTCATCAGTTTCCCACTATATTGCAGTTCTACGGCTAGATCGGCGGCCAGAAAGTCCTTATCCTCACAGATTTAGGGAGTTCCGAGGACATCATTTCTACCAAAGCCGCTCCGTGAGCCAGCTTGCCTTCTTCAGACACGATAGCTCTGAATGGGGCATTTGTTGGGTGCGGGAAGCAATGGAAAGGGAGTGGAATGCAAGGGAGCAAACAATTGCTTAAGGAAATTGAGAGCACTTGCAAATGGATAATGAAGCAATGTGCAAGAATGGTCTATGTAGGCCTCGAGGTCAACCAAATTGTTGACCAGAGAAGTCAACCAAGGTGTTGACTGTGTCCTAACTAGTCTACAAGGGCATACCAGGGCCTAAGTGCCAACAAACCCCCTCCATGGAATGACCATGGGAAGGCTAAAGTATATACAAGTAGAGAAAGTATATACACTACAGATCATAGTTGCCCATGTACATCCAATAAGGGATATAGCAACCTATGATTATGTAGAGAATCAAGGACTAAAAGGAAACTGGCAGGAGGAGAATGACAAGTAACAGCAAGTGCCCAATCATCATGAGCAATGTGGGCTGCCTCCGAAGAATGCTCTTGAGCAGTAGAGGCATGTGGAGTTGTATGACTCTTCTGTTGTTTTCTCTTTTCCAAAGCAACGCGCTTCTGACATTTAATTATGTCATGGCCAGGTTTCCTAAGCTTCTTCTTCCCGTCAAAATGAGAAGATGAGGATAAGGTACCAGATGAAGGTTCGGGCTTCGCTGTAATTGTTCCCCCCTTTCCCTTTGCCCCTATGGTCGCAGCAAAGGCTTCATCTGCATGAGTAGAAGTAGCCCGGTTTTGACGACTGTGTTCCTCCTGCATGAGTAGGGCAACCAGCTGATTGAAGCTATAGTGGTTGGGGTTACCCATGGCCACTAGCCTCAATGTCGTGGCAAATCCCTGGTATGAGTCAGGGAGCCCAGCAAGTGTCGTAGAACTACCTGTGAATCTGGCACAATCTCATCAACATTGATGAGCTGCTCTCGAAAGTTCTCGTTCTTTGTGAGATAGGCATCCATGCTGTCCCCTTCGTTCATCTTAACAGTATCCAGCTGCCTGGGTAAATAGGCAAGTATCCCATGCATCTTTGGCTGTCTTGCAATACCGAATGTGAGGTATAACCTCCCTCATTGCTATTCATAGCAATCACTGCATGTGCCTCTGCATCTCTCTGATCCCAACGAATCTGTTTGGGTGTTGGAGGAACTACAGCAGGCACTGAGAGAGTAGTGGTAGATGAACTAGAAGTGGCAGAAGTGGCTGCAATGGCAGCAGGTGCCTGTGATAAAGAGACAGGTCTAGTCTCTAATCCATTGACAATGCCCCAAAATTTCTGAGATACCAACACGTGGTGCACCACGTACAACCACATGGGATAGTTGGTACCATCAAGCCTGTCTTCATGGGCAAGCATGCCAAAAAGATGGATGGTGGGCCATTGCAAAAGAAGATCCCCAAAAAGAAAAGGAAAATGTGCAGCAAAGGCAAAGCGTCAAGGCTGTCACTGCAATGAGCAGGATGTCCACAAACTGACACAAAATCTGCGAGTGTCAACCCAAAAATGACAGCAAAAGCTCGGCAAGTGTCAAAGCCAAATATATCTGCTCAAACATTGAGCAAAGATGCACACAATACCAAAATAATGGTCAGCAAAGATGGACCGCGGGTAGGGCAAATGTCTGTCCACTGAAAGTGATCCTGCAAATAACTGATGGTGCAATAATGACTGCAATAGCTGCAAATGTCAAAGCACTAGAAGCATAAAGCTGCCCTGCAAATTTCAAAGCCTCAAGGCTACAATGCAATGAGCTGGCTGCTCAAGAGTGGACTACAAGTCTCCAAATTTTAACTTAAAAAAAACCAGCAATGTTCTACAAATGTAAATGCCACAAGGACTGCTCGAACACTGAGCAAGAAATGCAAAAGGCGATCCCCAAGAATGTCGTGCAAAGAGAAAATGCAAAAGTGCACATGTTTATCCAAGGAAAATACCCCCTGCAAAGGGCTGTCCTGCAAAAGTCCCAAAAAGACCTGCCCCAATGTATGCACAAGTCAGTCCAATGGACCTGAAAATGACGTCCCCAATGCACAAAAGCCAATGCAAGATGACGGGAGCAAAAGTCTCCAATTCTTGAAAGCTGAGTGTGTCAAATGGAGAGGACAATGTCTAACCATGCAATCCGAAAGCGGAGAAAGACAATAATGAAGACAATAATGGCAAAAGCCCCAAATTCTTAGGAGGGAAAATATCCAAAGAGAGGGCAAATCTGTAAAATCCCCTGCAATCCTACAAACGTGATTGCCAAAGGCGACTACTCAAACAATGAGCAAATGCACAAGTGTCCTGCAAAATCTGTCATGCAAAGAAGGTCCTGCCAAAGGTGACCAACCCAAATCAAAGGGCAAATACCTGCAAATCTGTCCAATCTGAGTACAATCCGCCCGCAAATGGTGGCAAAAAGTCCCTGTAATGCAACTTTTGAGGAATAAGTGCCAAGTGGAGTGCACAGGAGAGACGATCCCCCATTGCTACTAGGGCTGTACAGTTGCACAAAGGATTTGAATAGCAGCCTTCAGCATTGTGGCTAGCGTGGAACGGATGCAGCAGGACTTCACATGGGGGATGGTAGCGTGGCTCACAGAGGGGGGGGCATGCCTCTCTACTGATCTAGTTTCACCAACTTACCGGGTGCATGCCTGACGTTTTCGCAAAAGGACAATGTTTGGGAGACGATGTGCATAGGTCGCTCAGTGCAATTAGGTGAAGGGGCCAGTAGGTCCCTCCAGCGGCTACCCTCGTGGCCATCTAGCAAGACATTATATTTTACTTTGCGCACCACCAAGAGTGCAGTACTTCAGGTTCGAGAGTGACCACTGAAAGGCAGGAGTGTTTCTACAAGGCTTCGCCTGCAGGCGTCTTTTACACCCATTCCACAAGAGGTATTCGTTGGATGCATAGACCACCACCCCGGTTGTTAGCCCCTATTTCCAAGGATTCCCCAGGTAGTGAGCTGGGCTCTCCGAAAATAGGCTAGTTTTTTGACAGCCAATCTTTCATTGTACTTCCATCTTTAGCTCCTCTCGGAAGCTGATTTGTATGGTCTTTTTCAAGCATTAATGCAAGTTCTTTTCTATGGTAAAAGAACAATGCCAACAATTAAGGTGGATGGCTATTTAACCAATGGATTCATCAATCTATGGGGTGTACCCCATCTGGAGTGACCCACTTGAACCGATGCTGAAGAATAACAGGGTAGGACACGGCGTGGCCTTGCTGTAGGAACAAAACTCTAAGGGGCCTCTGATCTTGAATACTTGCCCAACCCCTCCCACCATGCAAAGGGGATGGCGTCATTCAATCGCCTATAACTTGCTACTAACTATTGTTAAGTGGGCGAGTGTACAGAGCCTCTCCTTGGGCTGCTAGGAGAGCCCACTCCAAGTCCCTAGACCATTGTCCCACTTTGCCCAACCAATGTGTGTGCATTGCCCAAGCATATGACCCTCCGATAAGGGGTTGCCACTCGAACTCCTATACTGGCACGAATGAGGCTGGCTAAGAGATGTCATCATACTCTCATCAAGCTCCTCATTAGAGGCAACCCCTTCCCTATGAGAGAGGCCTCTATGAAGATGCATCGGTGATAATACAGCCAATGTCTCCCCATGCAAGGTGTGTTCCTCAGAAGTACTTTTGGGATCAAGCAAATCCAACCTTGGGATATTGGTTGGGGGAGAAGCCCCGAGTCAATGATCTCCAAATAGGCCAAATGCAAGGGAATGCCATGTGTTCCCAAAAACCTGAAAGAACAATGGGGACAAGCCATTCTCAACCGGGCATTTTCGTACAGACCCAAAGAGCCTTGAGGGCTTCCAAACACTCCTCGTCCATGAAAAGGGGCCTCAAGTTGTGCCATAATGCCCAAGGTGATCATAGTGGGGATGTGGGCCTAGGCCTCCTCCCAAAACTGCCACCATATGGAGGGTCTTCTCTTCAACCTGAAAGAGCTGCCTATAGAAGAAGGTGCTCATCTGTAAGCTTCTTGTGCAATTGACCCCCCACATATCTCAAACCGTTGTAATTGTTGGAATTATATCTATAATTCAGCAGTGACCAATGTAATATAATAAGTTAGTTAGGGGCACTTTTCCCTCATTTAGAGGTTTTTCCCCCTAACTGCAGTTAGTTCACTAACTATGGTTAGTGACTACTAAGGTTTTGTCACTATGACAAAACCTTATCTACACTACTTTGTGTTGTACTCTCTTTTACACTCTATTGAGCAACTACAGCTTCCAAGCTTTTGACTCTCTCACTCTCTCTTGCTCTCACTCTCTCTATTCCTTCAATTGGTATCAGAGCGGGTTCTAGGCTTGTGTGCCCTCAGCTCCTTCTTCATACCAGTGCCTTACCTTGAGCTCCAGCCTGCTCCACTCCGTCCGTACAGTCCGTACGACTGTACGGAAGCCTTACAAGGTTTCGCCATTTGCAGCGCTGAACTTCGCTGTACACCGTACATAGTACAGCGTCGTACTTCGCCGTACCTACGAAAAGTCTAGTCATCTGCGCGCCGTACATCGTACTTCGCCGTACTTCACCGTACCTGTCGACGCAGCGCCGTACACCGTGGACAGATACCGTACGCCGTACTTCACCGTACCTGTCGACGCAACGCCGTACACTGTGGACAGATACCGTACGCCGTTGTGGTCACCGTACCTGTCGACGCTGTACATCCCGTACGGTGCCGTACAAACTGTACGGCATCTCCGTACAGTATTCAGTACAGTAAATCTGTACTGAATCTGCTTCAGTACAGCAGCAGGTATCTTCTCGATTTTAAACAAAATTGCAGATTTGGCAGGTGATTTTTGGCAGGTCATCTTTGATTTGGCAAGGCAGGCTAAGTTTGCAGACAGCCATTGTTTGGCTAAGTATTCTGCAAGAACATTTGGGGCATTTTACAGATTGAAGCCATTGCAATCATTGGGCAAGTTTGAAGCTGTCACAAGAGCAAAATTGCAGATTTGTCTGAAATTTGGGGCTTTTGTATTAAAATTGCAGATTTGGGGCTTTTGGCATTTTTACCCGTTTCTGGCTGCAATTTCTAGCCACAAATTGGGGCTTTTGTGTTTGGAGAGCATTTTTTGGAGTATTCTGTACATACTGCCTTTCTTGGAGTGTTTGGAACACTTTTGGCAGATTTTGGAGAGTGTTTTATGCTTGGACAGATTTCTGACAGCTCAAGTGCAGAAATCTAAGTTGCTTATACAGCCCGTGCTTGGGTGTGGTTTTTGGGAGTTGTGCATTTTATTCCCAGTAAGGGAATTCAGCTTTGTATCTGCTTCAATTCCTTTTTCAGATATGGCCCATCAAAATCAGAATGATTTTCAGTTTGGTGGTCTTTCTCAGGAAGACAAATTAGATGGTACCAACTACTCCCTCTGGAGTTTCATGGTACGTAATATTCTGATTTCTCGCAATTTATGGGATTATGTCAATGGGGATGAAATCCGACCAGCAGATATTGCACCTGCTACCCCTCCTCACCTAGGAGGTGGAAGAGGTCGTGCACAAGGTGTAGCTGCAGGACAAGTTGTTGGTGCAGCTACAGTTAATACTCCTGAGCAAAAGAGATGGGATTCACGAGATGCCTTAGCCTTGTCTTGCATCTCTCTTTCAGTGAAAAGATCAATCATTCCGCATATCCGGTCGTGTAAGACCTCCAGGGCAGCATGGGATATTTTGGAAAGCATGTATGCAGCACGGAATGATGCCAGGGTATCTTTTTTAAAAAGAGAGTTGAGCAATACACATATGGAGGAGGGTGACTCCATGTCAGCTCACCTCACTAAGCTACAGGATCTTAGAGAGCAGTTGTTAAATATAGATGAAATTATTCCTGATTCAGAGATGATAACAACCACTCTGAATTCTCTTCCTGAGTCTTATCTCAGCTTTCATACTTCGCTGAATTTATCATTGAGGGGGGGTGCAAATCCTCTTTCTTTTCATGAGCTGATAGGACTTCTGCTTCAGGAAGAGCAGACCAGGAAAAATTTGGCTTCACGTGCAGGTGAACAAGCCATGCTCTCAAAATTCAAATCAAAAACAAAGGGACAGGCAAAAACAGCAGCAAATCAGCCTTCCAGTGGGTCAGGACAGCCTTCACAAAAGGCTAAAAGTGATGCAAGCAAGCCCAAAAAGAAGGGTTTCTGTCACTACTGCAAAAAGCCAGGTCATCACATAGCAGAATGCAGGAAAAGGATTGCAAAGGAAAAGAAAAACAGCTCAGGAATGGCTGTTTCAGATTCAACCCCTTGTGCATCTGACAGTGGGGATGCTGCAGCCAACTTTGTTGGTCAAGATTATGCCTTTTTATCTTGCATTTCTGATTCTAGGTTGGCTGTTCCAGATGATCGGGATAGTACAACTTCTTGCAGTGATGATACATATGCATTTTTGACTTGCAGTTTTGACTCTCCTTCAGATGCATCTGCTTTCAGTGTTGATGAAACATTGAACACATGGTATTTTGACAGCGGTGCATCCAAGCACATCACTTCGAGGAAGTGTCTCTTTACTTCCTTGAATCCACCCCCTGTTGGTAAGAAAGTCACTTGTGCCAACAACTCCTCATATTCAGTACGTGGCACAGGAGAAGTTGAGCTCACTGCAATTGATGGCTCAATTTTCAGACTTTCTGATGTTTTATATGTGCCTGGCATAACCAAAAATCTCCTTTCAGTGTCCACTCTTAACAGAGATGGATTTCAGGTCATCTTTGAGGATGACAAATGTGCTGTCCGGGACAGGGAAGCTAACTATGCCTTAATGTTATCTGGTACTCTGCTGCGTGGGCTTTTTCAGCTTGATATTTTTCAGAAAAGAGCAGCTCATGCTTTGGCAATTTCTTCCCCTACAATTGCCATGCAAAATGCAGAATTATGGCATGCCAGATATGGCCACATGCATTACAACAGCTTGATGACACTTCAGAAATTTTCAATGGTTGATGCATTGCCCCCTCTTGAGATACCTCCTCCACATGCCTGTGAAGGGTGCATTTTAGGTAAAATGCATAGATTTCCCTTCAAGAAGGATGGTTCAGTTAAAGCTGTTCGCAAATTGCAGCTTATACACAGTGATGTCTGTGGTCCCATGAGGACTCCTTCATTGGGTGGTCATCTCTACTTTGTCACATTTATTGATGACTACTCCAATTTTACTTGGGTTTATGGGCTGAAAAAGAAATCTGAAGTGTTCACAGTGTTTAAACACTTTTCAGCCATGGTTGAAAATGAAACCGGGCTCAAGATACAGATATTACGCACGGATAGAGGTGGGGAATACCTATCTGCAGAATTTGATGCTTTCCTCAAACAAAAGGGTATTGTGCATCAGCTCACAGTCAGGCTCACCCCTCAGCAAAATGGCAAAGCTGAGAGAAAAAATAGAACCCTCATGGAAATGGACAGATGTATGCTGAAAAGCAAACACATGCCTCATAAATTCTGGTTAGAGGGTTTGATGTGTGCCAATTACATTTTGAACAGGGCTCCCACTAAGGCTTTAAAAACAAAAACTCCTTTTGAGGTCTGGAATGACAGGAAGCCTTCAGTGGATCACTTCCGAGTCTTTGGATGCCTTGCCTATGCACATGTGCCAGTTGAATTTAGGCACAAATTGTCAGATAAAGCCATCAAATGCATATTTGTTGGATACAGTGCAGAAAGCAAGGGGTATCGTCTCTACAATCCTGCTACACGCAAAATCATTGTAAGTAGAGATGTGATATTTTCTGAAAATTCAGCTTACACTCAGGCTGATTTTCAAATGCCTTCACCTTCAGAAGATGTATTTCAAGGGTTGCTACCCATTGCATTGGGTTCCCCTGCTGATTTTTCTGATCCAAATCAGAATTTACAGCAACCTTCAAATGCTTCAGTTCCGCCACGGGATGTCATGCCTCCTCCACAGGAAGTGGAACAAGTGGTACAGCAAGAAATTGCAGACATACATGCAGCAAAAACAGTCCCAAACTGGCTGTTACAGACTCTCCGGGAGAGTAAACTTGATGCCCCGTTACCTGGCAGGACTCGCAGTGCAGCAAGGCACATGGAAGGTGCTAATTCAGTAGAATCAGCATATGCAGGTACTCTCCTTGATGAAGAGGAGCCTGCCACATTTGAAGAGGCACAAGGTAATGTGCATTGGATGAATGCCATGCACGATGAGTTGCAGTCCATTGCCAAAAATCAGACTTGGGATGTTGTGGACTTGCCACAGGGTAAACATGCTATTGGCACACGATGGGTATTTAAAGTCAAACGGAAGCCAGATGGCTCCATTGACAGATATAAAGCCAGGCTGGTTGCTAAAGGCTATGCTCAGAAAAAGGGCATAGATTATGAGGAGACTTTTGCTCCTACATCCCGGATGACCACCATCCGATCAGTAATTGCAATGGCTGCACATTTTGAGTGGAATGTTCATCAGTTGGACATCAAAACAGCCTTCTTAAATGGGGACTTGCTGGAAGAGGTGTATGTTAAACCACCTCCGGGTTTTGGAATTACAGCAAATGCACTTCAAGTCTGCAAGCTTAATAAAGCTTTATATGGGCTGAAACAGGCCCCTCGTGCATGGTATGCCAAAATACATGCCTTTTTGACCAGCAAGGGGCTGCACAATAGTCCTACTGAGAGCACCCTCTACATCAAGATGGATGGGGGGGAAATATTAGTCATCCTTCTTTATGTTGATGACTTACTGCTCACAGGGTCCAATGACGACAAAATTGCAGATTTCAAAACTGATTTGCAGACCCACTTTGATATGTCAGATTTGGGGCTGCTTCATTTTTATTTGGGGATCCAGTTCTCTCATGAGAGACGTGGCACTGTTATGTCTCAGTCCAAGTATGTTCAGAAACTTTTGGACAGATTTAACATGCAAGAGTGTAAGCCCATATCTACTCCTATGGAACCGGGGCTGAAACTCACAATGCATGATGCAGGAGAATCAGTTGATGCCACACTTTACAGTCAAGCTGTTGGATGCCTCATATATCTCTGCAATACTAGGCCTGATATTCAGTTTGCAGTATCTCAGGTGAGCAGGTATATGCACAGCCCTAAAACTATGCATTGGCAGGCAGTTAAGCGCATCTTCCGTTATTTGCAAGGCACCAAGTCTTTTGGCTTACTATTTCCCAGGGGGGGTGACTTGCAGATGCATGCCTACAGTGATTCAGATTGGGCTGGTGATTATGACACTAGGCAGTCCACTAGTGGCAATTGTTTCTTTTTGGGAAAATCTTGCATTTCATGGCTAAGCAAGAAACAATCTACAGTGGCTACCTCATCATGTGAAGCTGAGTACAGGGCAGCTTTCACAGCAACAGTGGAATGTGTCTGGCTGAGACGTTTATTTGCTGATCTTCATCTGTCTTTGGAGGGTCCTTCTCCAATTCTCACTGATAGTCAGAGTGCCATTGCAGTGGCAAAGAATCCAGTGTTTCATGCTCGCACGAAGCACATTGAGGTTCACTATCATTACGTCAAAGAGAAGTTACATGCAGGAGAGATCAGTATGATCTTTGTGTCCACACATGACAACGTTGCAGATATCTTCACCAAAGCACTACCACGTGAGAAGTTAATTGGGTCCCTGCCAACCTAGGGCCCATGGTTTGGAAAAACTCCCATGTCATTCTATTAACCTACTACACCCACCTAGCTTTGGAGGAGTGATAGGAATACTCTGCACGTCAGACCTTCCTTGGCTGTAGACTCATATCTATCTCCAGCCTCTCGACAGAGACTAGGTCCCTCCAAAGTGCCCTTTGTCTCTCTCCTAGAGGGTCTTCTAGTAATGCAACACATGGGACTGGAGCTCTGTAGTACTCCTCTCAATGGCCTCAACCATCCATCTCGCCCACCAGTCCTACAGGAGGCAACCTCTACTAGCCATATCTGTGCAATGACTTGCTGGACCTCCTCCTCCTGAAACAATGCATTTGCAATCCTCACCCATTTCTGAGGAAGTCTTCCAGGTATCCAAAAAACCATAATTAAAAGATGCAAAAATGGTAAAAAATCAAATACAGACATGGAATTCCATAGCAAAATAAATTGCTGATACAGGAATGTGTGAAAATGTATTTTGAACTACAGGCTGAAATTGAAGAAAACAGCCCAAAATTCCTATTCATGTGTGTAAGAAACCAATGGTGCACATGAGGTAATAGTTGCACTTAGCATAACTATCATTTGAGCTTGCAAGATCCCATGCAAGTAAAAAAAGAAAAAATGTTTGTACAACATACTTGATAGAAGTCACATAGAAAATGTCGTAAGAAACCCATTCGTAGTCCACCTAATTGCTTCAAATATTGTAAGAGCTAACAGTTCACTTAAACAAATATCAAAATGTAAATCACATAAAACATAATTGCTACAGTCGAATTTCCTTGGGGGAGTATCCTTACTTGAAAGCACAATTTGAGTGCTTCATCTCCACGGCACTTCCTCAAAGAGGAAAACCCTCCTACAATCTCTCTCATATCCACTGTACCACTTCCATCATTATCAAACAGCTCAAAAATGCGTGGAGCAAGAGGCACCAAGGCCGCAAAGTTCATGGCTCTCAATACATCTTGAAACTCTGTCACAGTTGCGCTTACTCCATTTGAGCAACTGCACTGAAAACAAATCAGTCTATATGTGAACAGATGATTGACAAACCTCCCCAACAACAGATACCTTAACTTTGACCTGAATCCTAAGAAGGCCTTAGCAGCAGCATCACTGGATGGCACCCCCAAACAAACACCGATATTAACAGTTGTCAATACCAGCTTACCCACACACACCTGAAGAATCATTATTTCCTCTCGTTATTTAGTGTACTCCTCAAGGTCCAAACAAACTCTTCTTTATCAAGATAAGCAGAAACAGGCTATCTTACATCTTTCTGAAGTTCTCATGCAGCTTTTGTAGCTCTTGTTCACTAAGATCCTGGGAGCCAACAAGGGACTTCAGTTGCTTTGTCTTCAGCATGAATGTGCTGCTTACAATGCTTGCAAATGCAGCAGCACGGAATTTCCGACGAGCATTGAAACTCTGCAGACGTTGAAATATTTCCTGCTGTACAGGTTCTTGATTTGCAGCAACGCCTCTCACCCAAGGGTGTGATAGTAACTGGACATATCCACAGAATCCGAAAGTCAGGGAAAGGTTTTAAGCATTTTTCAATGACAGCAACTGATTGAACCACATACTTGTGTAGCAATGGTAAGTGTCAAGCTCCTGAGTTCTCCTCATTTAGGGGCTTACATGTGGGGCAATGTGCATTGATCCTATACTTCCAAAAAGTGGACAACCTTATAACAGCAGCATCTTCTCATGATAGGAGTGACAGATGTCTAGAATGCAAAGAAGACTCAAAGGCATTTCCAAATATGACTTTTTTTTTTCATCTCACAAAATTCCCACTTTCTGCAAACAAATTCCTCATACCTCAGCTGCAGATGGTCTTTTGTGGGGATCTAATGTTAAGAGGCTTGAAATAAGGTGTTTTGCAGATTGAGAAACTGTCTTCCAAGTATACTCTTCGAAATTGTAGTCTGCCTGCAACAAAGGGTAAGAATACATCAGTTTGAAGGATCCTGTGCTCTTGCATGTGCACAGCTCTGGCTCACCGCACCAATTAAAAGAACATACCAAGAATTTGCTAGAAAACGTACTAGCCTGTAGGCTATCCTCACTGGTCAGAGCAAGAACCACATTACTATGGACCCAAAATAATTTTTCAGAACCTGATTTCAAAAACATCATGTCCACATACAAACACAACAAAAGTAAAAGGCTGCCTTCAAGTTTTTCAACAAACACCTAGTTCTAAGATTTGGTAAATAACATATACGTGAACGAAAAGCTCAATTTATGCCCAAGCCTAGCACCATTCAACAAAAGTCCCTACTGCTGTGACATGTCACTGTAATGCATCTTTTATAGATTATCAATCACCATAAGTTCTAGGAAGACAAAAGGCAGAAGCCAACTGCCCCCAAAAACAACAACTCTAAACTAAAACGTTACACCAACAACAACTGGTAGCAAAATATGTTTATCCCTTTAGCATGCTCACCTTCTTTCTACCAAAAGAAAGAGCGGACTACCATGGCTAGCACTATCTTATTCCATGGCCCTCATAGCTGGGAGAGATCAGAGATGCTAGTATGCACACACATGCAGGTGGTTTGAGAGATGAGGGCTTCACTTCAACAGGTTACTCCCTTCCAATACAACATTGATGCACTATTTCTCCCACTCGGGTATCATAAGGTCTGAGGACTTTCTTCAGCTACACACATGCAAGACTTGGTTGGCACCGAGTGAGCTCCTATTGAAGCTTAGCTGCTATAGAGATCATTGTTTATGCATTTCCGATGAGGGATTTATTAAACCCCCAGGATATACTCGGATACATCTACCTCACTCATTGAGGATCTCTATTGGGTAGTTTCAGGTTTCATCACACCGACTCTGTATTGAGATTGGGCGAGCTGAGAGTGGGTGGAGAGAGGCGGATTTGTGCCTTATGTGATACATATGAGATAGAGTCAGAGGAGTATTTCATCTTCATGCCCGGTATATTACAAGATCTGAGGCCGCTACTATTGTCTCTTCACAAATGGCTCTGGACTGCTCTCCCCCTTCCTTTCCTATCCGGATCAGATATGGTTGGCTGTCTTCATTCATGAGGTAGTTAAGCATCGATAGTGCTTGCTCAGATTACAGAGGCAAGGGCATATCACACAGGTAGACTCATCTCAAAGCATGATCAAGGAGTTCTTTCAGCCAGATCACATAGACCCTCGTTCCTCAGGTAGTTGACGAGGAAGAGATCCAGAGCCAGTGACACGACATGCCAAACAGAGGGAGGACACACAGATCAAGCTCAGAGACAGATCACGCTCAGAGAAAACGCTCTATCTCCGATCTTATACCACCGCAGCCTCGCCAGCCTTTGGGTCCACCTCTATAGCTCCAGTATATGTTGTATTGGACCAGACTTGGCACACGACTTAATGTGACATGATGATGTTGCTGTTATGACTTTGTCACACTGATGCTTTCTAGGACTATATCAATTTTAGCATATAGCATGGGTGATGATGCTCACTTTAGTAGCTCCACCCTTTTAGCTTGTTGTATCACATTTTTGATAGTCTCATAGACCCATCGGTCTTCCGAAAACTTTAATAAACTTTCTTTCTTTCTTTCTTCACTTCGATATGGCTACCCTCGCTGAGATGGCTGAGAGCAAGGTGAAAATTCATGTATTTCCCACCTTTCCCCTGGACCATCAATTGGATGGACTCAACCATGGTGTATGGCGGGTCACGATGAAGTCCGTCTTGCGACTGTAAGACTTAGCAGACTTCATATTGGAGGAGGTTGTCAAGCCTGATCCCCTTGCAACAAATCTAGGGATCCTGCAGCAGAATTAGGCAGAGACCACGTCCCAGCTCTGGGACCGTCAATGCAAGGGTAAGGACTTTCATTTTCCTAAACTGTAATCCTCAAGTAATTAATCATGTGAAACATATGACGGTGGCCAAAATTATCTAGAAGCATTTAGCGTCCTTGTACAACAGAACCTCTCCCATGAAGAGAGTCTCTTTGGACATTCAAATGAGGTTGTTGGATCCCACGAAGTCTTCATCGATGCGGGAAACATTGCTATCCTAGGAGGAATTGGTACCCATGGTGCTCGACCAAGAGGACAGATTTCTAAATCCTTCTTGGGACTTTCGTTCGAAGGCTTTGATAGCTAGGCAGAAAGGGAAGGAAGAAGATGATCGATGAGGAGAGAGAAGCCCTAAAGGCTTCAAGTACATGTAACTGTTGTAAAAAGGTCAGTGTATATATCTTGATGAACCCGGGAACATGCCCAAACTCATCCTCTAAAAATACAATACATAGTGCAATTTCAATCTCCTGATAGTTACTCATAAGGTTGAAAATCATAAACTCCATCATAGATACTATGGCATCCCCACTGACGTCATCAACGTCCAACACTGGGTGTAGACCATAGTATAAACATATGCTCTCACACATACAAATCCACGCACCCACACATACTTGAGCATCCATTTATACGAAGGTCTTCGTACTGAGATCCTATCAGCACACCAAAGATGAAGGGAAGGGAGAGACTCCACCGTGACAAAAGCTAGCACTAAAGGAGAAAGCTAATCAAAAAGTAGTCCATATTCTCTTCATTCAAGCTACAACGGCTTGTGAAGACTATACGATTTCATTTTAGTCTCTCCCAAACAAGCATCCAAGCAAAAGAATGCTTACACCATCTAGTTGATAGGGCAAAGCACCACTTAAGATAGAAAGAATTTAGCCCAATATCAGTAGTATCCAAGGACTAGTGAACAGAACAAAGAAAATGCTGCAACCGTCACTTCGATTGTTCCATCCTTCTAGTAGCACGAGGCAGGATGTGATGCTGGCAGGAATTTTAGTTCCAAATGGAGGATTTCTTGCTTGTTTGTGGCAGTGGGACCTTTCAAACAAGTGCAATGGTGGAGTCGTCTTTGTTGGAGGCAAGCCTTTCTAGTAAGACCTCGAGCCATGAGGGTGACACTCTGGTGTCGGAACAACCTGCCCAGTCACTATCCGTGTAAGCATGCATGGTAAGTGAACCCTAATCACCATAGAAGAGGGCTACATCTTGAGTGCCTCTGAGATATCTGAAGACTCTCTTCACTGCCTGCCAATGCTGTGAACTGGGCATGTGCATGAACCTATTGAGCTGGGATACTGCATACTGTAAGTCAGGTCTGGTGTGGCAGAAGTAAATGAGACATCCAACAACCTGCTGGTAAAGAGTGATATCACATGGTGGGCTTCCATCATGAGCTGAAAATTTGAAGCCAGGGTCCACTGGAGTAGAGATTGGCTTGCAATCCTCAAACTGAAAACGATCAAGGAGCTGTCAAATATACTTGGACTGTGACATCATAATACCCCCTCAACATGACCAAACCGAATGTCCAAATAATAGTGCAGCTGTCCCATGTCTGACATTTCAAAAGCTTGCTGCAAATCAGCCTTGAAGGCTGCAATATGCTGAGTATCAGGGCCCGTGATCAGCATGTCATCCACATACTAAAAAATCAGATCCACTCCCACGGACATAAGGAGTGGGCTCTGTGGGGCTATTCTGATAACCAAGGGACAATAAGTGTGCATGAATTTTAGCATACCATGCCCTGGGTGCCTGCTTCAAACCATAAAGGGCTTTTCTCAGCCGGCATACCTTGTTTTCAGAGCCAACAACCTCAAAACCAGGAGGTTGTGTCACATAAACTTCTTCCTACAGATCCCCATGAAGAAAGGCAGTCTTGATGTCAAGCTGGTGCACTTGCCAATGGTGATGGGCTGCAATGGCAATGACACATCTAATAGTAGTAATCCTGGAAGTGGGAGCAAAGGTCTCCTTAAAGTCAATGCCTTGTTGTTGGGCATACCCTTTTGCAACAAGATGGGCTTTGTGTCGATCTATGCTGCCATCAGATTTTCTTTTTAATTTGTAGACCCACCGGGTACCAATGGCATGCTTGCCAAGAGGGAGATCCACTAATTTCCATGTGTCATTTTTGGCAATAGATTGTAGCTCAGCTCTCATTGCATCCATCCACTCTTTGCTATCAAAAGCATCTTTATGACACAAAGGCTCTTCATTGCAAGCTGTGGCAAGGAGTGCAAACTCAAGAAAGTGACCATGCATCTGTCTATTCCCTGATCTTGTCCGGGCAGCAAGAGGTTGATCTTATTTGCTGTCCCTCAATGTGTCAAGAACCCATCTGGGAACTTGCCTTTGCTGTCTATTGACAGCTCTTTCTTCAATCACTGCATCATGAATATTGGGATCATTTTGTGCTAGAAGAGGAACTTGCGAATCAGCATGGGGTGCTGGCTGATCATTGCTTGTTGGAGGGCCTGCAAGAGGCTCATGTTGCTGATCAAAGTCCCCCTCTGAGGGAAGAAAAGGTAACCAAGAGTCAAAGGCATCAAACATGTCAACTTCTGGCTTAGCTTTGCAGTCCACAAGAGGAGAAGCTGAATGTTCATCAAAGAATACATCTCTACTGACAATAATCTTCCCAGTATTTGGTTGGTACAACCGATACCCTCTGCTCTCCTGGCTGTAACCAATAAATATGCATTTGATTGCCTTATCATCAAGCTTATGTCTCAACTGAGATGGTACATGAACATATGCAAGAGACCCAAAGACTCTCATGTGTGAAAGTGAAGGCTTCCTGCCTTTCCATGCTTCATAAGGTGTAACAGTCCTCAATGCCCTTGTAGGTGATCTATTCAGCACATAGTTGGCACACATCACTGCATCAAGCCAAAATTTATTGGGCAAGGACTTGGCCTTAAGCATGCATCTAGCCATCTCCATAGTGGACCTGTTCTTCCTCCCAGGAATAGGATTATGCTGAGTGTAAGGAGTAGTGCATGAGTGAACAATGCCCCGTGAAGACAAAAATGCATCAAACTCTTTGGACATATACTCTTCCCCCTCCCCTATCTGTGTTGAGGGTGACAAGCTTGCATCCTGATTCATTCTCAACCATATTCAGCCACCTCTGAAAGAATGAGAACACTTCAGATTTGGCTTTTAAAGCATATACCCAGCAATATCTTGTGAAGTCATTAATTAGAGTCATGAAGTAATTGTACCCTCCAATGGCATTTGTCCTCATTGGGCCACAGACATCGCTGTGCACTAGCTGCAATTTCCTTTGTGAGAATTTTAGACAATCCTTTTGAAAAGGAAACCGATGCATCTTACCCAAAAGACAACCTCACACACATGTTTGGAAACTGTGTGAGTTTGAGGTACATCATTTGCCATGCCCTGTGAATGTAACTTGGCAAGAGCTCTATAATTGAGATGACCCATTCTCTCATGCCAAAGATGAGTTTCAGCAAGCTGTGAATCTGAAATAGCAAATGCTTCAATAGAAAATGCAGCTGAGTGATGATCAAGGTGATAAAGCCCCTTTGCAAAGTGCCAGTGAGAACTATGGCATTGTCATCACGAAGATCATATACTAAGCATCTGTATCCATCAAATATCACTCTGAAACCTGAAGTGGCAATTGCTGAAATTGAAATCAAGTTGACTTCAATTCCAGGCACAAAAAGAACATTTGTCAAAGTGACAGGATGGCTTGAAATGGATGTGAGCTGCACATCTCCAATTCCTTTTACAGCATAGGAAGCATTATTAGCACATGTGACAATCCCCCCTCGAGGTACATTAGCTAAGGAATGAAACAATTGTCTGCAAGAGGTGACGTGCTTGGAAACACCACTATCAAAATACCAAGACTCAACATCATTAGCAGTAAAGAATGCATCAACTTTGGAGGGATTAAAGGAGCAATGGACAGCCCATGCCCAATCATCCTGGAGAGCATGTGCATGTGAGGCATCTGCTGGCTCATGGGATTCAATTGCATGTGAGGCATTTACTGTCAATCCTACTTTCTTCTTCTTCGAAGCAATGCACTTCCTGCATTCTAAAATTTCATGCCTTGGCTTGCGACAATAGTTGCATCTTTTCTTCTTTGACTTATCTACTGTATTTTGACATACATTGGAGGAATTGCCACTGTTAGGCGCATATTTAGGCTTGCCCATAGGCTTGGAAGCCTTGCCTTTTCCTTTCTGCTGTGAAGCAAATGCATGATCAGGAATAGTAGCTTGCCTATTAGCACGACTTTGCTCTTCCTGCAAAAGCAAAGTGACTAACTGATCAAAGGAGTAGTGGTCTAGATTACCCATGGCCACTAGTTGAAGGGTTGTAGCGAACCCTTGATATGTATCTGGCAGCCCATTCAATGTGGTACTGATGAGCTGAGAATTTGGCACCACCTCATGAATATTGGCAAGTTGTTCCATGAGGTCCTTGACCTTTGTCAAGTATGCATCCATAGAGTCACCTTCATTCATGTTGACTTCCTGCAATTGCCTTCTTAAATATGCAACACGTGCCTCATTGCGAATCTGACAAAGAGAAGCCAATTTGTCCCAAGCATCCTTTGCCGTCCTACATGACCGGATGTGTGGAATAATGATTCTCTTGCATGATAAAACAATACAGGAATGTGCATTTGCATCTCTTGCATCCCATTTTGTTTGTTCCTGAGTTGGAGCAGCAGCAACAGGGGTGCTAGAGGATAAAGCATCAGGAGGAGTCCCCTCTGCAGAGGGACCAGCGTTAGGGGCAGCCACTGCAACATTGGCTAGCCTCATATCAATCCCAGAAACAATGTTCCAAAAATGTCTTGCAACAAGAATATGTTTCATGAGATAAGACCACATCGGATAGTTGGTGCCATCCAACTTATCATCTTCACGAAGAATGCCAAATAAATCATGATTGTTACCAGCCATTGCAAATAGAACAAGTCAAAAATGCACTGACAAAGTGACCCAAAAGATAGCCTCAAGGCTTGCAGCTGCAAAAAAATAGGACTTCCTGTCCAAATCTAGAAAAGCCCCAAATTAAGCTGTAATTTGCAAATGTGATCAAATGGCCTACAATTTCTTGCCAAATTCACTGCAAATCTGAAAGTATTGTGCAATCTCCCTGCAATAGACCCAAAAGCCCCAATTTGTAGAGCAAAACTGAGCCAAAAATAGGGCAAATTCAGGAAAAGCCCCAAATTCTCTGCAAATCTGCAATCTACCTGCAAAATCATAGCTCAAATGCAAAAGCCCCAAATGTCACCAAAAATTGCAAATCTACTGCAATGTTTGCTCCCAAATCGAAGCCAAACAATGGCTGAATGCACAGCTGAGCCTGCAAATGAATCCTGCCAACAGATGATGGACACCGGGCACCTTCAGCCTGCAAAAGAATCTGCAAGTGTCGAGGTTTTAGGACTCCCAAGGCAATGCCTTCGCTGCAGACAGATGGGGCACCTTGCGAGAGCCTATCCACGCAGTTTAGGTCAAGCTGCCGCCTTGTTCAAAACAGCATTGGAAGGGCTATGCAGCCAAGCCTCCGCACATAGATAGGCAACCGCATGAAACACAGACTCCTTGGTTAAACCTTCCGAGGGGGCCTAGACCCGGGTGGATTGAAGAAAATCCAGCAAGCGAGCTATGAAAAATTGCAAATGCCGAGCATGCGGCCAATAGAGGGCACATGAGGAACCCTCACCAGCCCCCCTACTCATGAGAAGCAGGTAGTGAAGCCCCACATGTCAACCACACACTCCTAAGAGGGAGGTTTTCTTCGATCTTCCAGCAAATGTTATACTTCCAACTGCACCCCAAGGCTCCCGATCGGTTCAAGAGTCCACTCCAGAGTCAAACTCAAGGGAGGTGTCCATTCCTAGCCCCCCCCATCCTCATCACTCAACCCCCCACCCCCCGGGCCCATCTTCCATCCACACTCTCTCCTCTTCATCCTCATTTCCCCCCCTCCGCTCACTACAGCAAAGGTGGGGATCACCCTCACAACTCGTTCCCCACCCACCCCCTGCCTCCTCTTCAAACCCCTCCTTCGATTGTCGGAGCCTCTTCCTCCCCACCCCTCGCCGTAGTCACATCCTCTCCCCCCCACCTCGCCATCCGCTCAACACCCACCTCTGCCTAGGGATCCCAAGCCAAAGTGTAGGTTCATCCTCTCAATCCAACCGTTCCTCCTCACAGGCTCCGTGCAAGACTTCCCCCGGCCAGCGTAGGAGTCTTCCCCTTTCTCTTTAACTCGAGGGCCAAAGCCCCACCCAAGAGATCCCCTCCCACAATTTTTATAGGCGGGGTCTTGGAATTACCTTCACGTTCCAGATGACTACTCGATTGCACTAGAGGTGTCACGTTTGATCTTGCAGCCGCAGAAAAGGAGTCCCATTGGTACAGTTAGGAGCCTGTCTTGCCCTTTCTGGGGCTTCAACTTCATTTTCATAGGGGAGGAGCACTGGACCCCCATACTCTTTGATCGCATGGATAAATGGCTGCTTTTTATTTAACTCTCTCTCGAGACAACGAGGCTTGGGTCTTGCAACGGCAATGATCCGCTTAGGACTGGACCAACAGCTCAAGCAGGCCGCACTTTGGCCGCTAAACTAGTGTGCCAGGGAACTAGGCATGCAAACCTACTTTTTGATGCAACGAGCACTAAAGGTAGGCATAGAGCCAAACATGCCGCCTTGGCAGGCCACCGCATAGACACGAACTACTCACCATCCAAGCCTCCCCTAAAATATCAGAAGTCCACGGTTGTTACATAGGCCTCCATGCATAGCAAGGCCTTGTTTGTCACCCTGCCCCTAAGTTAGACCGTGGTGAGTCAAAACATGCACAGCCTTCATGATCTAGTGTGGCAGCAACCACAACAGCTAACACTCCATCAAGAGTTGTAGAGGGATGTGGTTGGACTAGATATAAACTCTTGGATTATTGGAGAAGACTTCAACAGTTTGATGAGGATAAGCAAGGTGGAGCCTCCTTCTTGGTGTTGAGCGGAGTATTTGAGAGCAATTCATCTTCGTGGTTGTGACCACTAGACATAAGCAAAGTCCTCTAGACTTCCCAATAGTCTCTGCAACTGCTTCAGTCGACGACGGCATGATGGTCTACTAGAGCGACTTAAAAGATTTTACATAGGGGATGAGGTGATGGACAGACAGGGAGCCACAAGTACTTTGGCAAAGATGACAATGTCAAATCACTATAGTGATCCACCTAGAGCAGCCCCGTCGTGGACTCCCACAAAAGGGGGTCCATATTCCCGATGTTTGTTATAGGAGGACAGGGTGCAACAGACTATAGCAGAGATCTGGTAGCAACCGAAGAGCCCCCTTCCCCCGGATGGTTGGGCCATTTGGGTAGAGCTTATGGACCAGCTATAGGCCATGGAAGATTATGTATTTCTTCTAGATGGTTGCCCACGAAGGATTGTCCATCCTCCCCTACGCTGCTCATCGCTCCATTGCTCCATCTCCATCGCTGCTCCATCGTTGCATTTGCTTCCTCACTGCTCCTATGTTGCTCCCTACGCTCACGCTCTCTCTCCTCACGCTCCCTACACTCACGCTCAGCCTCTCCCTCTCCCTACGCTCAGCCTCTCCCTACGCCCCCTACGCTCATCCTACGCCTACCCCTACACCCCCTACGCCTACGCCCTACGCTCATCCTACGCCTACGCCCTACACCCTCTACCCCCTCCCTACGCTTAGCCTACCTAGCCACCTCCCTCTCTGCTCCTCCCGCTCCCGCTTCAGCCCCTCACCACCTTCGCCACCTCCCCCCCCTCTTTTTTCTTTTCTTTTTTTAAATTTTTTTTTTTTAAAAACTCCTTGCCATCTTAGCCTCTCCTTCTCCACCTCCTGGCTGCCTCTCCACCTCAGGCTTCCACCCCGCCTCGCCACCACCTCGCACTAGACATGCCTCCCATTATGGGGGGGGAGCCGTTGCTCCCGCTCCCGATCGGACACTAAGACTTGCACCCACACCCAAAAAAAAAAAAAGGGTCCAAGAGAAATGGGGGACAAAGCCAAGAAAGACAACCAAAAAAAAAAAAAAAAAGCAAATGACAACTGAAATTGGAGGATGTGAACACACGTTACAACCGAAGTGGACTCGGGGTAGACAGCAAGGCAAAGGAAGGACCTGCCTCAGCTTCTTCAGCCTCTATCTCTACCTCAACCTCAACTCCCGCTACAGTTTCAGTTTCAATTTTAGCTCCAGCCTCAGCTCCCTCTATCTCTATCTCTACTTCGACTTCAGCCCCCGCTTCAAGCTCAGCCCCAGTTCCAGTCTCAGCTCCCTCTACATCTACGATCAGTGACATACTCATGCCCATGGCGCCGGTTGTTGTTCCCTTCCCCTCCTCTCCTGTTACACCTCTCACACCGCTTATGACCCCTACTTCGGAGGTGTCATACACTATTCCGCATTACGCTTCACTCTCCCCTCTCCCTCTCAGTCAGCCCACACTCCCACACCCCGTTCAGACTGCCTCATCCATTCCACTGTCATCTCCGTTCCTCACCCAATTCACCCAGTCACCGTCCAGTTTCCGGACTCAATCCCACACTTTCATGCCACAGTCACACAATTTCAGCATGGACATGGGTGGGCTGATACACCAGAGGCCCGTGAGACCTTGCTCATGGAGATACATAGTTTTCGTGAGCGTGAGATGGAGCTGACTCGCTTCGCATGGGAGCAGGTCCGCTTCAACTAGGAGCAGAGCCGCATCATACATGAGCAAGCTAGGGCCATTCAGGAGCAGGCGGATCTTATTTAGGGACTCAGACAGGATATCATGCAGCTCCGACAGGAGGTCACAGCCATACACACTGTCCCAGGGAGTACCCCGATGGTCGAGGCACAGATTGCGAGCATGCAATCTGCTATTGAGGAGACTTCCAGATGGTATGACATGGCCAAACGGGAACCCGCAAGGGTAACCGTTTCGGCTACCCTCATGGAGCAACAGCAGAGAGCCAGTAAGGCTCTCAACATCAGAGTGCACGGGATCCCACGCACTGAGGCTACACCGATGGTAGATGCGACTGCGTTCGTGGCCGCTACCCTGGGTGTGGCTGAGCACAAGATAGAGAGGGCATGGCAGGTGGGGAGAGATCCTAACCGAGAGTAACCCTTGATCATACGGTTCCATGTGATACTCATGCACGACTTTCAGCTCTACGACGCAAGTCAGTCCTTCGAGACCAGCCAGCGATCTCTATGGATGAGGACCTCACACCTCTACAAGTTGAGGAGAGGCACTCTTTGCTGCAGCAGCGGGATCAGGCCCGGAAGGAGAGAAAGTGGGCAATGGTACGAGAGAGATGACTTCTTACAAGCCCCCGTAGGGCACTTGCCCCCTCCCCTACATAGGAAAGCGGGGTCTATGAGACTCAGATATCCAAGACCCTGTCCTGCACCATTTGGAACTGTAATGGTACCTTATGGTCAGAACCAGGGAACTTCTCGAAATCCTATACAGGCCACAACATAGTCTTTTATACAAAGACACATCAGAGTCCAAAGCGCCCTCTTCCAATAGTCAACGGATATACATGGGAGTCTGCCTACAGAGATGAGACCAGGGATATAGGAGGAGTTCGAGATTCAGGTGGAGTTGCAGTCCTTTTCAAATCCACACTTCGGGGGACCATTTCAGTAGAGCAGAGAGGTACACATTCCAGATTTCTTTGGATCCGGATTCGACACATGGACAGCCGGGATCTGTTTGTCTTAGTTTGCTACTTCTCCCCTGAGACCTCCCACTTTGCCAAAGATATCCGAGGTGATGATGAGACATCCCCATTTGCTGCTCTTTATCACTCCATCGTTGACTTCTCTAGCCGCGGAGAAGTCCTTCTAGTGGGGGACTTCAACGCGAGGACAAGGGCCTGTCAGGTACCACTTCTTGACTTCAGAGATGATTCCACTCTACTGCCAGATATTGACCTTGAGGAGGCACGTATGCTACGGGTTTCGGCTGACAAGCGAGGTCCATTCTCATCTTATGGGCAGGCCCTGTTAGACCTCGGCAAGATACATGATCTCATTATCTATAATGGTCTTGACAGATGGCCCGCTTCAGGTGGTTTCACATGCTTTCCACATGAGGGGGGGGGTTCCAGTGTTGTTGATTACATCATGGGATCCCATGTCTTCACATCTCGCATTACTGACTTCACTGTAGCACCTCTCCCCCCAGGGGCTGATCATACATACCTTTTCTTTAGCATCTCCACCTCCCTTCGCACAGCACCTTCCACCCCACTCAGTGCTTACTCCACCTACCACAATATACGCTTTGATCGGGATCACTCACCTTCTTACTCTAGCCGTCTGTACATACTTCTCGCTTATATTGACTTCATACCCCTTTTAGAGAATCGTGCTACCCTTGTCACTCGCTCACTACACAAGGCTGCCATTCACACTTTCCCCCACACCACCCGCTCCACCGGTCCACCCCTCCTGGAACCGAACCCTGTAATAGTTGGAACAATGATGAGTATAAGGCTTTATGCCGTCAACTCAGATTCGAAACCAAAAACAGTCTTCTGATCGCACCAAATACGCTACGCGAATACCGTAGACTGGTACGGAGAAAGAAACTAGACTTCGTTCGTCGGAACGAGGAGGAGCTACTGAACATTTTGTTTAGTAACAACTCTAAGGACTTCTGGCGGAGATTTCTAGAAGGAAGGTCCCCTCCGCCACTCACTGACACTCAAATCTAGTTTGATTATGCACGCACACTTTATGACATCCCAAATTAGCCAGTCCCTAACCTCTCACACATGCCTCGTCCCACATCTTGCACCCTCTTCACTAGAGGAGGGGTAAAGGATGTCGTAATGAAACTTCATAATGGCCGAGCGAAGGATCATGAGGGGCTATGCACTGAGTTCATTGCATATGGGATTAACCTCTTAGCCCCGATCTTAGCAAAGCTTTTTAATGAAGCTGTTTGTTTGGGATTTCCACACACTTGGACCATTAACACTATCTCACCCATCCACAAGGCAGGGGATCCCATGAGACTGGAGAACTACAGGACCATTATGATTGGACATGTCATGTCCAAGATTTATGCATCAGTACTTGACTCCGAGGCATAAAGGTTCCTCATTGCAAGCAGCAGCAACCAAAGCTACAGCCAAATACTTGCCATGCATCTGTTTATGCGCACCTCTAGTGCGGGCTGGCAAAGGGTCAGCTTGTTTGCTGTCCTTGAGTGTGTCCAAAAGACATCTCGGGACTGATTTTTGTTGTTTAATGACAGCACTCTCCAATGCAACTGCCTGCTCAATAGCATGATCATCACTAAAGGCATATCAGGCTGAGCAGGAGCTATTGGTGGAGGATGTGCACTGGTAGAAGTGTATGGCACAACACTCTACACTGGCTGCTCTGGATCTGTGGGCTTGTGGGCTACTAAAAGAGAGACAACAACGTATCAAAGACATCTGAGGAATCAATAGTAGGCTGTTTTTTGCATTCCAGTGAAGGCACATTTTCAGCGAATACAACATCCCTACTGACAATGACCTTGCCCGTGCTAAGCTAATACAACCTATATCCCTTGCTCTCTACGCTATAACCAATGAATATGTATTTTACAGCTTTGTCTTCAAGCTTGTGCCTCAGCTGAGATGGCACATGAGCATAAGCCAATGACCCGAACACCCGCATATGAGAAATTTCAGGTTTGCAACCGTGCCATGCCTCTATAGAAGATCGAGTCACAGGTCATCTTCAGGTGCCCACTGTACTATGACATCCAAGGCTGCTAAGAGATGCTTCGGACTGCTCTCCCACTTCCTCTCCTATCCAGATCAGAGATACTTAGCCACCTTCATCCATGAGGCGGTTAGACATCAAGAGCGCCTACTCAGATTACAGAGACGCGGACACGGGCCGTAGGTAGTCCCATTTCAGAGTGTGATCACTAGTTCTTCAAGCCAGATTGCACAGATCACAACCCCACGGGTAGTCGGCAAGGTCCAGAGCCATGCGACATGGCACAACAGACAGAGGGAGGATGCGTAGATTATGCTTGGGGACATCCCTTCCTTGTTTAAAGCTGGGGCTCAATCTTCACGACCCACAGAGTTACCATGGTCCTTGTCAAATGTAACGCCACAACCAGGACACACCAATCCACACATATAGACAGCCGTTGTGTGAAGATTTTTGAAAACCCCAAACTCAACTTGTACATGTGTACATGAGTGATGTTCCGTATTGTGGTAAAGTCATGGGAGCACTCATTGACTCAGCGTGGAAATGATGAGCCCAAGGTGTGGGAGCACCAGGCTAATCCAGAGCATGGTATCCAGAGTATGACGGGGTTTTGTTGTGGGATGACATACACCTTTCATGGTTGTCCCAAGTTCTTTCTGTATGAGGGCATGAGCATTTTTTTGTCATGGTTGTCTTGTAAATCCATGGGGTCGGGATTGTGTTCATCATATGTGAATGGTCGGTGGGCAATTAGATGCTAAATGCTGGTGGCATGCATTTGTGTGCACATAGTCAATGAATATGTGCTTAAGTGCCTTGGTGTATGAAATTGTGGGAATCCTTGGAGAGTGGTAAAAGGCAAAGGTGACGTGGCACTTATCAAAAAGACATGCAAAGGTGGCTACGTGAGGACGAGGCGAGGAGCTTCTGGATGGCGAGGTGGCAAGTTTGCAGGGAGAGAGAAGATACCGGGGAGCTTCGTGAGCTCTAGAAGAAGGGGAGCGCTGCTTATGGTAGAGAAAGAGGAGCGGGTGGAGATGGGAGAAGAAGACGGGAGAAGGTGAGCAGGAGAGGCTCATAGTGGAGACGAGGAGAACCGTAAGCTTGAAGGTGGCCTAGTGAAGGATCGCAATACGCAGCTGGAGATGAAGGGCGAGCTGTAGAGACAAAAGCGGAGCTCAAAAGGAGCTTGGACTGCAGGGGTGGCGTGACTACAGGAGCTAGAGGCTCTCGGACAGCGGGGGGAAGCTCTAAGTCAGCTGCTGCTATTGTGGAGCGGGGAAGGCCTACACCGGAAGCTGCGAAGGAGGTAAAAGATCGCGCAAGGAGAAGAGGTAAAACGGGTGGTCGGATCTGGGCCGGGAGTTCCAAGAAGGAGAGTTGCCAGGAGACAGATGAATAGACGGGAGAGCTCGATGCAAAGGGGAAGCTGGTGTGAGCTTCTCGTAAAGGAGGCCGTGAGCTGCTGGAGAGGTCGACGGTAGCTGGTTACAGATGGGCGTCGCTACTACAGGGGCTGGGGGTACGCGACGGAGGGGGATCCCTCAGAGGAGCTTCGGAGAGCAAGGAGGCTACGAGATATGGAGGAGACGGGCGATAGGGGGAGTGCAGCGAGGATATGAGCTGGCTGGCCGACACACAGTAACAAAAAATGATCAAGCAAGAGTTCACAGGCAGGGTGGTGGTATCATTTTCTAGAGGCTGAGAAGAGGGTGGGCAACAAGAGATCAGAGGACTCAGGCTGGAGGTCGAAGATTGCATAGGAGGAGCAGAGGTCAAGGAGTTTGGAGGGTGAAGATCCCAAAAGAGAACACAGGAAGGCTACGGAAGGTGAGCTTGACTCGATATGAGCTTGGAGGCGAGTGGATAGCAACCAAGACCAAGGTGCGTGAGCTCACAGAAGGGCCTCTTGATTGAAGAAGGCTATAGCAATTCCTAAACAGGAGGATTCATTGAAGATAGATATTCATGAAGCAGTGGAGCTCATGAAGTCTTTAAGCTTGAATTGGATAGAGTCTGCAGGAAGAGGAAGAGGCAGAGGTGTTATGGGAAGAAAGACTGATGCATCATCTGGTTCTGAAGGAAATTCAGCAGATATTGGAAGAGGGAGAGGGTATCCGAGTAATGTGCAATGCTGGAATTGTGGTGAGTGAGGTCATATCAGTCCGCAATGTGAGAAACCAGCCAAAGCTAATGGTGGTATGTATCAGTTGTCTACAGGAATGAATGATAGGGTGATTGACCCTAGTATGCAGATGAAGGATGCAATTCAGCCCAATGTTCATGAAGTCCGTAAGGTCACATTTGCAGAGCAGGATATGGGACAGATTAACCTGTTGGAAATGGATAAGGGTAAGGTTTTTGCAATCAGCCCTGAAGAGTTTTCAGAAGATGAGGAGGAGGAGGATGGAAGTATTGATGATGTGCAGCCAGTTATGGTTCAGCCTATGATTAGGGAAGTGATGAAGACTCCAGTGTGCTATCTACCATGTGAACAGTTTACTAATTTTTCCTTGCATGTTATCAGGGAGGAGGATAAGGGTTCCTATATGTCTGTTTGTCATGATTTTAATGTGGAAGAGGCTGCTGGTAATACTGTTAAACAGGCTGAAACTGATTATGAGCATGTTGATTGTACTTCTGACTCTTGGCAGAGAAATCCAGATATGTTGTTTAAGAAGATTATTGATGATGCTGTGGATTGTGAAAGTGATGTTAATGCTGAGGAACCTGATGTGTTTGAATATGGATATGACTTGGATGATCTCTTTGATTCAGAAATGAGTAATGACTTGCATGTGCCTGTACTTCAGCCAGTCAAGGTAGAATGTGATGATCAAAATGTTACTAATGAAGATACTATGGATGAAGTACATATTGATGATCCCGGTGATGAGTTAAATATTGCAGCTTGTGAGAATTTGGATGATGAGCTGAACTGTATTCTTGATAATGCATTGGATGATCTGTTGGAATTGGCTTCCTTGGAGAAGATAACAAATACTTGCATACCAGTTGTGCAGGGAGTGATGGTGACTGATGATGAGTTACGTGCTATTTTGGATGATGACGTGATAGATTTTGCATGTGTGGTTGCTGATCATAAGGTGTGTGTTTCTTGTCATGCCCAAGAGAATGAGTCAGTTGTCAGTAGTGAGAATGCATGTGAGGTTATTGTTGTTGGTCAGGGGGACCAAGATGCTTTGCCTGGCAGTTTAGGAAGCTTAGACTTGGTAGAGATGCCTTTGCAAGATGTGGAGAATCTTGAAGGATCACCAGTGGTCTTGAAGCTGGAGAAACTACAGGGAAGTGGCAATGATGAGTCTACAGTGCATGAAGTTGTTGTGTTTGATGTTGATGGGCTGAAGGGAAATGAGTTTATGGTGGATACACCTCATGTTGATGCTCAACATATGGATGAGTGGTCTGGCTATAGTCTTAGTTTGGCAGTTTGTCCAGAGGAAGAATTGGAAACCAATGATGTAGGTTGCAAATTGGATGACCATGAGATGGAAGTTGATGATCAGATGTTTGTTAATTCAGTATATGATTATGAGTAGAATTCAGATGTGTCAGAGAGGAGTAGAGGTGAGGAATGGTTGTTTCCATCACAAGATTATGTGAGCTGGTATGGAGGAGGAAATACAATAGTATATATTGATGATGCCATATATAAAGAACCCAGGGGGTTGCTGAAAATGGAAGATCATGACAGGATGTATCAATGGTTATTTGACAGAGGAAAATGCTTGAAGAATTGGAAGGTGTATGCACCGAGATTTCTGTTTGATCCAGGAGGATAAATAGTCTCTATTTGTACAGCTGCTGGACATGAATGTCACAGCAGAAGAGTGGGGTTGCTAAAGGTGTGTGAAGATTTTTGAAAACCCCAAACTCAACTTGTACATGTGTACATGAGTGATGTTCCGTATTGTGGTAAAGTCATGGGAGCACTCATTGACTCGGTGTGCGCGTTATGGATGTGTGGTTATATGTGGCAATCAAGCTTTAGGCTTTGATGGAAGTATATGTGCAAGGGAAATGATGAGCCCAACGTGTGGGAGCACCAGGCTAATCCAGAGCATGGTATCCAGAGTATGACGGGGTTTTGTTGTGGGATGACATACACCTCTCATGGTTGTCCCGAGTTCTTTCTGTATGAGGGCATGAGCATTTTTTTGTCGTGGTTGTCTTGTATATCCATGGGGTCGAGATTGTGTTTATCATATGTGAATGGTCGGTGGGCAATTAGATGCTAAATGCTGGTGGCATGCATTTGTGTGCACATAGTCAATGAATATGTGCTTAAGTGCCTTGGTGTATGAAATTGTGGGAATCCTTGGAAAGTGGTAAAAGGCAAAGGTCACGTGGCACTTATCAAAAAAGCATGCAAAGGTGGCTACGTGAGGACGAGGCGAGGAGCTTCTAGATGGCGAGGTGGCAAGATTGCAGGGAGAGAGAAGATACGGGAAGCTTCGTGAGCTCTAGAAGAAGGGGAGCGCTGCTTATGGTAGAGGAAGAGGAGCGGGTGGAGATGGGAGAAGAAGACGGGAGAAGGTGAGTAGGAGAGGCTCATAGTGGAGACGAGGAGAACCGTAAGCTTGAAGGTGGAGGATCGCAATACGCAGCTAGAGATGAAGAGCGAGCTATAGAGACAAGAGCGGAGCTCAGAAGGAGCTTGGACTGCAGGGGTGGCGTGACTACAAGAGCTAGAGGCTCTCGGACAGCGGGGGGAAGCTCTGAGTCGGCTGTTGCTATTGTGGAGCGGGGAAGGCCTACACCGGAAGCTGCAAAGGAGGTAAAAGATCATGCAAGGAGAAGAGGTAAAACGAGTGGTCGGATTTGGGCCGGGAGTTCCGAGAAGGAGAGTTGCCAGGAGACAGATGAATAGACGGGAGAGCTCAATGCAAAGGGGAAGCTGCTGTGAGCTTCTCGTAAAGAAGGCCGTGAGCTGCTGGAGAGGTCGAGGGTAGCTGGTTGCAGATGGGCGTCGCTACTACAGGGGCTGGGGGTACGCGACGGAGGGGGATCCCTCAAAGGAGCTTCGGAGAGCAAGGAGGCTACGAGATATGGAAGAGACCGGCGATAGGGGGAGTGCAGCGAGGATATGAGCTGGCTGGCCGACACACAGTAACAAAAAATGATCAAGCAAGAGTTCACAGGCAGGGTGGTGGTATCATTTTCTAGAGGCTGAGAAGAGGGTGGGCAACAAGAGATCAGAGGACTCAGGCTGGAGGTCGAAGATTGCATAGGAGGAGCAGAGGTCAAGGAGTTTGGAGGGTGAAGATCCCAAAAGAGAACACAGGAAGGCTACGGAAGGTGAGCTTGACTCGATATGAGCTTGGAGGCGAGTGGATAGCAACCAAGACCAAGGTGCGTGAGCTCACAGAAGGGCCTCTTGATTTAAGAAGAGAACCGTGAGCAGGAGAATAGCTATGAGGTAGCTCTACCTCATATAGCTTGAAGGCAGAGATGAGCAAGAAAGGCGGGTTGCATCGTTTCTAGTGTTGTTGATGAACTATGGGGAAATAGTGGTTGTGGCCAGAGTATGAGTTGTATATAGAGGTGTGTAGAGGCCAAGATGTTGAATGAATGCCTTTTGCCTTCTGATAGTGTTGTTCAGTTGTTTTAAACGTGGATGAGGGTGGCTGTGAAGGCGGATTAGGCTCTACTACTTTTGTCCATCCACCGTCAGCACTCTATCTCTGATCTTCTGCCACCACAGCCACGCCGATCATTGGATCTCTCATGACCTCACCTCCGGGAGGATCTCAGTCTTTCATATACACTGGACCAAACTTGAGATTGGATCTGATTTAACGTGATGATGGTGATGATGTGTTTTGACCTTGGTACTATGTAGTACTGGTAAATTCTATAATTGTGGGACATTTCTTTAGCATCTAGCATGGGTGATGATGCTTGTTTTAAAAGCTTCACCCTTTCGATGTGTTGTATCAGCTTTCTTATAGTCTCATAGACCCATCAGTCTTCCGAAGACTTTAATAAACTTTCTTCTTTCTCTCTCTACACACACTTTTTTTTTTGTAAAAGAAAGTATGTATTAAAAGAAAATGTACATTCAAAGTTGCTCCAAAGAGAAGCAACTTCTACTGACAATGTACTGGAGGAAGATCTCCCTAGAGATACGCATCCTAAAGGGATCGACGTAGGGAGGATCTAAAAAAACTATATACAGGTGAGAGTTATGGGCATGATATAACGACCATAAAGCCCAGTAACGACACCATGCAAAAAAGTAATAATAGCCCGGTGTAGAAGCATACCTCCCAAACAACCAAAAATGCGTGCCAAAAAAAACAGCAAGAAAGCAAGTATGTGGTTGCTCTCTCTCTCTCTCCACACACACACACACACATCAATATAGCTATCTATATATGCATACATAGATATACACGTGTGTGTGTGTGTGTGTGTGTGTGTGTGTGTGTGAATTCTCAGGAGACTGTGTCTCATTTATTCTGGCATTGCCTGTCTTCTCAGACGTTTCTAGATTCTCTTCGACAGACACTACGAGCGAGATTCTTGACTCTTGTCTCTAAGAAATTTTTATGGCTCTTTGGTTTTCATCCACAGCGACCGGAGTTTCAACTTTTCTTTGTTTGGGCTCGCTATTGGGCACTTTGGACTTTATGGACATACCGCAATTGTAAAGTCTTTAGTGATCCCAATTTTTCTTTGTTTGCTTTCTTTAAGCGTTCTTTGCAGCAATCTTTCTTTCTTTGATTGCTTGCAGAGTCGCCAAATAGATCAAGATGTACATTTGGCTTATACTGAGATCTTCAGTTGATGTATTTTCTAGCGCCTCTTTTCTGAGGTGACTATTCTTGTAATATAATCAATCGACGCTTTCACTATAAAAAAAAGTGTGTGTGTGTATGTGTGTAATTTCACCCCAATCACCCCAAAAAAAATTGTGTGTGTTTGTGTGTGTTTGTGTGTGTGTGTGTGTGTGTGTGTGTTTTCGGAATACTCTTTTCTTTAGACTATTCTCATTGTAAAACCTTTTTCTTGGTATAAATACAGTGGTTTCACCCACAAAAAAAAAGTGTGTGTTTTCGGATGTCGCTCAAGCAATCCTTCTATGATTGCATGTCTATTCGTCAGATAGATTACACTATCTACTAGTCTTACAATGAAATTTTCTAATCTTGTATTTGTTGTCTCCACTTTGGGGATAGCCTCTTGTACTATAAAAATGCATGGATTTCACAAAAAAATATGTGTGTGTGTGTGTGTGTGTGTGTGTGTGAGGAGCGATGGAGGAGACCTACTTGCAGCCAGCACTCTGCGCACCCTTTGTTTAGAGCTTCCTGCACCCTTTCTTGGTTCCCGTGCCAACCCTCGTGCTCTCACACTGCTTCTGCTCGTCCGTACTCTCTCCCGTTTTTTTCTCGTACGAAAATCCGTACAATGTCAAAAAATCCGTACAGTGTCAGATTTCCATACAAATATCCGTATAGTTTCAGAAATCCGTACAGTTTCAAAAACACGTACTGTCAAATATTCGTACACACCCTGTCAATCCATGTACAGCCTATCCGTACACGCCCTATCAGTCCGTACAGCCTCGACTGCTCCCTTCTCTTCTTTCCGTACGTTTCGTTTACTTGCTGCTGTTCTCAACCTCTCTCTCTGTTTCCTTTTGTCTTTCCCTTACAGCATCTCCTTTTTACTCTTTTCATTTTCCCATGGAAACTGTCAAGACCTACATGCACAAGAAGCAGAAACAAGACTCGGGTCAGGATGACTCGATGCATGCCTCTCTTGAGGCTCAACTAGTTTTTGATGTTATGCATGAAGGCTTTGAAGACACGTGCCGGGATTGGAAGGATTATGCTCCCACTGTTGGGCTCATGGTGGAGGTGGATGACATTGTTGATCCTGTGCGTGAATACGCCAAGCATGCTATTATTTTTTTTTTCCCGAGACGCATGCCTGTTGCAGCAGATGTGGGAAATTGGCTCACCAGGACTTTGGGTGGCTGTTTTGTTCGGAAAGTGCATTATGCTGCTCGGGGGTTTTTTGAGGTTATTATGACAGATGAACTGCACAAACAGATGCTCCTTGAACACTCCCCTTTGTTTTATGGGCAGCAGATGGTGCATGTTTTGCCCTGGTCGCCCACCAAGGATTATCAGGCTTTAATTCGCCATCGCTGTCCGGTATGGGCGGAAGTGGTTGACTTCCCTCAGTGCTTGGCTTCTCTCTTACCCAAAATTGCAACATCATTGGGTAAGGTAGTGTGCCCTCCGCGGCCAAATGGCAACTCCAACCGATTTTGCATTTTGTGGGATACTGATCATCCCACTCCTGACTCCTATTCTCTTATGATGAAACAGGTGGATATGAGGAGTGCTTTTTACAAAGCTCAAGTGGGGCTTGTTTGCAGGTGCATGTTTTGAATGTAAGAAGTTTGGCCACATGGCTTCTCAGTGCTCTCTTGCTATGCACAAAAGGCCTTTGGAAAATATGCCTTCTCAGATGCCTACTAAAGAAATGATGGGTCAGCCCGTTTTTAAACAGAAGCGTGTCAAGCCTCTTACTCCAGCTCAGGAAAAAGGCAAGACACCTATTGTGTCCAATGGGAATGCCTCTCCCTCTATAGCTTCCACCTCTCAGCCCAAAGGGAAAGACAAAACTTTGCAGGAGGTTTGGCAGACTCCTAGGAAGTCACATCTAAACGACCCTTACCTTCTCGCACTTGGAATGGTGCATCCTCGACTAGTCGTACTCCTGAAGAAAATTCAGGAGTGGGTGTTACATGGGCAGCTGTGACAGCCAATCGTGTTGGAGATAAGTGCACACTAAGTGTACTATTTCCTAGTCTAAGTCTAAGTCTAGTCTTTATGTCTTGAGTGTGTGCCATGTGGCACTTCTACAATTATCCCATAAACACTCTTGCATTATGTCTTGTACTTTGGCCCATATATTCAATGGGTCACATCATTCTAATCTATCTGTCTAGCTTGTGTCTTGTCTACACTCTTCTCAAGGTATTTCTTATCTTTCAGTCTTGTCATCTCATTTCCATTTCTAGTTTCTAGTTCTAGTTCTTTTTCCATATTCCAACCTGGTATCAGAGCTAGGTTGATCCCTCTTCTCCCTCTTCTCTCCCCTCAAGTCTGCCTTCTCTCAGAACTCTCCCCCGCTGCAGTCTGCCTTTTCTCAGATCTCTCCCCTGCTCCAGATCTGCGCACCAGAACTGTGTGTTTCTGCTCCAGATCTGCGCCAGATCTGCGCTCCAGATCTGCGCATCATTTCTGCCAGATCTGAGCGCCAGATCTGCGCAGAACCTGCTGTCACCGACAGATCTGCGCAGTCTAACATCCACCTCTGCTCTCCGTACTCTTCCGTACGCCGCCGTACGTCGTACTCCGTCCGTATGTCGTCGTCGTACGTCGCCCGTACTCCGCGCCGTCGCCCCGTACTCCGTGCCGTACATCCGTACTCTGCGCTGTCGTCCGTACGGGATCCGTACCTGTACAGACTGACGACTTCTCCGTACCTGCACAGGCTCACTTCTCCAGCAGCTGCCCACGAAGATCTGCACCAAAGTTCTGCATCTCTGCCTCTTCTATCCAGCAAGGCCTCTACTCTCTCCGGTCTTTCTGGGTATCGTGGCTTTTGTACTTCATCTCTTTCTATCTGTAGCAATCTCGATTTGCAGCTGTCTCTCTCTCAGGTTACCCCTGAAAAGGTGGAAGACCTGAGGCAAAAACAAAATGGATTATCTTCTTATGCTGCAATATCTCAGTTCTATTCTTAATTGTTCTCTCTCTTGTACGGGATTAGACACTGCCAAGTATGGTAAGACCTTCCCATCTCTCATATCTGTCTATGCTTTCATGCTATCTACCACCAATGATCACCGATGATGTAGATCATGGGGTAATGTCATGTCTACTTGTCTACATGGACTCATCTTTGTACCTACCCAAGAGGCACCCCTACATTACTCACTCTAACAGGAGGATTGCCCTTGAGGAGGGATTATTAGTCAAGGTCCATCTCTCTGTCTATCTACAATCAGTCAGTCTCTCTGTCTAGGTGTCTACAGTCATATGTCTCTCTCTTTGTCTGTCTATGATCCACTTTTTTGTCCCTACCCTTGTGGACCCATATGAGGATATCACTTGAGGAGGGGTGTCTCAGGATCTTTTGTATGTCATGTCTTCTATCTTGTCTCTCAGTCTATCAGTCTTTATGTCTGTCCTCTAGTCTTGTCTTTCTGTCTTACTCCTAGTGTCCACTTAAGGAGGGTGTTGGAGATAAGTGCACACTAAGTGTACTATTTCCTAGTCTAAGTCTAAGTCTAGTCTTTATGTCTTGAGTGTGTGCCATGTGGCACTTCTACAATTATCCCATAAACACTCTTGCATTATGTCTTGTACTTTGGCCCATATATTCAATGGGTCACATCATTCTAATCTATCTGTCTAGCTTGTGTCTTGTCTACACTCTTCTCAAGGTATTTCTTATCTTTCAGTCTTGTCATCTCATTTCCATTTCTAGTTTCTAGTTCTAGTTCTTTTTCCATATTCCAACCAATCGGACTCTCTTTCCCGAAGAAGATATTGTTGGTTTGCTGTCCACTTCTCAACCAGTTGTGATACCTCAGGGCCGGGGTCCGGATCTTGAGGTTGATATGCAGGCCTGATTTCAGTTCTCCCTCTCCTGTACATAATCTATAAATATGCTGTCGAAACTCATATGTTTGACACTTAATGTACAGGGTTTGTGTGATGCTTTTAAATGGAAGACAATCTGGGGGTATCTCAATCACTTACAGCCAGATGTGGTAGCTTTGCAGGAACATAATCAGCATGTGTATGCTGAACAGCATGGTCATTTTCACGGTTATCAGATTTTCTATGCTGGACAGCATTCCTTTTTGGGAGTGGTCTTTCTGATCAGGCATGATCTTCATCCCTCTGTGGCCTTCAATAATTCACAAGGCAGATGGATGGTTATACAATGCATTGTACAAGGTGATATCTTTGAATTTGCATCTGTCTATGCTCCTCAATCCTCCCGTCATCGAGGACAGATTTGGGAAAATATGCAGAGGTATCCATGGAGGCAGTATGCTTTTCTTTGTGGTGACTTCAACAATGCTCCTCAGCCAGGGGATAATACATCTGGTCATACACATATGTTGGCCTCTGAGAGGCAGAGCTGGTCTAAATTGTTGCTTGATTTCAATTTTGCTGATCTTTGGACAGCATCTTATCCCTTGCTGCCTGGGTTTACTTTCCAGCACAATGCTCAATCTACATACAAAGCTAGACTGGACAGGTGGTACAGAGTTGATCCTCAACACTCTGATACTTTTACTACTACCTTGTCAGTTAATTATGCATTTGTGCATTCTGATCATGCACCTCTATGTTTGAGGATTTCTCTGCATGACATGCCGGATGATCGGCTTCCACACAGAAGGCTCCTCATGGTTAACAATAGCTATTTGGATCATGATCATTTTAAGGCCATGGTGTATGATGCATGTCAACCTCTTTCACCTCAGAGTTTTATTGATACTGATTATGCCTAGGATGCATTTGTTGCTCGTATGCAATCAGTTATTCGGCATTATGGCAAAAATTATCTCAAAACATTGAGGGATATGGTTGCTCGGGTAAAATCTACCTGTCAGTCTTTGACTGAACTCAGTCATTTTCGGTCTTTGTCTCTTGAAGAAAGCACATCTTTATGCCAAGCTAGACATTGTTTGCAAAGTAATGATCATAGAAAAATTGCCAAATGGGAGACAAGAGCTCGTCAGCGAGCTTTCTTGGATAAAGGTTGCTCGTCGAAGGGTTTTTTTAAGAGCTTACATCATAAGTGACGAGCTACCAAAATTTGTCGTACTCTGCTTTCTAATGGACATTGGACTTCTTCTCGAGCTCAACTTGCTGCAGCTTGTGTTCATCATTTTTCCAGGCAGTTTGGACAGGCTGATCCTCTTCTCCGGCAGTATTGGCAGCCCGGACTCAATTACTGCAGCATGTTTTCCCTATTGTTTCTCATGCACAAGCTCTTAAGCTTGAATGCCCTTTCACTGAAACAGAATTGACCACTGCTGTCCGATCATGTGGTAAATGGAAATCTTCGGGATGGGATGGCCTTACAGTGGAATTTTTTCTTGCATACTGGGACCTTCTCAAGCCCATTTTGCTGCGTATGATCAACCATGCCTCGGAACAGCAACATATGCCAGTTTCTTGGAAAAAAGGGCTAGTAAAGCTTCTTCCCAAAAAGCAAATTTGTGAATCGTTGTCTGATTGGAGACCCATTACTCTTATGCTTGTCATTTATAAAATCATCACCAAAATGGTGGTTGATCATATTAAAGGATACTTCCATGATGGTTTACATACTGCACAATATGGTTTTGTTCCTCGCAGGCATATCACTGATTATATCGCAAATGCTTATGTTGGAATTGAATATGCCAAATACACAGAGCAGGATGTTCTTTTACTGCAAGCTGATATTGCCAAGGCTTTTGATACTGTTCAATGGGACTTCATCTCTCAGACAATGCATGCTTTGGGATTTGGGCAGAAATTGCATATCATATACTGGCTTTATAATGACAATCAAGCTACTTGCATTCTTTCTGGGGATATCTCTAAAGCATGGACTCTTCGTTGCTCGGTGCGTCAAGGCTGTCCACTTAGTGCGCTCTTGTATGCTATAGCCATGCACCCCATGCTTCAATATATGGATCATCTCGTAGCTACGGATAAGCTACATGGTTTGGAAATTCATGACAGTAAACCATTGCTTGCTCAAGCTTATGCAGATGATTCTTTTTTCACTCCCCGCAATACAGAGCAAGATCTTTCTAAGCTGATGCAAGCTCTTTCTTTATATGGTTTAGCTACTGGGCTTCATGAAAATTTTCAGAAATCAAAATTGTTTCCTTTGCATTCCAAAGAATGACACTCTCTTTTATGGCCTGGAGAAATCATCCCACCAACTCAATTGGTTCGTCATCTTAGCTCTTTGAGTTGGACACTTTCTCCTCGTCAACAATCTGATTGGATTCTTGCAACTCTCAAGAAAAAGCTGGAAAACTGGAAATTGGCAACTTGGCCTCTTCATGTTCGTCTTCGAATTGTGCAATCTATTCTGATGGCATATATTCAATTCTACTTGCCTCTTATTATGTTCAGCAAGGCTGATCTTGCCTCTTTTATGTCTGAGGTGCTGGAAATCTTCTGGTGTTCTCGCCATGGCAAAAAAAGCCTGCGTTTGCTTCCGGCACAGCAGCTTTGTTCTCCAAAGATGCATGGAGGTCTTAATATTCTTAATATCCATCTACACATTCTTGCTCACAAGGGGAAACTCATGCTGCAGTTTTTGCAAGGTTCTTAACCATGGGCTGCCATGATTCGTCATTTACTCTTGCATGTTGAATCTCTAGCTTTTGGTCATTGGCAGCTTTCCCAGTGGGAGGTTCTTTTTGGTTCTGTGACAGACAAAATCCCCGGCTGTCCTTTGGTTTCCCATTTTTTAATGGATTGGAAACATATCCTTTCTCACTTGGATTGGCATGGCCGTGATTCTTTGCACAACAACTCTTTTAGAGCTGAAAGTATACATTGGTCTAGAGTGTTTGCCCATCCTTTGGCTTTGCAAGAGCCTCGACGTTCATATTTTCTAAGTCTCAAGGGGATTCGTTTGGTTCAGGATGTTGTTGATGATGGAATTCCCCTTACTTTTCCTTTGGCTGTTGCCAAATTTGGCCTTAAAATGCATTATCGTCCACTTTGGCATAAGGTTACTTTGATGCTCCAGCCTTTTCAGCCGGTTCCTCCATTGCATCTACAGGATCGTCTTCAAGACTGGACACTTTCTTGTGTGGGCTTGTCATACCGTCCTCTACAATTTGCATATATTACTATCTCTTCTCTTTATAAAGTTCTACTTCCTCCGCCATTTATGTCACAAAAGGCAAATCAGCTTTGGCATCTTAATCGTCCTATGAAATGGTGGCGGAAACCTCTGAGACAGATTTGGCATTCTAAGATTCCTCTCCCTCAGCAGGTTTTCTTGTGGAGAGCTTTGTTGGGTGTTCTTCCTCATGGACAGCTCTTGGCACGACGACATATTGCTTCCTCTATTTGTCGCAGATGTCTGGCTCCGAGAGAGACTGTGTCTCATCTCTTTTAGCATTGTCCTTCCTCTCGTGCTTTCTTGGACTTCCTTGGGCAGATTTTAAGAGCTCGGTTTCCTCATATTGCTTTTGGCAAGTTCTTCTGGCTTTTTGGTGTACATCCACCTAGACAGGAGTTTGATTTCTTTTTTGTTTGGGTTTGGTACTGGGCAATCTGGACTCTCTAGAAGGATCGTAATCATAGGGTCTTTGGTGATCCTGTTTTTCCACTTTCTCTTTCTTCAGACACTCTTTGCAGCAATCACTTTTTGATTGCTTGCAATCTCATGTCTTTGATCATGATGTATATTTGTCCTACAGTGAGATTTTCTCTTGATGTATTATAGCTCTCCCTTTCTGGGATAGCTTTTTTTTGTAATATAATGACTCAAAGATTCCACCCAAAAAAAAAAAATGTGTGTGTGTCTGTATCTGTGTTGGAAATATCGCAAATGCTTATGTTGGAATTGAGTATGCCAAATACACGGAGCAGTATGTTCTTTTACTGCAAGTTGATATTGCCAAGGCTTTTGATACTGTTCAATGGAACTTCATCTCTCAAACAATGCATGCTTTGGGATTTGGGCAGAACTTGCAGCATATCATATACTGGCTTTATAATGACAGTCAAGCTGCTTGCATTCTTTCTGGGGATATCTCTGAGGCATGGACTCTTCATTGCTCGATGCGTCAAGGCTATCCACTTAGTGCGCTCCTGTATGCTATAGCCACGCACCCCATGCTTCAGTATATGGATCATCTCGTAGCTACTACGGATAAGCTACATGGTTTGGAAATTCATGACAGTAAATCATTGCTTGCTCAAGCTTATGCAAATGATTCTCTTTTCACTCCCCGCAATACAAAGCAGGATCTTTCTGAGCTGATGCAAGTTCTTTCTTTATATGGTTTAGCTGCTGGGCTTCATGTAAATTTTCAAAAATCAAAATTGTTGCCTTTGCATTCCAAGGAATGGCACTCTCTTTTATGGCCTAGAGAAATCATCCCACCAACTCCATTGGTTCGTCATCTTGGCTATCCTTTGAGTTGGGCACTTTCTCCTCGTCAACAATCTGATTGGATCCTTGCAGCTCTCAAGAAAAAGCTGGAAAACTGGAAATTGGCAACTCGGCCTCTTCATGTTCGTCTTCGAATTGTGCAATCTATTCTGATGGCGTATATTCAATTCTACTTGCCTCTTATTATGTTCAGCAAGGCTGATCTTGCCTCTTTTATGTCTGAGGTGCTGGAAATCTTCTGGTGTTCTCGCCATGGCAAAAAAAGCCTGCGTTTGCTTCCGGCACAGCAGCTTTGTTCTTCAAAGATGCATGGAGGTCTTAATATTCTTAATATCCATCTACACATTCTTGCTCATAAGGGGAAACTCATGCTGCAGTTTTTGCAAGGTTCTCAGCCATGGGCTGCCATGATTCGTCATTTACTCTTGCATGTTGAATCTCCAGCTTTTCATCATTGGCAGCTTTCCCAGTGGGAGTTTCTTTTTGATTCTGTGACAGGCAAAATCCCCGGCTGTCCTTTGGTTTCCCATTTGTTAATGGATTGGAAACATATCCTTTCTCACTTGGATTGGCATGGCCGTGATTCCTTGCACAGCAACTCTTTTAGAGCTAAAAGTATACATTGGTCTAGAGTGTCCGCCCTTCCTTTGGCTTTGCAGGAGCCTCGACGTTCGTATTTTCTAAGTCTCAAGGGGATTCGTTTAGTTCAGGATGTTGTTGATGATGATGGAATTCCCCTTACTTTTCCTTTGGCTGTTGCCAAATTTGGCCTTGGAATGCATTATCGTCCACTTTGGCATAAGATTACTTTGATGCTCCAGCCTTTTCAGCCGGTTCCTCCATTGCATCTACAGGATCGTCTTCAAGACTGGACACTTTCTTCTGTGGGCTTGTCATCCTGTCCTCTGCAGTTTGCACATATTACTGTCTCTTCTCTTTATAAAGTTCTACTTCCTCCACCATTTATCTCACAAAAGGAAAATCAGCTTTGGCATCTTAATCGTCCTACGAAATGGTGGCGGAAACGTTTGAGACAGATTTGGCATTCTAAGTTCCTCTCCGTTAGCAGATTTTCTTGTGGAGAGATTTGTTGGGTGTTCTTCCTCATGGACAGCTCTTGGCACGACGACATATTGCTTCCTCTATTTGTCGTAGATGTCTGGCTCCGAGAGAGACTGTGTCTCATCTCTTTTGGCATTGTCCTTCCTCTCATGCTTTCTTGGACTTCCTTGGGCAGATTTTGAGAGCTCGGTTTCCTCATATTGCTTTTGGCTTCTGGCTTTTTGGTGTACATCCACCCAGACAAGAGTTTGATTTCTTTTTTGTTTGGGTCGGTACTGGGCACTATGGACTCTCTGGAAGGATCGTAATCATAGGGTCTTTGCTGATCCTGTTTTTTCCACTTTCTCTTTCTTCAGACACTCTTTGCAGCAATCGCTTTTTGATTTCTTGCAATCTCGTGTCTTTGATCATGACGTATATTTGTCCTACAGTGAGATTTTCTCTTGATGTATTATAGCTCTCCCTTTCTGGGATAGCTTTTTTTGTAATATAATGACTCAAAGATTCCACCCAAAAAAAAAGTGTGTGTGTGTGTGTGTGTGTGTGTGTGTGTGTGTGTGACTAAAACAGGTACCTAAGATAGATGACCTCTAAAAGTAGAATAAACCTAAGAACTAAAACATTTGGAACATATGCTAAAAGTCTAAACAAGAAAATCATTTAGTGCAAGAGGATGAGAATAATAATCATGAAGCAAAACTAGAGATTAAGAACATAGAAATGTACAGATATTAATTATCAATGAGTTTCTATTGAATCAAAAATCTGAGCATAATTAGCATTATCATGAGGGTCATCATGTGCAAGCACAATCAAAATGTAGACAGATTGCCATATGGTGGATGGCTTCGTTTGGCTTTAAGGAAACAAATTTTTGGCTCAGCCATTACTGAAGATTTTGGACATCAAATTGAATGCAAAAAAGAAAGGGCAACCTGAATAAGCCTCCAATTGTTATAGTAGGAAGGGAAGACAACTATTTCAGTGCATTCGCCACACTTTGAAAACAAGGCGAACGCCTAGTAATTTACCAAGGGTAACAGTACAGAGATATGTTGACCGATGTCTGATCACTTGGTTTTGTAAAGAGTGGTAAGGGTGAAACCATTCTCAGGGGCAAACTCAACAGAGCTCATCGTCTTCACTAAACCTTGGAGAACCCATGAAAAGAGCATGCCAAACAACATCAGACAAATAAAACTGAACACAGTAAATAGTGGATCTAAGCCCCCAAATACAGCATCTCAGCATGTAACCAAATCCTATATTCTCCTAGGCCCAATCAGTACACAAACATGGCAAGAACAACATGGTACATCTTAAACTAAGCTGTGCTGGCATAACTTAATAATGCTCATCATTGATGTTCATTATGACTCCCCAAAATGCAGTCAGTCTGTTGAGTTGAAAACTCCTTTCAAGACAGCAAGGGAGAAATATAAAAGAGCTCTATCTCTCACAGAGACAAAACAGTTACCATTCTTGACTTGAGGACATCATTCTGAATTTCATTTGCCTTCGATATCTGACTTCAAACGGGCAGCAACAATTATGACCAGCGTTATAACATTCCAAAAGAGAATGGGCAGAAGTGAAAGTTGATACTCACTGCTAATATAAGGGCTTGCTTTTCTCTGTTAGTCCTTGCATAGAATGGAGGATACCTGATCATAAACAAAAAACAAAGTCAAGTTGAGTAGCCATTTAACCTCTTCCTCTCCAGACAGTGACTCTGAAATTTTGCATGTATATCCAACTACAAATATTATCCAGCAGGGAAAATATTTGGGACAAGCAAACCCCCACTTATGTGGCATGCAACAAGAAACAGTCAGAAGATGAATCAAATGCAAAGACTCCGTTTCCTTTGTTTCACTCTCACATGTTAAATGAGACTAAATACCAGTAAAATAGTAAAATTATGCCCTTGCTCTGGCATACTGCAGGACCCCAGCCCAATGCTCCCTCTCAGTGGAACGAATACGTGATTAACTTGATTTTGCAGGAGACATTAAAACCTACCAGGTTCTTTCACTTGACCTCTTTGCACAGAATGTTTTCACAAAGAAAAGATAGAAAGCATAGCAAATATCACCAATTTTCAACCCAAAACAAAGGGAGAGCAAACATATGCCCAAACAAATTTAAATGGTCATTATATAAGATTGCACAATTTGACATGGTCATTATATGCAATCCTTATACAGTATGGTCTAAGCATTTACAAGCGCTTGCATCTAAAGCCTGGACATACCTGTTGGCTAGATCCAATGTAACATGCACACGTCAACAGCAGGCTAGCTTCATAACAATCCAAAGTGACTTAAATATATCTGGCCAAATGTGTTAGTAGATGAGACAAGGCTCAAGTCTTTGACACTGCAAAATAAAAGTCCAGGTTTGATCTTAAACAAGTAACCAGACAATGTCTAGCTTATAATGAAGCATATCCGCAAACACACTAGCAAACATGCAGACTGTCTTCATGTTGCAAGATATGTAAGCATCAAGCAAACTAATCATGCAGAGGGCTAGCACCACAGAGCAACGCCAATCAACTGCAGCCTATACAATCTCATTCAGCACAATGTAATAGAAGAAGCAATTTCTGAAATAAGGACAAGAACGGAGATACCAATTGGTTGCTAAGCAAATTCTGAAACAAGGGCAAGAACAGACATACCAATTGGTTGCTAATCACATGAGGTGGACAACTAAGGCTCTGCTTGCAACGGAGAAGTAGATAGTGCTTCAATAGAAAATGTTCTTGCAAGGACTTGTTGCACATGCTCCCTGCTCCGGGCTCCCACCACCACCTTCATCCTCTGCCTCGCCACCCTTTCCCCTCCAGCATCTCTGCCTCACCACCCCTTCCTGCTCCAACCTCTGCCGCCCTCTTCTCACCTCTTTCTCCCCCCCCCCCGCCCGTGTTCCTTGTTAGATGCTGCAAACAGGAATCCATAGGCCGCTGTGTATCTGCACTTCCCCCGCCTCTCCTCTTCTATGATGGGACGGATTTGGGAGGGAGGAAGGCTAGATGGGCAGAGTTAATGCAAGATTTCAACTTTGAAAAACGGTATCGGAAGGGTTCATTGAATGCCCTTTTCACAAACCCTACATGCTTCTTTCGTGGCATTGGGCTCTCCCACCAACTAGTCTTCCACCGGTTGTTGAGTCGCATTAAGATGGTAAATGCTATGTCATTTATAGAAATGTCCTCCGACCTATTTCAATCCTTGAGAGGGCTTTGCACGACTGATAGTCATTTCAGTCTTAAATGGGAGAAGGTCCAAGATGGGAGCTCCATGATTGACCAAGACTCAGGGATTGTGGCACCTGCGATACAGGCGGCAGGAGGTCAGTGGATGATTCGGAATCGGTTGTTGTTCAGAAATGAAAAGAATTGTGCCTGATATGTCGGATCTAAGCTCCAAGTTTCTTCAAGAGTGTCGTGATGCACCTAGTGCAGGACATCCAATAGTACATCGGATAACGTCCCTGGTGAAGAATACTTTTTATTGGCCCAAGATGCGGGAATTTGTTCAAAACTATATTGTAGGTTGGCACATTTGTCAAGTCACCAAGGCTGAACACCTTCGGAGCACGGGCTAATTGCAGCCATTGGAAATCCCTGGTAATGAATGGGAAAGTATTTCCATGGATTTTATCACAGGGTTGACAAGAACGTGGGTCATGATGCCATATGGGTTACAGTAGACTGTTTGACAAAGATGTCTAGATTCTTACCTACTCAATAAACCGTTACAGCAAGTCAATTGGCTCAGCAGTTTGTTGACCAATTATTTCATCTGTATGGGTTGCCTGCTGACGTAGTCAATGATAAGGATTTAAAGTTTACAGTGAATTCTGGACACTTGTCTTTGAGAGGTTAGATACCACTCTTAGTTTGAGTTCCTCTGAACATGCACAGTCTATTGACCAGACGGAAGGAGGCAGCCAAGTTTTGGAAGATATGCTTCAGGCATATGTTTCCAAGAGACAGTTCGATGGAAGAATATCTACCCATGATTGAATTTGCTTATAACAATGCAAAGCATTCAAGTACAAGTTTCGGTCCTTTTATGCTTATGTACAGATTTCAACCTAAGTCACCGGTAATGGTAGGATTCAAGGGAATTAAAAATGATGCTCCCAGATCATTCTTGCAAGATATGCAAGAACTGTTGCAATTTGCCGAGGAATCTATTAGAAGTGCCCAAGATCGGGACAGATTTTATTCTAATAGACATCGTTCTCCGAGAGAGTTTTCGGAAGGAATGATGGTGTCTTTATGAGTTCCCAAGGATTTCAAGAGCGTAAGTATTGGTAAGGTTAGGAAGTTACTCCCAAATAATGTGGTCCATTTCGGATTGGACAAGCTGCATATGAACTGGAATTGCCTCCTAATGTACGAGTTCATGCAATTTTTCAAGTCATAGACTAAAGGAAGTACTGGGTGCTGAGAATCAGTAACTCCCTCCTCAAAAACTTATAGACGCTGAAGATTTGACCTTTGTACCATACGAACCTGAAAGTATTCTTAGGTTTCGTGCACGTGAAGTTAGAAATAGGGCGATCACTGAATATAAGATTAAGTGGAAGGATCATGTCGAGGTTGATTCTACATGGGAGAAATTGACTAACCTTCAAAGAGAGTTGTCGAACTTTCTTATGAACTCAGAAGTGAGTTCTTAGAGGAGGGGGAGTATGTCATGTGCATGGACCGTATTTGACGTGTGCTTTAGGCGCATAGGACTAGCTCAGGAAGCTTGGGGAAGCTTGGGGCGAGGCAGGCGATTCTCAGGTTGAGTTGCAAGGGCACATATGGATCAGGGTTCGAATTAGGGTTTTTGCTATTTTTAGCGCACTGGGCTCGAGCCTATATAAGAAGCCCAGGGCTTCAATGTTCAGACACGCAAACCAAAGCAAGCTTAGCTCTTCCTTGCTGGTATGGACCCTAGATCGTGTTGCGGACCCGCACCTGCTTCCTAGTGTATCCCAAGACCCAGCAGATGATCCAAGGTCCTCAGGCACCACATGGTGGTATGGGACAGTAGGCTGGTCGGGATCTGGTTGGGAGATGTGCTAGCAGCTCAACTGGTGGCTCGGAGGGGACGTCCCACCTCTCGAGTCTCATCCTCACGGACGTCATGGTTGGGTGGTGAGCTAGCCTGCACCCATTTGTGTTGTTTCTATGGTTGCTTCTTTGTGTTTGTCTGCATGTCTGAGATTCCAGGAGCCTGGGAGGTTATGTCAAGTAGGCCTCTGTTTGAGGCAGAACACTGGTGCTTGGGGCTGCACACAGCAGCATTTTTGCGTGGGGAGAAGGGCTGCTCAAGGTGCCCGACATCTGCATCTAGTCCAGAATTGGTCAGCTGACCACAATTGTTGGCTAGTCCAATCAGCCATCTGGTTGCCTGGTCCAGGCCCCCTAGTCGGCCCAAACAGGTTGACCAGGTCGGCCAGGTACAATGAACCTCTTCGAGATTTGGTCACTGGATCTGGTTGGCTGTTTAGCCTGGTTGGCTGAACCTGTTCGGCCAGGTTTAGGGCTGGAATGCCCTATATAATGGAGACACCTGCCTCTGTGCATTGAAGCCATCCTTGCTTGTGTTTTGCCCAGCACCCACTGTAGCATATCAGAACCTCATCTGTGACTTGTGATACAACCCAAGCACTGAAGGAAAAAGACCCTCAAGAGAAAGAGGCGGCTCCATTTTCCGCATCAGACAAGAATTCTAAATAAGCGTTCAGTCTCCTCCTAAGCCTCACGTCCTTGTCATGTCCAGTAGACTACCCATCCCAAGTCTTGGGGATTCAGGAAAGCTTGATGATGTAAAGTACCCACTCTCGTACGATGACGATCTAGAGCACTTGTGGTAAGCGTGATTTGGTAGACAATAACAGAAGTAGAGCTGAGGCCCCGAGACACAAAGAATGATGCCGAGGTAGTGGTGAAACCAGCAAACCCTGTTGCAGTAAGAGCTTGGGTACAAAGGCTTTAGACATACTCATTGACACAACTGCAAATTCAGTCCTCCCACATATTCAGCTTGCAGCATGGACCATTCTGACGGACATGTATGAGATCAACTACGCAGCCAGATTGCTCTACTGATGGAGACTTCAAAGAAGATGAGTTGGGAGATTCTAAGAAAAAAGAAGCGCTTCCGCTATGAGATGCTAAGACACTTTGCAAAGGACTACCGAAAGAAGGTGGCGGACCAAAAAAGAAAGCTTCTGACAAGGCAAAGGGAGACATTAAAGGCCACCAAAATCATCACAAAGAAATCCTTCCTGGTCAAGATTATGGATAAGTGTTCATCACTTGCAGCGACAGATGGAGCCAGGAGTACCCCTATCTTTTACGAGGCTGGTCAGCATCGCTTTGCTGTCCCAGCACCTTTGTGAGATAGAAGAAACATGTAATTTGAGGGCAAACTTCTACGAGAAGGGATGGCTGTAATGAAGGGGGAACAAAGGAACTAATGTAGGAGTACTCTGGTGACACAACTCTTGTATCCACTCTCTACGTTTGTCATTCCCTTTCCCCCTTCCTCTCTCTCCCTTCTGCTAGTTCTATCCCTTTCTCTAAATTTGCCCACACCTGAATACCTTTTAATACTATCTAAAGCACTTGATCCATCTTTTCGAGGAAATCTCTAGCTCTTTGGACCTTCTTTTCAAGCCCCACTGCAATTAGTCCTCTTGGTTGAAATCCATTTATTAACACAAACGACTAAAACCTCTTGTGGCACTGTTATATGCAAATTCTGATATGGGCACATATATTCCTAATTCTTTTACGGTTTACTTGGATATGCTTGTATTATGTCTTCTATTATCTAATTGAGCCGTTAACTTTCACACTAACTCTATGAATGATCCACAATACTCATATTTAGAGTAGTGTCCAATATCCTCAAAACAGCCCTCAATAGAAGATTGTTAAATTTACCATCCCAATCAATACCGATACCAGCTAGTAGTATGTGTGTGTGAGCGCACACACACATATATATAGCAAATATCCTTAGTGGTTGCATGAATAGTCTAGATAATTCGAGAGTTTTCACTTCTTGTTTGATTGAAATAAAGTGACTCAATTTGCACAATAAATCCACAATATTCACAAAAATGGCTGCACGAATAGTCTAGCTAATTCGAGAGGATGCACTCTCGCTATGGTTGAAATAAAGTTGAGTCATTTTGGACAATTGATCCATCGCGCCCCATTTGTATCCTAGGTAATTCCACAATAAAATCCATGGAGATACATTCTCATTTGCCACATGGAATCTCTAAAGGTTATAAGAACTTGCCTACTTTAGGTATTCAACTTCTTTAATCTATCCTTTTTTTAGATTAATACATAATCTTGGATATCTTTGTCCATTTAGGCCAATAAAATGGTCTTCTCCCAAGTGCATATAAGAGTCCAGCACTTGACTATTATGAAATTCATTCCAAATTTGGTGCCGAATGTCATTACTATCCCGATGGATACTCTACCCTTGTAGACCGGATAATCATCTTCTATACGATAGTTCTTCCACTTAAGCCCTTCTTGAACAACCTTCCGTGTGTCCTTATTTCCATGTGACTACCGAGAGCGTTTGAAAAAGCATTTCGTAGCCGATGCATTGTCTTCTCCATTCAATTGACAAGTTACTTTGGTAATATTTCCTCTTCACTCGTTTACAACGAGAACTAGGCTGGCTAGATTGTCAAAACGTACGCATTGTCCTCGATGATAGTGAGCTAAAGCATGGAAAAGCAAGCTTATGAGAATTTGTTGTAGTACTGGACATTCCCCAACTTACCCGCAGAGGAGAATATATAAGATAACACCTAGCGACCACATATCGCTTGCGGGCAGTACGCTGCGCCTTGATAAAGCTTCTGGAGCCACGTAATCAATGGAACCAAACATCCCGACGATCGGATTGGTCACTTCTTCGATTTGACTAAGCCCAAAATCCATTATCTTCAGTGGTGAGTCTTCCGCTGTAGTGAGGAAAAGGCAATTTTCAGGCTTCAGATCTCGATGAATGATTTGGGCCCGATGCAGCGCATTCAACCCATTTGCAATGTGGCGGATTACCGCGGCTGCGCCAGCTTCGGAGTAGCGTTCCAGGGAGACGATCCGATCGAAGAGCTCGCCCCCAGAACAAAGCTCAAGCACGAGGTGAACGCCCACGTCGTCTTCGAAGACATCATGGAGGTGGATGACATTGGGGTGAGGCGAGACCTCTTCGACGATGCGTTTCATGACGACGATTTCGTTGGCAACGAGGGCCTCAGAGACGGAGGCATGGGCGAGGGGGGGGGGGGTGCGGGCGAAGGGGGGAGGAGGGGCAGAGAAGCCGACTTTCTTCAAGGTTTTGATGGCGAAGGGGGAACCATCCGAGCGGTGGAGGCCTTTACGGACGACGGAGAAGCCGCCAGTACCGAGGACGTCAGAGATGGCATAGTGGTGTTCGATGAGGCGCTCGGGCCGACTCACCATTGAGGGTTTAAAGGAGGGCGGGAGCGGGAGCAGGAGCAGGAGCAGGAAAGATGAGTGAAGAAGAAGAAGATGAAGATATTGAAAATAGAATAAGATGAACACAAGGAACTTGGAAGAGCATTTTGGCTGCTTGTTGACAAGCAAAGATTCGCTCGCACTCAATCCTTATTTATCGCGTCAACGCACCCTCCACACACCTTTGTGTGTGTGTGTGTGTGTCTCTCTCTCTCTCTCTCTTTTGGTGTCTCCCCTCTCTTTGTTTCCCTCTCTCTCATTTCTCACCTCTGTTTGTGTTCCTCTCCCTTGTACATCACACTGCAACCTTTGAAATCCCCCGACATTCTTTGGCATCATCCCTACACGAGACTCGTGAGGGTGGGGCTCCCACCACTTGCCGAAATAGAATTGGAAAATGGTTTCTGCAAGCTGGCTAATTTATGTCACTAGTGTGTGGTTTGGTGTAGTCGTCATAGCAAGCCAATCATGTAGCGATTAACAGGAGCTTGCCATGGCTTGGGCGGCCCTCATAGGCCTGACACAAATCTTTTGTGTCTATGTCCGAGCCCATCCCTCCTACTGGGCCAACCACGATGGCAGCCCTTCACACCACCTTTTGAAGGATGGCCAGCAGCAGGCGATGTGAACCTAGCCTCAATATCCTTATCCGGGCATCCGTTGCTTTCACACATTCACCCAAAAAAAAAATGTTGCAAAACACTTGACAACTAGATGTAGCAACACATTTTGTCCCAGCGACTGCACATGAAGCAGCATCATACCCTTGGATGAGTTTTGGCAATGATTGTTGTCAGCCCAAACCTACAAGCAAATGGAATCCTGTCAGTTGAGATGAACACTGGCGCAATGTTCTCTATTCCAAATGGATGTGAAACGCACCTTAAAAGTTTAATATTGTAAGGCAACGGCAACTCATGCACTTTTATCCTTCATCCACCTACTGCATTTGATTCTCTCGGGAGGCTCCTCGATCCCCGTCAACATAAGCCACAGGCAGTTGGCCCTCGTAGTTGCAAGCCTAAATTATAACATTTTCCTATTGGTTAGCCAATTTGAAATTTTAGCCAGGTGGATGCTAAGCTAAGGCTCTCTTTTCTCAAACCTTACAACAACAAAGTAGAGTAAATGAATCATGAACATAGCTCATGAGAGCCCTTTTCTTTGCCCTTGTACCAACAGTAGCTAGCCAACAAAGGATCTTGTGTAACCAGTAAGAATTGCAAGCCACAAGATCCAACAAGGTGAATTACATTCAATAGGCTTGCCTTCAATTCATTGGAAAGTAGTATATTGTATTGGAATTTGCAATTTAATTAATTAATTGGAAACCCAAATGAATTTTTTTTGTATTAGATATCATCGAACAATAAAAATTGTATGTTTAAAAAGGTGCATGTTTGTTTGGTTTGTCTTGATGATTGATTGGAATATGAAGTACGTTTAATTTTATTGGCAAGGTAAATCAATGTTTGTGTAAAGGAGTGAGTGGTATGACCAATAAATATAGTTTGAACCGTTTAGACTATGCTTGTTCGGTGTGTTTGTCCAAATGTGGTCTATAGTTCCTCTATAGTTTAACCATGAACTGTTGTTGGTTGAAGAATTAATTGTGTAAAGTTTTTAATTTCCATGAAAGTTTCTAGCTTGGTCTTATTGTTGTTTGGTTGATTCAAGTTAATATTGAAATCTCCTAAGATTGTTGGTGGTGTATCTTTTCTTATGTTTTGAAGAAGTTTTTCAAGTGATGTTAGTAGTGTTGTAATTGTTGACAATGGTGAGTTGTATACATTTATGATGGCAATAGATGCTAACATTTTTGTTTTGAAGGTAGTGAGTAAATATTGTGATGCCTTGTCTTCAATGTAATGTTGCTCAAGCAATTGAATGTGTTTTTGGTAACATGTTGCTATACCTACACCATTTGTTTTTTGCAAGCATGTAAATCCAGGCAATGTTAATTGTGTTGATGTGTTGAGATGTATTTCTTGAAGGCATAAAATTGTGGCTGCTTGGAGACTTTTGTCATTAAGAATGTCTAAGGAATAGGAGTAGAATGCACGTGTGTTGAGAGATTGCAAGTTGATGTTGTTATTATGGACTACTGAGAAGTTTAGTTGTTGGAGAGTCCATTGTCTATCGGATTTGCGGGGTTCCATTTCTTTTAAGACATGTGTATCCACCTTGATGTGCTTAGGTTCTATTGGTTTGATGAGATAAAGGTTTTTTGGGTTTCGTATACATGATAGTGCCGTGTATGTTAGACCATGTGATTTAATGAGGGATGGGTCAAAAGCTAGGCATTCCATTGTTAGTCCCTGTGAACGGTGGATTGTTCTAGCAGCTGCTATTTGTATTGGAAATTGTCTTTGTGAAATAGAGTTTAAGTTATTTTTACCTACTTGGAACTCTTTTGTGATTGGTTGTATTGGCGTCCACGTTTTTGGAATGTCAATGTTGTAAAGAGTTTAGTTTTTTATGTGAGCTTGCTTTCCTATGTTTGAGTTGTTGAATAATATCCAAACATGTTGCTCATTTGTTATTTTTGAGTCTTTGAATATTCCATCTGCAATGTCAAGATTTCCTAAACATATTTCTACTATCATTCCAGGTTTCAAATGAAGAATTTTGTGTAGCCCCGTTGTTTGGTTGGGGTTTAAAGGGATTTTTATGGTCTTGCTGCATGTCTTGTGCCTCTTGTCTCTAGCTTCTAGAATATGAGGATTTTGTTATGGCAAATGAAACACTTCTTGGTTGTGAATACCTTTGGATGCATTGGTATAGAATAAGTGTGGAATGTTTTGTTTCAATAATGGTTGTCGTAAATAGTTGGTGTTAAGATATGTGATGTCTTGTAGTGTGTGCTTACCTATCTGTATTCTATTTAATATGTCCAAAAATTGCATGTTGTTTTGACGCATTGCTGTTGTTAGTTCATATTGTAAAACATTGTCTTTCCAAAATGATGTTTGTGTTGATTGATCATTGAAGATCCATGCATCTTTAGTGGGGCTAGCTTGGCATAAGTCACCACATAATAAAACATCAAGTCCTCCAAATGTCTAACTGTGGTTGTGTTTGATTTCTCTTAAACGAAGGTCAACTGCAACCAATGTACTATGGCCAATTAATGACACCTCATCGAAGACAACAAGCTCAAGATCTTGATAAAATTGTGATAGCTCTTGCAATTTTTTTCTATTAATAGGTTTGTGTAGTGAGATGCCATGAGTGGAAGGTGTAGTACAGCATGGATAACTAGTTGTTCCACCAATGTTGAAGGCAGCTTTACCTGTGTATGCCAAAAGTAGAATTTTTGGATTTTCTACATTATGTCTGTTTGTGTGAATAGTTGCACAGTAGGGCTTGCACAATAGCGAGTAGAGTAAAGGTTTTTATAGTTCCTACATTTCCTGTTAAGAACAAATGGAAAGCTTTGTCTGGGCAGTGTCTTTTCTTTAGCATTATGTCTTCAACAATAAGTCGTTGTTCATTGTTGAGCTTTTTGAAGTTTAAGTAATATTCGTCATTGGATTGGATTTTGTATGTAAAGAATTGTTTTTGAATAACTAGTAGTTGTACTTATAGAATTTGATGGATTTCTTGGAATGAGTTTACTGAATTGTTATTTGTTAGGATCTATAGCTTTGTTGTCGTGATACATATCATGCCATGTGGAATTTATGTTGTCAAAGTTGGCTCTATGTGATGGTATGGGAGGTATAGAAGACATAGTTGTCTATAGTAATCTTCTGGGTTTTTTATTTGGTTGTAGTTGTTGAATCTAATGATTTTTCCCTTTTTCCTTTTTTTGGTTTTGTTTGATGAAATAGTGTAATTGCTAATGTAAGAAGCTAAGCAAAGGTCTTGCAAATGTGTAGGGCATTTCAAGTATTTTGCAATAATGTCGTCGAAAAAAATATTTGTGCTTTCAGGTTCCAATTTTTTGGAGTTTTTCCTCTACGCTTGAGCAATAATGTTCTTCTTTATGGTGTACTGGTGTTAATGTATTAAAATTCTATTGATGATGTTGGAAGTGGCAATGATAGTGCTAGGCATACAGCTTGTTGTGAACTTATATGTTGAGTATTTAAGATTGCATTACCTACTCTTCTTATTCGTTCATTAGGTTGGGGAGTTAGAGTCTATGCATTGTGATAGAGCTTGCTTAACTCTGCAAGAGTTGTTGCTTTGTCCACTTTTGTCATGTCAGATGTACAATAAGCAGCTGCGCCATGAGGATTAAGTATGAATTGGATGTCAGTGTTTGCACCCCATAGTCTTGAAAAATTAGGATTAAAGTTATTAGTGTAAATGTCTTTTGGTTCTCTTCTCAAGAATATAGTTGGCTGTGAAATAGATGATTGTAGAACAAATATGTACTCCTCTTCTGTCATGTTTAAAGAGGCCAGGAATGCATAATAATCTAATGTTTGTGTATCTTGATTTTGCAAAGTCGAATTAATAAGATTATATATATATTTTCAGAGTACTTGTTCTTAACTCATGTTGTAATGGAAGCAAAACTTTAGTACTAGACATTGGTGGCCTAGGATAACCAAATGGACATTTATTCTTTTTCTTGAAGCATGTCCTACGATGTTTGTGTACTTGGATGTCTTTTTTATCACATGGGAAAAGAGATATGTTTGTTGATATATATTTGTCAACAAAAGTTTCAATGTCATGATTGGAAGATATTCCAAAGGAAGGTGCATTGTCAATCCACAGAAGGCCATGGTCATGTTGACTCCCTCTATTTTATAATTCTGTCACAAAGTAGAAGTCGTTTAACTTTCCTAAAATGTTTTCATCCTTTCTTATAAGATGTTTGAGTGCTTGAAATTTGCGAACATAGTATTGAGTTGTTGTGATGGGATCTGATCGAAGCAAGTGTCGTATTTTTGCTTGTATATTTGAGTATTCCATTGTTGAATTTTCACTTAGCTTAAGGATGGCTTTGATTAATGGTTCCATAGTTTTTTGGCTACAGATAGTGTCACAAAGAAGGTTGGGGGGCCTAGTTGCCTTAACATTGAGAATCGTATGTTAGATGTTTTCTTTTTCTTTTTTGCCCAACAATTGGTACTTGACTTGTGGATGTGTCTATTGTTTGATTTTTTATTATAATGGAAGGAAGAGGCTGCAAAACAATTGCTCTAAATTTGTAGATTCTGTTCATAATTTCTTGTTTTTTGTGAGTGAAAGTGGATGAATTTTTTGGGAATAAAGTAGCTACTTTTTTAGCCGGCAACGTTGGGTTTTGTTCAATAAGATTTTTTAGAAGCAAGTCATCACTTGAAGACCATTTAGTGTAAATACGTTTACTTTGTAAGTTGGTTAGTGGAGTAATTGTACAATCATTTGCTTCATTTATTAGCAAGGTGCATGTATTGGTTTGTTTTTTTTTGCCTATGATATGTTTTTTTGAGAGCTTTATACCATTATATATTATAATGCAAAAGACACACCAAATATGATGTGAAAGCGTTCAAGAATGTCCGTGGACAACTAATGCACGAGATGATGCTGACTTAAGCGAGCACATTTCCAATATTTGGATTGTGATTAGATATTTTCCATGTATTGAAGCGAAGCTGTGCCATCGTGTATTTGTTGTTTCCTATTGACATATAATGTTTGCAAAAAGCATCTTAAGCAATTGTTTATATGTAAGAGTTGGAAAGAAATGAAGGAGGCATATGAGAACATTTGTATTCATTGGATGTGAAGTAATGAAGCTATGGTCCTTGACTAGATGTTTTTCATGAAGAAGTACGCTTATATCCATGTTTCAACTTAAGATAATTGTCGAAAGCGCAACTCTAGTTAGGGAGGAAATTTGAACTAAGAACTATAAGGTTGTATGTTTGCAAACATGAAAGAGAGACTTAACAATGATGAAGGCAGCTTTTGTAAATTTAAATGATGGCATAGTACATCATGCATTTGCGTCAAATGCAATAACAAACCCAGAGATATTTATAGTAAAGCTTCCACTAGGTTTTGTAGTCTTGAGTTTACTCCTAGCCAACATCAAATCAACCTCGTATAGTTGGAGGAATAGAGAAGATAACCCAAGAACAAGGTCAACATATGGTCCTCTAATGTGGACAGGCACTTGTTCACCTCCACGTTGAACAATGTCACCTGTAAGAGAAGGAACTTGCTCAATTGTTTGCAAGCTCTTGCAAGAATAGCAATAGGGATGAAGAGGATCCCTGCTCACATGAACACCTCCACAAGCCTCGCAAACGTGGTCGATCAAGTCAATTTTAACATGTGTGAAGTATAAAACGCCAAAAACCTGAAACACAAAGGGAATGGGTTAGCAATTGCAAAAAGCTCATAGTTGCAATTTCTATAGCCTAATCAGGAGACTTGGCTCATAAAAGCGGCCTTCAAATCATCCTTTGTTGGCCCATTAGGAACATCCGCAAGAATAGTAAAGTCAAAGACACAAATGGTACCTTTTGCCTTCAAGAATGATACATTCTTCAAAATGTACATAACAACACCTTGCTCATTGAATTCTTGCACGAGTTGCATGAGCGTAGCTTTTCTCTCATTCACAAATGAAAGCTGCAATGAGTAGAATTTGTGATTCTCACGAACAACACATAATTCTATTGTAGTATTGGAAATAAGTTTAAAGTCAACTTACTGCTGCTCTATCTTGATCACGAGGTCCATCTACTACAATGATTTGATCCCCCATTCCATCCTCACTTGCGACTTTAATTATGACAATAGCAATTGTGCCCATAACATTTGCGACTGTGTACTTGTTGAGATTGACCATCTCAGATGCCCAAGGTACATATGTGCATAATGGGTGGTCAGGTAACAAATGAAGGTTGCCTTCAAACAGCCCTCCTCTAATAATGCAAGTAGTAGCATCGAGAAGCAAGGAGAATTTAGATGTCCCACCCTCTGTTATACCTCTTGGTACAACACTTGTCCCCTCAATTCTATAAAACTCTCCAATTTGCAAGAGTTTACAAATTGGTGAATGTAAGCATTTGGTATGAGCAAAGTTACTATGTGGGAGCAATATCTATTTGTGAATCTCCTTTGAAGAAAATGGGATATTTTGGATTTATGACTTTGTAAGTACCATACTTGCAAAGTATCTTACCTAAAAAACAAACCTATGAGGTGCACAATCAGGAAATTCTGTGATACTTAATGAAATCAATGAATATCCCCCCCCTACAAAATTTTCTTTTGAGGGAATGATAGCTTTGGCAATTGCAACATTGTGGGGCATGGGTACAAACTTTGAAGGATCCTTAGATAGATTGTATGAATTAACCTCATCATTTTCATCGTGATCAAATCCATGCAAAATACCTCTTGCTTCAGTCCTCGCCACAATTCCAATTTCTCCTGGAGTCGTCGCCATTCTCTCCGGAAGCTCGGCCGATTCTTCCATTATGCAAGCGTCGTTCAATAGCAGCAACGAACCATAACCATGCCATTTGATGGTGTTGACAAAACAGAGGAGGAGATGGTGGACGAATAATGCAAATTCATGACTTGACGGAATACAAGAGTAACTGTGGATGAATAACGCGGGTCATCAAATCTTTTGTTGAAGCCACCCAACACGTGGAGCAATGCATGCTCCAATTGGGATGCAACCGCTGTCAAGAAACTGCAAGCCCCAATCACAAAAAAGGACCAAAAATTAAAAAAAAAAAAATGAATATTTGCTTTTCACAATACACGTCATTGCTAAGGCTACCCCCCCAGGGCAAGCCAAAAAGGGCCACCATGGCCCTTTCTCATGCCTCAAGGATGTGGGGAGGCACCATGTGGGGGACACCATAGCTCTTTCTTATGTGTCAAGGACATGAGGAGGCACCATGTCATTATTCCAAATGCTAATACTGACCCTCAATTTGTCAATGGCACCAGTAATGAAAGTGATAGGCATGCCTTTATAGCTAACGGTAGCAACCCCATCAGTCTACACTAAGGCTAGCACATCAGCAAGCCTGGGATCTTAAAAAAAAATAAAAAGAGGTGGTTGAGATTTGAGAAGAGGAGCGTCAATAGGTTAGCCTCCTTTTTGGCCTACCCTCTAGGGAAGGCCTTAATAAAGGCACCCTCCCTTGCGAAAAGGAAAATTTATTTTGCCCTAATTTTTCATTGTTTTTTTGTGATTGGTTGGGACCTTTTCTCTTCTTTCTATTTTAGGCAGGCCTAGTGAATGCGATTCACATTATTAAAGGAAAATTTCCTTTAAATATAAATACAAAAATATGCACTCTCTCTAATGATTTTTACAAATGGCATCTTTGTGTATATTTATAGCCCTTTAAACATATATAATTATATCAAGGGCATTTAGTAGTTATTGTAAGGGCATGTTCCCACTAGTTCAGAAGGACTAGTAATTATTGTAAGGGCATGTTCCCACTACTAGTTCAGGAGGACTAGTTAAGGACTTTAACAAAATTGTGCATTCCCATTGGGACTCAAAGGGTTAGCGAAAAAGATTCCAACTTCTCTGCGATCAATCTCAATTCTAAATCTTAGTTTAATTTTGACAAATCTCAATTCCAAATTTCAATTCAATCTTGACAAATGACGTACTCGAATGTGCTTTGCCTTGATATGTCATTTCCATGGTGTTGATGCTATTATCAAATTATGATTATATCGTCTACATAGGTTGCCATTATTGTCAAATTTCCATCTTGATTCAAATGTATAATCATGATCATCTTCACTTTTGACAAATCCTTTTGACTTGAATTATCAAGATCTTGCTTTATCAAGATCTTTGTGATTGTTTTAAACCGTAACGTGTTTTCTGTGATTTGAATACCTTAAGCTCTTCTTCTTTTTCGAAACATAATGATTGGTACACGTGCAATTGCACTTCTTCTTGTAAATGACATCCATTTGAAGTCACAAGGTACATGCAACAAACAATAACAAGTTGATTGTTTTCAATTTGATCACTAGTGCAAAAGCTTCATTGAATCCACTCCTTCACATTGAGATTAACCTTTTGCAACTAGTTTAGCGTTGCATCTTTTAATTGATCCATTCGCATACAATTTGACTTTATGAACCTATTTGCATCTGCAAATATTTTTGTATAAATAATGTTAGAGCACTCATAGGGTGTGCATGTAGGGCCATGTGCACCAAGCTACCCACCCATGCCATCTCTCTCATCCCTTAGCAAATTAGCCCAAGGGTTTGAGAGAGAGATGAAAATTAGACCTTATATCCTATGCATGCTGGGATGATTTCAAGCCCAATCTCTAGTGCACTATTTTTTCCGCACTTAACCCACTACATTTGACCATTTTAGGCCTCACCATTACCCACATACCAACAACCAACCATGCATGCATGCCCATAGGGGGGAGAGTCCCATACCCTCCAATACACACCCTTCGTCATCATTATCATCATTCTTCACCATTGGTTGGTGAACCCACTTATCAATAATAACTAGCACAATCACCGTGTGTTGATCAAATCAAGCATTACAATGATCCCTCGAAATATAGTCACCACTTTGGGTAGGAATTACAAATACCATTACCATGCCATGACATGCCCATTGAATAATTGTCAATTAAATTAGCTTCAATCTTTGAGCTTTTAAACTTTCATCATCAAAGAGTGTCTATTTACCTGGCCATATGTGTGGGGTGTGGTTCTACTCGTGATTTGGCAAGTATGAAATAGATTAGTTTTCCAACACACCTTGAAGATAGTATATAGGGAGTCAGCAATAATGGCCTCAGTCAAAATGAATATTAAAGACTTCAATTTGATAGTTGGTTCTTCGGATCCAATAGTTAGTCACGCTCTTTTGGAGGTAGGATCCAAGCTTTGTAATTGGGAGTTTTTTTGTAAATATATTTACCAAACTGTTTATTTTTCTCATTAGCCCTGTTCACCCTTAGTAGCCCACCATTCTCTAGGATCTTGTAGCTATTTGTGCCTTTTTTTCAACTCTTCTGTAAATATCTCAAGCTTTAACTCTTCTTGTTCTGAGAAATCAAAAGTTAAGGCCTTTATATAATTTTTTGAAACATGTCTTCCCTTTTTTTTGGCTATTGCCGCTCTCTTCCTGATAGACTTTATGAAGATCTTTGTCCTCTCAATAGCTCTCAACCATTTTTTCATGTAAATTGTTGTTCCCCAAAAGCATCATTTTAAATCTTTTTTATCTTAGCTTGAACATAAGACAGTTGGAAGAAGAAAGGGCTAGCCTTGAACCGGTTTTGTACAACTCCTTACCTTTTACATCTGTGGAATCTTGATTCTTCTTCCCCTTGTCCTCCTAGGTCTTTTCTACCAAGAGTTTTGGCAAGCTTTCCTCAATAGCTTCAGGTTCTTCTTGAGGTGCTTCCTCTTTCCTTGGGTTTGGTCTTCCACAACTAGCCCACTGATGGTAGTCTCGAATGGCCTCCCAAGCCACAAAGGAAGCATGAGTTCCAAATGATCCTGTAGAACACGTTTTGCACAAGTTTTATTTCCATCGGTCTGATAGCATTGGGAGGGTCTATTGTGAGATCCATCAATGTACAAGCATGAGGATTTCCTTGCAGTTCATAAACTTCTTTGCATGTATGCCTAGCTCATGCCTAGGAACTATAGCCTAGTGGAGAGGACAACGTCTCAATTTGGGGAAACAAGGAGAGGGCCATATCAAGGCACTCTACCCATATTAGAAATTTTGATGGGGGAGGCATGTTTGATCCCAAAGTTGAACAAAAGTGGTTGGTTTCAAATAGTCCATGTGTGCCGTCCTTAACTACTACATTCACCATATCTGCCTTCTCAAAGAGAAAGGTAATGAAACCACTTCTCAAGAATCTAATGTTTGTCATCACATCTAAGCCTTTCTCCACATTTTCTCACCCATCCCTTCAAAAGAACTAATGGGGGACGAGGACCATGGAAGTAACCCACTACTGCAAGCCATATGGTTGTATCATTGAGCAAGCCTAAATGCACTTTTACACAAGGAATCTTACCTAGAAATTTTCTCTATCTGTTTTAATAGCTTCTTGCTTTGGGTAGCCGGGTTGACATCCTTCTTGAGCATCAAAACTCGTTTAGGGAGCCGCCTTAATGAAGATTTTTATGGCATTGGTGGTACTGAGTGGTTCCCACGATGAGAGTTATGGGATGGTTGACACTTTGACAAGGCTTACCCTCCTTGGATGGTTCCTACGTGAGAGTAATTTCCTTGCACCTCGCATAGGGGCTTGGTCCCTAGGCCTTGGATGTGGACAAGTGCACATCCTTTTCTTGCAGCTTTGAAGCTCCCTTTTTTGATTCGGTTTTCCAAGTGATCAACTTCACTTCAAAGGTCCTTCATGTTCAAAGAGGAGCGACTATGTCAACCTCCTTGGAGCCATGCAACATGTCCTTTTCTTCAAGGAAACAAGAAGAAATAGCAAGAATGTTTGCCTCATCCCATCTTTGCATGTCTACATCCTTATGTACTTTTTGTAATTTACTACAATTTTGGCATCTATATTTACATTTTACTTATGTCTTTTTTGGCACATATATCACCACTTTTATGTTCATGTCATATCACTAAGATTGGGCTCTATTCATTATCTTTTTTTCAATTTCCTCCATTATCTCCATAGAAATAAACTCAATGGATTGTCAAAGACACACTAAACAATTTGATAAATACTTTGCCTCTAAATACTCCTTATCACAAAGCTTTGATTTGTGGGCAACATGGTTAAATTGGTTTTTTCATGGGAGGGATGTATTAATGGTGTTGTCTTGTGAATTACAAGCTTTGAGCTATTAGAATTTGACATTTTATCATCAAAGGGGGGGGGGGGGGCTTCTTTATGTGTCAAGTATGGTTTCATGAAGCATTAAGTATGGTTTTGTTCATTGTCAAGTACGGTTTTTGGACAAAACTATGATATTTTACTAGCTCATGGAATGAATTTTGCTGGTGTAAACCCTTTACAATTATATTCTACTAGCTCGTGGAATGAGTTTTGAGGGTATAAACCCTTTTTGGTGAGGATGTACACCCTTTATGATGAAATTTAATAAAGCTTGAAGTTTGAATCTTATTGAACTGACAACCTCCCTATTGAATCTTGCATTATAATGACCCTTCGAAATCATTATTTATCACTTGCCACACATACAAAATCATTAGTCCTTAGTTACTACACATACATGCACATTTACTTGACTTGATTTGCCCACCATGCGCCCAATAAAGGGTCTAATGTCTTGCCATGTACATTCATCAAATCATGGAAATTGTAACCATGTATTAGTTTGCGTAAGAGCACCCATAGGGTGCCATGTGTCATATGTATAGATGCATGCATAAAGCCATATAGACACCCACTCCATCTCTCTCTTTCCTTAAAAAGGCTTTGAGAGAGAGATGAACAATTAGCGATTTTATATTATGCATCCATATTGTATCCATTGCCTTTTGCCTCTAGCATGCACGCTTGTGCCTTTTTGCCTCTATTTTTCAATACCCCTTACCTCGTCATTATCCATATATTGATCAGCCATGTGTGTCCCTAGGAGGAGAGGCCCACAACCTCTAGTAGTGGTAATTCCCGAGTTCCCATGAATGAATTTTGATGATTCCTTCTTATTGTTCCTCCATAAAATGTATCCAATATTGTAACATTGTTGCCTCATCAATTACATGGTATTTCCTTAATATTTGACAATATTGAGGATAATCCTTGATGTCTGAGTTGCTTGTCTTTCATAAAGCTTTTGCTTTATCTAGTAGTTTCTTAACCCTTCTTGGTGTATTATGTCTCAAAAAGACAAGATATAATCATGTCAAGTTCCCTTTACAACGATTGGTTCAACCAGTAAACAAAAGAGGAAGAAAACAAATGCAGATCATACATTAGTTATAGACTAAGGGTCTGTTGGTTTAGCTTTAAAATCCTTGATCAAAGCCTTGCCATCTCTATAGATAGCCCATTTGCCTTCTTTTCTGGCTGCCTTCATCTTTGCTAGTTCTGAGCTTTTGTTCCTTAGTTGATTCTTTGTGATTTCCTTTGCTATCCGCACCTGTAAACCTTTCAACTTGTTGGATGGTCTAAGAACTTGCATTCTTTTAGCCCTTGACTTGAAGATAAGAATATATTCGATACTAAAGGTCGATCAACATATTTCAACTAAAATTGCAAGAGATTCAAAATACCATCTAAAAATTTACCCTTCAAATGTTTAAAGCATATCAAACTCACTCCAGACATATCATTCTTTCCCTAGTAGAGTTCCCACTTGGTAAGTCACAAAGAATAGATGGTTTATGAGGATCCATTTGGTCACTACTCCACTTAGTATTGATTTTTTACATTTCTATATACATGATGGTCAAAGGAGACTATTGAGTGTATAATAAATGTGTAACAATGAGTGTATAATACATTTATATGTAGCATGTACAACACACACTTGCAATCTCTTTTAAATGCTAAATTATATACAATTGTAAGAGAATGCTTATGAATGGTGAAAGTCCTAAGAAATAGCTCAAGATAAGGAAAGAAAGGCCTAAGAAAGAGCTCAAGGTATAAAAGTAACCCCTTCCAAAATCACCTCACTTCATTTGTGATTCATGAAAATTTCCTCTTCTTTATGGTCCTCTTTCATCTTTTAGCCCCTTTGAGAGAAAATCTACATCCAAGCTTTGCACAGCCTTTTCTTGTCCTTCAAGAGCAATCACCTCCATCCATTCTCTATATCTCCATTAGAGAAAATGTGCGCAATCAGGAATACAAGAAAATACAAGGGTTTCAAAACATTCTTGCCTTGATAGAGTGCATATTGATGATTTTTTGAATCCCCTCAAGCAATCACCCAATTGAAAAAAATCCCCTTCTCTGCACAAACATGCTATGTTACAAGGGCCTCCTTGGGTTTTTCCTCTCATCCCTTCCCATGCCCTCTCCCACTTGCCCTTTCCTTGCATCCCCTCTCATTCCCTCATCCACATTTCCCATTTCCTTCACTCTTTCCCATTTCCCTCACTCCCCCTCTCCCATTCCCTGTTTCCCATTTCTTTCATCCCATCTCCTATTTTGCCTTTCTTCTCCTCCATCCCCTCCCATTCACCTATCATCCCATCGCCTATTTCCCCTTTCTCATCCTCCATGCCCTCTCGCCCCTCGCTTTCCCGTCTCATGCCCTCCAATTTTCCTTTCCCCACATCTCCTCATCAATTTACCTCATCCCCATTTGCTATTTTCCTCTCCTCTCCCATCCTTCTCCCTATTCCCTCATCCCCTCTAATCTCTACCAATTTATGCTCTTCCCTATCTCCCTTTCACTCTCCTCTCCCATGATCCACCAATTTTTGCTCTACCCTATCTCCCTTTCCATCTCCTTTCCCATTTCCTATGTTTCCACATCCTTACACAACCCCTCTTCGTATGTCCTATAGATGCATAGCCATGTGTATGGGTGTGAATAGATAGATGTGGATAATGAGGACAACTAGACTTCTTTAAGAAATGGCGTGAAGAGTACTAAAGGCTCTCTCTTGTATATGTCTTGAGAAGTGTGTGCTTAGTGATGTATGGAGTTTTGGCATCCTGAATGAAGATTTAGGTTCATGGGCATCTAGTCACTCTTACAATGAAATTGTCTCAATATTATGGTATCAGAGTAGCCAGGGAGAGAACTAAGAAAAGTAGCTACACAAGTGCTCATATTCAATATAGACATTCATACCCCTTATTGTTGTGGCGGCCTTTGAAAGAATGAGCTCCAAAATCAAACAAATCAAAACAGCTCCATGGTTTGTCACAAATAGAAGAAGGCCATTCTGATAAGGCCAAATGCAAATGGATTCCTCTTATGAACAAAGAGAACAACAAAGTGCTAGGTGTGCGGTGAATGAGGATGCCAGATTCAAGTGTTTTCCAAGGAAAGCCTCTCAACCTATGCACCTCTTCTTTTTAGTGCTATATTGGATCTCCATTTCCAAAGAGGGGGAGAATGAGCAAGTACCCTTTGGAAATAGTTCATTGGGATATTTGGGGCCTACAGATCATGCAACACTTGAGGAGCAAGATACTATATCACTTTAATAGATGATTATAGTTGGATGACATGGATCTATTTCTTGAAAGTCAAAAGAGATGCCTTTCAAGTGTTTTGTCAATTCAAAAGAATGATAGAGAAGGATCTTGGGTGTTATATCAAGTGCTTTCATATGGACAATGGTGGAGAATATATGTCCTTTGAATTTGATGAGTCTCTATATGGCCAAGGCATTAAGAGATGGGTCACATGTAGACATACTCCCCAACAAAACTCCATTGCAGAAAGGAAGAATAGGGTGATTGGTGACATGGCTAGAGCCATGATGGATCAAATGAATATGCCATTAAGTTTTTGCACTGAAGCGGTGCACACGGCCATGTATATCATGAATAAAACACCCATGGATGCCATACATGGGTTGGCATCTTTTGAAAAGATTTATGGGTATAAGCCAACCTTGGCTTATTCGAAGGTGTTTGCAACCATGCATGCTTGCCAATGATCTGTATGCTGGTTACCTTTGCCACTGGGCTGAATGTTTCATCATAGTCCAACCCGTATGTTTGGCCATACGCTTTTGCCACTAACCTTGCCTCATATCTCTCCACACTTCCATCCAATTTGCACTTCACTTTATAAACCCATTTGCAGCCAATAGCTTTCTTTCCTTTTGGGGGTTTGACAAGTGTTCAAGTGTTGTTCTTATCGAAGGCATCCATGACATGCCTCCAATCTAAATTTTTTACAACCTCCTCAAAACTTGAGGTCTCAACATGTTGTACTTTGCTAACCATGTATGCATAGTGCATCCTCATATATCCATTGCAAGTCAATCTATCCATGGGATATTTCACCCTTTCCAATCTTCTTAAGGGCTGTGTACTTACCATTTTCTTTCTAGCATGTGGTGGCACATACTTTAGGCATGTTTTGTCTCTTGAGCTTTTAACAATTTGTAACTCACTCCCCCTTCATCGTCACTAGTAGCATCCTCAACACTCTCTTCTACTTCAACTTTTTGCTTGCCTTTGTCCACATTTTTGCTCCCCCTTAATCTACCACTCACACTATCAGCACTTTCCTCATGTTGTGATGGTCTTGACATCACTTTACTTGAGGGTCCAGCTTGCTATAATTTCCTTTTCACCCTTTGGCATATGCTCATCCTCTATAACAATTGGCTTGGGTTGATACCATGCTTCATGCTCACTAAACTTCACATCTTGATTCTCATATACTTGTCTAGTGATGGGATAACATCATTTATGTCTCTTTCTCTCAGCTAGGTATCACATTTTACAGCCCTTGGCTCCAACTTCTTCCTCATATCATTTGGCACATGCACATAACAAACACAATCAAATGGATGTAAAAAATGCTTTCTTGAATGGTACACTTCATGAGGAGGTTTATATGCATCTGCCTGACTGGTACTTGTACATCCCAAATATCCTATGCATATGTGCAAGTTAAGGAAAGCCTTGTATGGGCTGAGCAAGCTCCAAGAGCTTGGTGCAAGAGAATGAGCAAAACCTTGCTGAATATGCACTTCAAGCTATCTAAAGTTGATTGCTCACTATATGTGAAGCAAGAGGGAGAAAAAATGGTCATTGTCATCATATAAGTGGATGATCTAATTAGTAAGTGGAGTCTTGATGTAGAAATTATAGCAGCTAAGAAGAGATCGTTATGTGAATTTGACATGAAGGATCTTGGAAAACTAAGGCACTTTCTTGGTATTGTGGTAATTTATTCACCACATGGTATTTGGATGCTACAAAGGCAATATACTTTGGAGATGCTAGGAAAATATGGTATGACAACATGTAAGCTATTTGAGACACCACTTGAGCAAAATGCTAAGATGGTTGGTGATGGGTACTACCTGCATGATGATTGATGATGGGTACTACCGGCACGATGTCACTATGTTCTGGAAGATGGTTGGAAGTCTCATATATCTTACCAATCACTAGACCAAACTTGAGTTATACTTTGGGTGTGGGGAGTCAATTTATGCAAATTCCTTGCAAGAGTCACCTTAATGCGGTGAGAAGAATACTTAGATATGTGAAAGTCACAATAATAGTTGGCTTGTTTTATGCTAAGAAAGGGGGAATATGCTTGCATGGTTATACCGATGCACTTTGGGCTGGCAGCATTGATCACAAAAGTTCAACTAGTGGTTATGTACATGGGTTTGGAGGCCGTATCTTTAGTTGATTTCATCTTGTACATGTTTGAGGAAATGGTTGAGGCCCAGATGCACATGTCTTGGTTGAGCCCCGGGCGATGTCTTGGGTTTTTCAGTTGTCCCATCCACTCCCCTAGTGCAAGACCAAGATTGCAATGGTCAAGAAGAGTGGGGGGAGCAACCTTGATACGGAGGTGGAGGGTTCCATTGAGATCAGTGTGGTTGAGTGTGAGAGCGAGTGGGAGAAGACCTCTTCTTGGAGCTCAAGTCTAGAGTTATGGCGAAGATTAAAGAGACTCGAGAACCCAAGGGTCTTGGTTGGTGAAATTGAGGGTGTAGCTGTGTGCTTGCTTTGGCTCCTCTATGCATCCAACAAGTCTGAGTGTCTCAGAGCTTGGTGTATTCTTTTTGGCAATCACAAAGCTTGACTCTTTTCTGATTGGGATTCTTTTCCTTGTCTCACAAAGTGTGGGTGTTCCCTCTTATTGGGATTCTTCCCCGTCTCTCACACAATGTGGGTGTTCCGATGTATGTTAGCATATTTATTTGTGGTGTTACATTGATATCATTCTTATGTGAGGTGATATTTTCCATTGATGTGTGTTCCATCGCGTGACATTGGTTGTGAGTTCACTTGCCATTGATCGTCTGTTCGCTCTTGACATACTATCACTGAGTGGACTCTCTCCCTCCTTTGCATCTTGCAATACTCATCACCAAGAGACTAACAAAGTGGACTACAGTTCCACCAATTTTATGTACATGTTTAAGGAAGGCCCAGATGCGCACATCTTGGTTGAGGCCCATGTGCCCAAGTCCTAGGTCGTTTAGCTATCCCATCCACTCCCCTAGTGCAAGGCCAAGATTGCAATGGTCAAGAAGAGTGGGGGGGGCAACCTTGATATAGAGGTGGAGGGCAACCTGGATACAGAGGTAGAGGGTTCCATTGAGATTAGTGTGGCTAAGTGTGAGAGTGAGTGAGAGAAGCCCTCTTCTTGGAGCTCAAGTCTAGAGTTGTGGCAGAGATTAAAGAGACTCAAGAACTCAAGGGTCTTGGTTGGTGACAGTGAGGGAGCGGAGGTGTGTGCTTTGGCTCCTTTGGGCATCCAACAAGTCCGAGTGCTTCAAAGCTTGGTGTATTCTTATCGGCAACCACAGAGCTTGAATCTTTTTTGATTGGAGTCAAGCTCTATGGTTGTCTATAAGAATACATCAAGCTCTGAGGCACTCAGACTTGTTGGATGCATAGAGGAGCCAAAGCACACAGCTACACTCCCTCACTGTCACCAACCAAGACCCTTGAGTTCTTGAGGCTCTTGAATCTCTTCCACAACTCTAGACTTGAGCTCCAAAAAGAGGGCTTCTCCTGCTCACTCTCACACTCAGTCACACTGATCTCAATGGAACCTTCCACCTTCGTATCAAGGTTGCTGTGACATGAAGTTGGGGGTAATAAACTTCACGCACCTCTTCACTTCCTGCTGCTTTCGAACTGACTGCCAAAGATATTTATCATTGAGAATGGGACATTAGAAAGAAGCTTTAATGCCAAGATACCACACCATACTTTCCTCCCTTAGATGAGAATGAAGATGGTAACATCCCAAGTGATGTTGTAATCAAGCATAGGGAGAAGGAAAGGATCAGCAGAGGCCATAATCTCAGCAAGCCGATCTGCACTAAAGAGAAGAGCGATACGTTGTTGAAAGAAGATCTTGCGGCTCAACATAACATGAACTGATATATATCGAGGAGTTTGAAGGGGCTGATTAGGTCAGATGGGTAGATTCCGAGGAAACATTGCATCTCCTTCATAGACACCTTCATACTTAGCTCAAAACACTCTACAAACTATCATTAGACATAGAGGCCTATAACTTTCAGTAGAGACATGATATCAAAGATTCAAGTACACAAACAGATGCGCCTTGAGATGGGCTTCGCGCTGATATAAGTTTTATTAAAAACAGACAAACGGTTAAAGAGATATGGATAGTTTACTGGAAGGGGGTAAAAACTATCATGAAAACAGACTGTCAAACACAGAGACTCATAATATTTTGCCAAGATCTAAGCACATAGAGACATACGCCTTAAAGAGAGCTTCGCACTGATATATGTTTCGTAAGAAACAGAGAAGCGGCCAAAAAGTTATACAGTTTACTAGACGGGGTTAAAAACTATCATGAAAACAGACTGTCAAACACAGAGACTCATAACTTTTTGCAGCAATATCTGATTCAAGATCTGATCACATAGAAACATGTGCCTTGAAGAGAGCTTCGCGCTGATATAAATTTCATTACAATCGGACTACCGAGCAGAAAGTTATGAGCAAAACACTAACAGGGGGTCAAACTGTCATGAAAACTACCTTCCACCCAGGCTAATTTCGCCTGAGCAGGATGCTCCCTCAAGACTCCACGTTCATCAACGATCCACCCCTCATAGATTTCGCCTAGAAGAGGGGAAGAAGTTTGCATGGTGGCTCGGGAAACAGAGGGACCATGTGTGCACAGTGAGCAGTCGAATAGAAAGAACTTTTAAGGCTTTGAAAGAAAGAAAAGGGAAGAGACACTCACGAAAGAGAGAGAACCTGAAGTGACCTTCATTACAAATAGAGTGAGAATCCACTTCAACACTACAAACACAAGGGAGAAGAAGAGGTTTCATACATACAAGAGGGAGCGGAAGCTCCAAGACTACTCATAGAGAGAGAATAAACTAGAGAGAGAAGGACTCGAGTCTACATAAGAGAATATCTACAAGAGGGAGAGAAGGCTCATGGAAGAAGCTTGGGGAGACTAGAACTACAGCAACATAAGGCCTCATGGTGGAAGAGATTGATGAACAAGGGAGAGGAGGGCTCCTTTTATAGAGATTTTGTTACCCTCCTTCACCCATTTACAATTGCTGCTTATTACAATCGGACTATCGAGCAGAAAGTTATGAGTAAAAAACTAACAGGGGGTCAAACTGTCATAAAAACTACCTTCCACCCAGGCTAATTTCGCCTGAGCAGGATGCTCCCTCAAGACTCCACGTTCATCAACGATCCACCCCTCATAGATTTCGCCTAGAAGAGGGGAAGAAGTTTGCATGGTGGCTCGGGAAACAGAGGGACCATGTGTGCACAGTGAGCAGTCGAATAGAAAGAACTTTTAAGGCTTTGAAAGAAAGAAAAGGGAAGAGACACTCACGAAAGAGAGAGAACCTGAAGTGACCTTCATTACAAATAGAGTGAGAATCCACTTCAACACTACAAACACAAGGGAGAAGAAGAGGTTTCATACATACAAGAGGGAGCGGAAGCTCCAAGACTATACTCATAGAGAGAGAATAAACTAGAGAGAGAAGGACTCGAGTCTACATAAGAGAATATCTACAAGAGGGAGAGAAGGCTCATGGAAGAAGCTTGGGGAGACTAGAACTACAGCAACATAAGGCCTAATGGTGGAAGAGATTGATGAACAAGGGAGAGGAGGGCTCCTTTTATAGAGATTTTGTTACCCTCCTTCACCCATTTACAATTGCTGCCTGTAGATTCCTTTCCCCATCAATCACATAAGCACGTATGTCACCATCCATGTCCTTTTTGGCTACTCTTGCCATGTGTCCCATCAAAAGATGCTCAAGACTCTTAAAATATTGAGAAAGTCAAGAGTCTCCTCACATGGAGCCCATAGGGACCCTCTCTTTTCCACATGTCCACATCCTCCTTATTCCACATAGGAGTTCTAGAAGGATTCCTCATGACTTCACACTCCTCCACATGCCTTCCACACGCTTGGCATGTGGCCTCTCTTATATTATTGGAACACATGGACATGAGCCCACCTCTTTATATGACTCACTCTTCCTATTTTCTAAAAAACTCCATAATATCCCATACACAAATAACTCTCACCCCATACCAAGGTATTTATAATTCATACCTATGGTATTTACAATGAGCCATTCCACTCATCCTCTCCATCCCATACAATATCATAGAAAATAGAAATAAGTGAGAGCCGCTAGGCTATCACTTGATACTCAAACTCTTATCAAAATATAGAAAAACAATATCAATGCAAAGTTAAAAATATCAATTTTTGGTGTCATAGTTGCTCCCCCCACTCTTCTTGACCGTTGCAATCTTGATCTTGCACATGGGGAGTGGATGGGACAGTTGAACAACCCAGGACATGGGCACATGGGCCTCAGCCAAGACATTCACATCTAGGCCTCAACCATTTGCTCAAACATGTACAAGATGAAATCAACAAAAGATAAGGTCTTCAAACCCATGTATAGTTGCCCCATGATAAAACCATTCATCATCCTTGGCAAATCAAGCATGGGGTATGCCCATTATAAAAAAATAGGACAAATTAAAAAGAGACAATATGTCGCAACATGAGAATAAGAACCACACGGTTCCATGAAGGACCATATCATGGATGAAACTGAAGTGGGAATCAAATGCATACAATGAAATATCTAGAGTGCCATATGATGGAAATCCCATGATGCTAATCCATCCAATGCCTCGAATCCATCATGGGACCTCCTTAGATCCATCGTCAGCTCGCCCCTACATTTGAGCCTACATCACTGATACCTCTCTTTGAGTACTCATGGCATCGTTCGAGGACATATCCAATAAGTACCATGTGAACGTACAACTAGAGGTAGAATATGCAAGCACACGCTCTTTGGGATATAGTGGAACTCCTCAAAGTATGCTCCACAGTCTTCGATTGCAAGGGAAGAAGCATCTTGACTTTTGGGTGGATGGAAACTTGTATCCTTTAGACCCTGCCACCCAAAAGAGTCCTCCTTTTCATACAGTGCATGATGTTGTTCGGTTTCTTGGCAAGGGACATGCTGGATTGCTCGGTTATTGCAATTGATTGAATCATTGTCAGACATTGGCTATGCAAGCAAGTGAGGTGTAGAGAGCCCAAGTAGAAGAACTTGCACATTTGGGAAATATTACTATTGTGGCAATGCATAATAGTATGCAGGATCTCCAATTGCAAAACAAAGAACTCAGTGACAAAGCACATGCACTAGACTTGGAGTGACATGAATTGGAAGAATCAATCTAGAAGCTCGCTGAAAGCAAACAAGATTTGGAAAGGTCTATCTATGGCCAAGTTCAACGTGATGTGGAGAAGGAACGAGTACAAAAGTTGAAGGGAACACATTTCGGGCTGAAGGAGAGGAAAAGACAATTGCAATCTATGGATACATTGTCAACCAATAGTGGTGCCCAAAAGAGGAGAATACGGGTTGCAAGGTTAGTTCCCCAAATTTTCAATGAAATTTCTTACTCCAAAATATTTGTGGTGTTGCATTCTTTCCACTAAGATTCATTTGTACTCTACTTTAGGAATTTCATGGAGGATGTGATGGGAACAATGGAAATGGATGATAGTGATCCTTCATATGTTCTAAGAAGTTTAATAAAGCCAAGTGATGTCATGGAAGTGTTGAAGGACCCTAGATAAAAAGGGCTACGTAAACAAGTTGCTAGAGAGGTAATGAAGGATTTCAAGGGTCTTGTCCAAGTAAAGGAGGTGCTTGGAGCTTGTGATGCTACTGGTGTAAGTCGTGAAGCTTACAACTTTGTTTTCAAAAATTTCAAGTCTGCTATGGAGGAAAAGTATAAGATATCTACAATGCCATTGCCAACACCGTGGTTTGTAAGGCTTGCATGTCAAGAAACAAACCAATGTGCTAGAGAAAAGCTTGGAGGATACCATTGTGTAAGTGGCACAATGACTTGGAAGAGTAAAAAGAAATCTAGCATCCAAATGTTTGAGATGAAGGCTTTCAATAATGTTTACGTGGATGTAGAGAATTTGTAGAGAGCCATGGCCAAATTCTATGGGATGAGAGAAGAAGGTAAGAGAAATCCCCTCTTCACATTCAACTTTATTTCTTCTCATTTCTATATCCTTACTATATTTCTCTTTCATTGTACAGATGGCAAGCTAGTATTTGTTATAAAAATGGATGAAGCTCAGTTGGTAAAAGAGCATAAGCTAGAGAGGGTGAGCATTTGTATTATGAATGACGCCTTGCATTTTGCTCAAGGGGATGAGGAAGTTGAGCAGGGTTTCTCAGTCCAATCTGAGAAGGACATATGGTGGCTTGCAGCCTTTGAGACCCCAAAGGAGTGCCACGAGACATTGAAGTGGGTTTTGGAGAGAGAACCGGTATCCCGTCGATTATTCGAAGACAAGAGGTAGGGCAAACATTAATAGTGGATGGGCATGGAACATTTCAAGTTGAATGGCATCTAGCTAGTGATTTGAAGACCCTCAAGTGATAGGTGCAGATGCAAAATGGACATGCTTGTATTGCACCCACTCTCAAAAGATGCAAAAGGGAAGCCTACAGTGGGAAAATCGCATCCTTTCTTGCAACCAAAGTGCAGCCCCTGATCATCACAAAAAGGATCCTAAGTGGGACCCCATTCTACCAATTCCATTGGAGCGGGTACACGTGTGTACTTTGCATGCTGAACTGCATATACTTGATAAGTTACTCTATCTCCATCTAGTTTATGCTTGGAATTTGAGGCCACAACAAGTATCGGCACAATGCATTGCAAAAGCTGAAGAACTACTCTCACTAATGGGACTTCACGGAGGCAATGTGAAGCTTAAGCAGGATAAGAAACAATCAGGAAAGACACAAAATCTTCCTACTAAAGTGTCCATGGGTGGAGGAAAGGCAAGGAGGTTCTTGTCCAACCAAATGCTGATAAAGAAGAACATACATTGGCTCAAAGCACCCTAGGTTGGGAGTACTAGAAAGCTTTGTGTGAGTGCATCACAAATCAAGCTTCACATCCGCAAATTGCTACTTTGAGAGCAAAGCTTGATGCATTTATAAAGTTGCTTAGACAAGGTCAAATAGATGAGCTTTATTATGAGAGATTCAAGACAGCATTGGGAAAATTCATATCATTGATGGTAGAAGCATGGGGGGAGTCACATATTATACATTACATGGTAATCCTCCTTAGGTTGAAATTTTGTGCTTTAAACTTCAGTCAAAACTTGAGTGAGTTTATGTTTCTAATACAATGTTTTTCTTTATAGCATATTCTTTATGCACATGCACCATGGTTTGTGGAGCAATGGGGCCCTCTGTCCATTTGGAATACTCAAGGAATGGAGAAATCACACTACAGAGCAAAGGCAGCATACTTCAAGAATACAAGGCATGGGGGTGGTATCACGTGAAGCAATGCACTACACGAAATGTTTGATTGATTTTATAGATGTCTAGAGGCCAGGACTCTCAAGCGTGATAAGGTAGAGGTCTCAAGTCTTGCAAAAGCGGTTCAACATGTCAAGAAGACAAGGATATGTGTTGCTTGGAAGTCCTCAATAGGGAGCCAAGGGGTTGCGCTTTGGTTGCAACGTAGTCTTAGACAGGGGATGCATTGGGTCCTAAGAGAGCCCCAAATGCAAAATGTTTGATGAATAAAGTTAACACTATTTTGAGTCAATTATAGATTCCAAAATTCACAAATTTGTTTGGAAATTGCAGAATTGCATGTGCGACATGGCAGGGCAGAGGGGTCAGTGGGTTGGGAGGGAGGGTGGTGAAGATTAAGTATTACCGAACTGGCGCGACAAAAGACGGAGGGGGGGCTGCACTAAAAAAACCCTAATTTAAAAGAAAAACCCTAAAGTGCTTTAAAAAAGACTATATAAAGCACTTCAAAACCCTAAAATCCCTCATTTCTATGGCACAAGTTAAACAAATTGCTAGACCCACTGGATGCCATTTAGATGCTACCCGTTGTCCTCCTCACAACGCCATGGCCTCCAAACACACTACAAGCCCTAGTGGCCAAGAGGGCAATGATCAGCAGGGATCTGAAGGTGGTTCTCATCATCAGGAGTCCAAGCAATGCGAGTCCCCACCATCCGACTCTCATGGGGAATCTCAGGGATCTCAGCACCATGAGGAATCCCAGCACGATGAAGGATCCAAGCACGATCAGGGGTCCTCTCAGTCCTTCCACACAACTAACCATGGAAGTAGAGAGGTCTCCCAAGAGGGGCAAAATAGTCTAGTCAATCATGATCAACTGCCCCTCCCTCCTCCGTGGGGTCTTGGCATGGAGCATGTAGACCAACAAGGGGAGCAAAAAGGCAAAGAGAGGAGATGGAGAGATTACAGGGGCCACAGCAAGAGGAAGTATTTGGCGGGCTCGCAGATAGAATGAACCTTGGCCCCAATCCTCCAACCAAGCAGACCGCATGGAAGAGCACCATCAACCCTCTATGCCTCGATAGATATGAGGAGCCTCTAGTACGAGCTGAGCAAGAGCCTCAGCCTACTGTCTCACAGCCTCATGAAAAGGAAAAGAGACTAAGGACAAAGCAGCCCCCTAGTCACGACAAGCCACCTTGAAGGACCCACCAAACACAGGAAGAGGTGTTTGAAGAGGTTGTTGCAAGGGAGGAGAGGCGAAAGAAGTTCAAAGCAGACAAGTGGCCATGGAGCCATGTCCAGAGGCTAGTGCAAGGTCCCCCAAAGATTAAGAGGTGCAAAAAATCAGGCATGAAGGCACTTCAGGAGATCCGCAAGTTCCAAAACACTGTGGAAAATCTCATTCCCCGTGCACCCTTCCAGCATGTTGTACGTGAAATAACACAACAATACAAGAATGATGTGCGTTTCACTTTAGGCGCTATGGGAGCAATTCAGGAGGCACCGGAGCAGATGACAGTAGGTCTTTTTGAAGATGTAAACTTATGTGCTATCCATGCCAAAAGAGTAACAGTGATGGACAAGGACCTTGCACTCGCCAAGCGCATCCGCTCCGATCCCTCCCTTAGGCCCTAGATGTTGTTTAGGTTCATTTGGTGTAACCCGAATCATTTTGTAAATCTTTGCCCTTTGAGGCCAATGAATAAAAGATATTTTTATGTTCTATTATTGTTCCCATGTTATTATACATGTTTCGTGATGCTTTCCATCAGTTTATGCAAGTTCAATGTGAATTTGAGTGGTCAAATGATGTTTTTTCATCGTGGTGCAGAAGGCAAATGTGTTCGACATCGCGCGGGGAGCCTAGAAATGCTAAAACTTGTTATGGTGCATATGGGGCCTAGTCAAACAAGTCCCATACACGGTATAGCAGGTTTTGGCATTTTTGGGCTCCCCGCGTGATGCCGAACACATTTGCTTTCTATCGTGCAGTGAGATTCTTACTAGATTGCTTAGAAATGACCATTATAGCGCAAATATTTATCTGATAACATGCTTTTGAACAGAATAGTGAATGAAAATATTAATGCCAACAACAATTAAAGTTACAAAATACAATGACAGTATAAAATAAAATTTGTAAAAGAACACAAAATGGGGCATTGTATAAAAAGTATATATGTATTCATATAAAATAAAATTTCTATACAATAAGGCTTCAGAGCCTTTCTCTCTTCTCTAAAACACTGAGAACATCGGGCTTTGAATTCTCAAATACACTCCTAGCCCTAAACCTAGTCGATAGAGAGTCAACGCTATTGTCATTACTAGCCAGGGACATGGCTGTTGCCATCAATGCCATACCTTGAAAATTGGTTCCAAAGGCATTGAGGGCAGCCATGCGGTTCACCAAAATGACCTTGTCAGCATTGCAATTGATGTCAGCATGACCAATAACTTGTGACAAGAACTTGCACTTCAGGAGATCATAAGTGCCATGTGGAGAAAACTTTTTGTGGGGATAACCACAAAGTGCCCTTTTGCTTGGCCAAGGTAATGTGCCAGTGAGTGATCTCGGTCGAAGCTACTATGAACAAGGCGTTGCTGAGATGAGAATAGGTCGATCTGAAATGCCTCCTGCAATAGTCCAACATTACATTAGAATTCCATTAAAGCAAAAGTATACCAAGAGAGAAGAAATTCAAAGCTCATAGTTTCTTACCACTATGGAGTCGTCATGCTCAATCCCTTCCTCTTTGTTAATGAGGATGGATCCAGAGGCCTCATGCTGTCTGGAGTGAGTTGTGGAGGCTTCTTCTGGAACATCAGGTAGGTTAGAGTAGATTGATGTCTCTGCATCTTTGATTTGGGCCAGTGTTAAAGCAAGAACCTCTTCTATTGAATCATATGCTCCCAAAAACCCAGGTTCTTGCATAGTCGTGTCCACCTCGTATCCACACAGGACACCAAGAGCTTCATCCTCCTAGAGACCAAACATAACCTCTATGTCATGGAGAAAGAGGTATTGTTCTCCATCGACAAGAAGGGGAGCAAGAAACCATATCATTGTTGCGGGGTCAACAGAGGTGGTGCCCGAGGTGGATGGAATTTGAGAAGTAGAATGGGGTTTAGGAGGTCGCTGGAGCACTTCCAGGGCCAATGCAGCTTCCTGCTCCTCAGCTTCTTCATCTATGGGCTCTTCATTGTAGATGTTGGGCTCATCTACAAAAATAAGAGGATCGGAAAGGGCAGGGGCAGGGTCAGGGTTAGGGCTTGAGGTTGAGGCCTCCTCTTCCATTTGTCCCTCTTGGAGAAGGAAAATAAAGGTCATTTCCCAGGATAGGAACCTATTTCCCGTGTTTCTGATGACTCCACATGCTAGGAGGTCATCAGTGTCCACCTCCCTAAACCCTAGGGGTGTGAGCTGGGCTCAAAAGTGATCTAATGCTTCACGAACCTGGGTTCTTGATTGAACAAGTACTTCAAATAATCAATTGGGACCCATCTTTTTGTAGACTCATCAAGTTGATATGCAAAACTCGCGATGTAGTCTTGCATGTACTTGATGAGGTCTTCAAAATGTCTCAGGCTCCCAAGTAGGTGCCTAGGACATCTATGCTCTTATCAAAGACTAGAAATAACTCCCCTCTCTATCAATTAATGGAGTACGAGAGATGAAATTATGGAAGGCAGACCTAGCAGATTCCATGGTAGTTTGGTAGCTAGGAGAACTATGGCTATGATAGTGAAACTTTAAAACTAAAGTAACTTTATAACCTATATATACCCAAATGTTCTAAATATAAAAAATAAAAAGAATTATAAAAAATTTGGGAAAAACTTGACATTAACATGAAACAAAACCATTCAAAACATCAAAATTAAATGCACCACTATGAATTGGAAAATGTCAAAATCCATAATTGTTCCACCCCACATTGTTTACAATCTCCAATATTGCAGGAGGGATAAAAGTGGCACCATGCACAAGCTTCTCTGCATGCTTTCCTACCTTTTCACCATTTAAGGTAAAGTGAAAGGACTCAGACATGCCATCCTCCATGACCAATAGGTGTTCCCGCATGCCCCTGAGAGTCCACTGTGACATGACAGTCACATTCTTGACATCTCCTAAATGAGAACCAATACATAAACTTACCCTTGTATTATCATCGTCGTTAGAGTCAAGGGGGAGCCAATTGCCACCTATTTTCTTCCAATGCCTATATTGGAAAGCAAAATATAACATTTGGCGGGAGATGTGGTACTTGACAACCATTTTGTCCTTACATATATGGCATTGAAATAGATCACCCTTTTGTTCACTTGACCTGTTTTTCCAATTCACCCTAAGCAATTCCTCAAGGGCATTCTCATGTAGGCACTTGCATGACCACATAATTTTTGTTCTGTGCATCTGGATATTTTGAAAACAAGAAGCAAAAATGTGCAAAGGCACAAACCAAGACAACCTTACCCATTTAGAGCCAAATGTAAACTTCATGGCCATGCCCACATCCTTTGCAATCTTTTCCTTGTATGATTGCATTGTTCTTGTGTCCACCATGCTGCAATCCATGTCTTCAAGTTGTGGTGTTGCAATGCATTGAAGATGGCCATAGCCTGATGCTGTCCTTGAAGTAATGTACTTGGCATTATACCAATAGATATTTCTCTGTTTCAAAGTAGAGGACTTCTCTCCAGCATGAATTTGCCTTCCTAAACCCTCATGAATGGCAGTAAACTTACCTAAGAAGCACTCGACTGGTTCCCACTCCTCAAATTCTGAAGGAAATACATCTGCTATGCACAAGTGCTATTTCAAATTATAATTTCAAACCGACTCATTACACTGGTTCTATTTCAAAATACAATTTCAAACTGACTCATTACACTTCAAAATCTTACACAAAATGCAGACTTACAATGCGATGGTATTGTCGATTGATTGCTTCACAGAGGAAGGTGCATGTCCTTCCCCATGTAGATGTGTTGCACCTTTGCAAGCAATCCTTTCTTCCCAAGCTTGAACTTCATGATGCTGCCCTTCCATTCATGTGAAAGATCACCTCTTTTGCTCTTGGGAAGCTTATGTGGACCCTTGGTAGATCCTCTCATGACTATCCAATCATTCAAGCTGCTGTAGGTGCAAGGCACCCATTAACCCAATGCATTTTTGCTCCTGTGGGATATAGAGTACATGTATGGTCTCCTCACCATGCTTGTACAGAGGTCACAATAGAAATAGTGGACTAGAAAGTGTAGCTTGGAGGGAGAGAGCAACTCCGATAGAGGGAGAGAGAGGGAGAAGGTATAGAGGGTGCAGCTGAAGGTTGAGAGAAGCTCCAAGAGGTGCTGTAGCTAGGAATGGAGGGAGAAAGAGTAGAGGGGGATGAGCAGCTTCTCTAGGAGGTGTTGTAGCTAGGAATGGAGGGAGAAAGAGCAGAGGGGGATGAGCAACCACTACAAGAGGTACTGTAGCTAGGAATGGAGGGAGAAAGAGCAGAGGGGATGAGCACTTGCTACTGCTATAGGAGGTGCTGTAGCTAGGAATGGAAAGAGAATGAGCAGCTGCTATAGGAGGTGCTGGAGAGAGAGAAACACAGTGGACCAGAGCAAGAGGGGGCAGAGAAGATGCCAAATGAGTTCCCACATTTGAAAAATAGAGGGAGAATGGAGCTGGACTAGAGAAGAGGAGGGGGCAGGCTTGTAACGAGTTGAGAGGGGGGAAAAATTTGCCCAGAAGGGCCCACCGCCTCTTGAATGACTTGTAGGTTTGTTTGGGGGAGGTGCATATGGGAGAAGGGTCAAGCATGGGTTGAGGGGGGGGGATGGTTTGAGTGGTCCCTGATGTAAGAGGAGTAGCAAATAGGGGCTATTTGCAGGTCTACCTACCCTCCACCTCAACATGGCATCGCCCCACAAAAAGGAGCACTCCCATTGGTACACCTCAAATCCCTCACTAATCCCTTGAAATTAGGAAACACTAATTGGGGGCCTTTTGGAGACCCCAATTCTCCCCTAATGGATTCAGATCAACTCATCTCATAGACAGCTTATTCGTGTGCTCATGGATTTGGATCAGCTTGATTCAAATTCTTGTGGATTCGGATCAACTCGTAAAGACATCTTGATTCGTGTGGATTCTTAGCCCTTGACTTGTGTGGATTCGAATTCACAATAGCTCTTATAGTCACAACTTGTTTCATCACAGCTCGGATTGTCAATACACCTTGGTTTGAATTGTCACAACTCTTAACTCTTGTGGATTCGTATTCATAGCAGCTTGATTTGTCATAGTGCAGATAGTTAGCATAGCTCAGATTGTTAGCTCTTGGATTCATCACAGTTCCTTTTGTTAGCTCTTGGATTCATCACAATCTTGTCCCTAGATTGGTCACCGCATGAATTTGAGTCTATGGTCTCTCGCGACACCTCTGGTCTCTATTCTCATCATATCTTGTGGATTTGGAGTCTCGTCACAATTGGTGAATAGCTCTCTCCATGGATCTATCAGTTTCGACACTCTCTCCACCAAAACAAAAAACAAAAGCATTCTTTCTTTCTTTTGCACTGTGAGTTCTTCCTCTTTATCAACTCCCCATTCCTCTATCATATCCTCTTCCTCTTCATCGACTTACCCTCCTTCCAACATACCCTCGTCTACGGCGGATGATACTAGAGTTGCAAGATTACTTCAACTTTTGGATACCCATCCTAAGTTGGAGACCATGTTGACTTCTCCCACATCAATGGGCTTGTCTCTACCTAGCCCCTCACTTACCTCACTGTTGATACCACCCCCATATCTCCTAAGTCCTTTATAACAATACTCAAGCACCAACTCTCCATTTGTTTCCCTTGGTCACCTTGCCACCATCACCACCACCTCCATCTCTAACCTCTTTAATATCTACACCTCCATCCATGCTAGCCTCTCCTTCTATTCCACCTCTCCTCATAGGATCTCCATTATATTCCATTGCTCCTTAGACATCGACACCCTCTCCAATATCTCTTCCCCCATCCTCTCCATTAGATCCCATTGCTCCCTCATCAAATTGAAACCCCCTCCATTATCTCTTCCCCCTTCTTTGCTCTTTGTGCACCTCACTTCAGGAGAAGAAGAGGAGGGAACATAGATTGGCCACACAACTGCTCGACACAAAAGGCCACCGTGATCCAAGATCGTGTCATCTTCCCAAGCACCACTACCTCTTATGCTTACATTTATAAAGGTGCCTGCTTGCTCATCTCTATCTTCTATTTTTGATGCTACATCTCTTGCACAATTGGGTTTGAAAATTTTTAATTGTCTACCATTTCAACATGTTCATGAGGTAGCTTGTTGCACTTTCATTTCCTCTTTTTCTTCCATTGTCTTGCCACTCTCCCCATCTCAAATTGAGTCTTCCTTCCACTTGCACACACTACCCACACTTGCATCTTAAATTGAGTCTTCCTTCCACTTGCAAATTGATTCTTCCTTCCACTTGCACACACCACCCCTGGCACCTACCAATTTTGGATACAGTGGCTTTCCACTACATAATCACCCCACACATATTTTGAGATTGTCTCCCAATGCCTCCCCTTGGGATTGCCATGGCATCAAAATCAATAATATTGAGACAGATTCCTCCCTATACTTCCTCTTTCAATACCTCACTATGCGTCTTACACCTTGCCAAGGATGAGATCTCTTGACCCCATACTTCGATGCTCTCTTATGTCTTGCCCATCGGAAACCCCATCCCTTTGCTGAACTTATCTGTACCCATCTCACCACCACCACCATCCATCGTATTCGCACAACCACATATCTTGGGCCCCTAATGAGTGCTTTCTTGTCCCCCACAACTCCCTTAATTCCACCCTTAATATCCTCTCCTTCCAGGCTCCCCAATTATTATAACCTTCTAAAACCACAACACCACCCGTTACCTCTCAATCCCCAACACCAACCATTACCCCTATCCCTGCTACTCTCCCACTAGCACCACCATCTCTCACTTCAACCACAACAATTCTATCCCATAGAGCATTCCAACCACCATCTCTTTCCAATGCTCTCTGTAAAAGGCCTCCCGTTCCCCCTTGCTCACCTAGAAAATGCGCTCACTCAACCACACTCCCATTGCTTTCTACTTCTCCCACATCCCCCCCTTTGCTATTTACTTCTTCCACACCTCCTCCTCTTGTTTAGTCCATCCCCTCCATAAAGATGCCACCCCCCAAGTCTGCACAACCTATCACATGCACCTCTAATCTGTCACCACCACATCCTATTTCCCCATCTTCCTCATGATCTCCTTGTCAACGTTACCAAGCAAAGGTGGATAACTCTACCTTCAAACTAGTGGACACATTGAATCGTTTAGCCTTACTTCTTCTTTAGTTCTATGCTTGGCATCTCTACCCATGCCATCCCCATAGGTTCCACCCACATTTCCTCTCTATTTTCCTACAAGACACCATGGTTGTGTCACCCCGCTCACCCACAACACCATTTGCCATCCCACATCTCTTGATCCAGCACTAGTACCAATACCTCTACTATAGGCCTCATCTTCCTTGTCTCCCCCCGCACCTCGACGAGTAGAAGTGGATCTGCCTAATACTTATATCACATACCACAACCACTGCCTTCACATATAAAATGAGGTAATTAAGGATGCAGTTAAGCAAAACACCTTGCAGTGGGCATCACCTCTTTAGTACGCACCAAACCTTCTACAAGGCAAACTATGGGGATGGGATGCCACTCTAAAAGATGTTCTCACGCAGCATCCCCAAGACCTTGCCATAGATCAAGAGTTGAGCAACCTAATCAAGTCTTTGAACCATCTTACACATGACATTATTGACACTGGGGTTGATGCTCGCCTTCGTGCATTGTTGGTATTTATCAATATCTTGAGAGAGGCTCTCACTCCCACTCTTCAAGATGCACTCACCATGCAACATTATATGAAGGCCCAAACAGGAGATTGGGATGTGGAGGTAGCAACCTTCAAGTCCCTCTATGAGTAGTTATATAATATGCAGGTGCACCTCAATGCAGGTTCATCTCCACCCTCTTAATCGATAACCCCTCCACCCTCATCATCAACATCCCTTCACCCTCATTTCATCGACACCCCATCTATCCTCATCAACAACACCCCCTATGATTCCACTATAGCCATTCTCTTCTCCATTATTCCCTTCTCTTTCCCTTCTAGGATCTTAATCCTCTCCATCACCACCCCTTCCATCCACCCTCCAGCACCTCATGGACTCACTTATACATGAAATTTTTGGCATTCATACTAGAGGTCTCGTAGGTGAGACAACATTGCATTAGGCACATGCAAAGATCACTAGTCTCACAAAGAGACTTTAATAGGTAGACACTTCTCATGCGGAATGGAAATTAATAGCACTCTATGCGCATCAGAAGAAGTTCCATCTCATGTCACACCTTCGTTGTGTAGATGATAGAGTCCAACAGTTATATGATTTTATTACATAGGACATACCCGAGGATGTTCTTCCACCACCATGCTCATACCCTCGGCACACTGCTCCACATTCTCACATTCCTCGACCTCCATCTCAATCTCCTTACATGACCGGGATGATCCAGATTACGAGGACGAGGACGAGAGCACATATGACTCCCACCCTCAGGATAGTGATGATGAGGATGATACATAGACTCCTCATAGTTCAAAGGCATCAGATGGATTTGAGGAGGTCCCATGATGGATCTGAGGCATTGGACAGATTAGCATCATGGGATTTCCATCATATGGCACTCTATATATTTCATTGTATGCATTTCATTTCCACTTTAGTTTTATCCATGATATGGTCCTTCATGGAACCATGTGGTTCTTATCCTGATGTTGGTGTCTATGCATGTTGCGACATATTGTATCTCTTTAATTTTAGTCCTATTTTTTCATCTTGTACATGTTTGAGGAAATATTGGCCTAGATGCGCACGTCTTGGTTGAGGCGGCCCATGTGCCCATGTCCTGGGTTGTTCAGTTGTCCCATCCACTCCCCAAGTGCAAGACCAAGATTGCAACGGTTAAGAAGACTGGGGGGAGCAACCTTGATATAGAGGTAAGTTCCATTGAGGTCAGTGTGGCTGAGTGTGAGAGTGAGCAAGAAAAGCCCTCTTCTTGGAGCTCAAGTCTAGAGTTGTGGTAGAGATTCAAGAGACTCGAGAACTCAAGGGTCTTGGTTGGTAACAGTGAGGGAGTGTAGCTATGTGCTTTGGCTCCTCTATGTATTCAACAAGTCTGAGTGCCTTAGAGCTTAGTGTATTCTTATCAGCAACCACAAAACTTGGCGCTTTTCTAATTGGAATTCTTCTCCTTGTCTCACACAGTGTGGGTGTTCCTTCTTACTGGGATTCTTCCCCTTGTCTCACATAGTGTGGGTGTTCCCATGTATGTTGGCATATTTCTTTGTGGTGTTATATTGATATCATTCTTGTGTGAGGTGATATTGTTCTTTGATGTTTGTTCCATCGTATGACATTGGTTATGTGTGCACTTTCCATTGATTGTTTGCTCGCTCTTAACATATTATCACCGAGAGGACTCTCTCCCTCCTTTGTGTCTTTCGATACTAGTCATCAACAAGAGATTGACAAAGTGGACTATAGGGTATGCATTCTCTCTTGGGAGTAGTGTGAGTAGCTAGAGTAGCAAGAGACAACACACCATTTCTTTGTTCAGTAGAGAAGTGGAGCATAGATGGGCTGCCATAGCAGCATGTGAAGAAACTTCGGTGAGATTTTTTCTTTCTAAGTTGTGTGTATGCATTGATGGTCCACAACAGTGATATACTGTGACAACATAAGTACTATTATGTTGGCTAGGAATGTCATTTACCATGCAAGGACAAAACATATAGAGGTCCACTATCATTATATTAGGGAGAAAGTGATAAGTGATGAAATTGACTTGAGATTTTTGAGGATAGATGCCTAGATTGCAGATATCTTTGCCAAGTCTTTGGGTAAAGATAAGTTTTGTCTTTTTTTGGGTTTATGTGATGTACAAGCTCATGCTAAGCTTGAGAGGGAGATTGTAGATGCATAGCCATGTGTATGGGTGTGAATAGATATCTGTGGATAATGAGGATGACTAGATTTCTTTGAAGAACTGGTGTGAAGCATCCTTAACTCTCTCTCTACCAATGCACACATCATTTTTCTAAAGTTTAAAATTATTTTCACTTGGGATCTATAACCCCTCATAAAATTGCTCTTGCCACTAGCTATCTCTACAAGATGCACTTTGAAATCTTCAACTACTCAAAAGGATGGGAAACAAAGGCTAATTCTTGACTCAATAAAACATTCAGAATCCTTTCCTTGGATTTCCCCCCCTTCAATCTAATAAATAACGAAAGCTTGAGTATGGGCTAGCCTAAATTCTATAGCAGTAGCAAAACGATTTCCATATACAAACATTGGGACATGTCTTCCATATGATCTTTGATTGTTGCCACCTTCATCTCATTTTTGGGATGTATCAGCTTGTTGGTACACTTGAACATCCTATTATATTCCTTCGTGCATTAATAGCCAAGTCCCACCCTCTTCAACCTTTCTAAGAAATCTAGATCCAAGGTTTGCCAATTGACTTTATTTTGTCCTAATCTTTTTACCATATCCCTTTTTTTACTCTTCATGAATCACGTGAAAATGGATATTTTATTGATTTTGAGGATGATTTATGACCCTATTTGTGATAGAATTATTTTGTTTGCTACCCATGTAATTGTAGCAATATCACCTTATCCCCTCATATCCACAAATCTCAAGAATTTATTCCCTTTGAATCTTTGAGCTTTCATTTTTTGATTTATACACTAAAAATCTACTCATAATTTTTAGCTTTTCAAGCTGCATCCAAGTTTTTTGAAGGTGAACTAGATTTCACTAAAAACAAGATTTATGTATTCAAGCCCTCACAAAGTTACTTGTCAAAGATGCTTCATCCAATTCTGAGGCATATTTTAGAAGTTCTAAAATCTTGTTTTGATATTCTTCAATCATTTATCATTTCTATTTTATTTTAAGGACAACTATAGTTAAATACTTTTTTTGCATACTTCTTGAAATCAAACCAAATAGCAAGGTCCATCATAGACCCTTCACTTACCTAAGTTTGGTTGGACCTTTCATTGAAAGGTATCACTTTCTCATTTCCCACTTTGTCAAATTACCTCTAAGAAAAATAATCTTCAAGCTCTTGAACAAGATCAAAATTTGAAGTTTGTCTTGAGAAACTATTTCAAATCCCTATCTACAAGATCATCAACCTCTCTCAAGCTCATCTTTTGACCTCATCTGATGAGGTAAGGACCATTTTCATCTATTACAATCTCCTCTACATTTTGAAAAATTTTCTTTCCTAGGGAAGGCTCCAAACTAGTGATGGAGAATGATTCTAGACATGGGAATTCTCTCATAATTCTATTTTGATTCTAATTTTAGACCTAGTCTTCATGTTCAAAAGTCATTCTTTAACTCTTTTATTTCATTATTTTGTGGAAGTATCTTGCCATAGTTTGAGTTATTTGAAATATTATTTCTTCCCAAAATGTGTCCTCCCCACAAGATAATATTTTGACGCAATCTCTTTTTGAGTTCTGGGTCAAGATCTTGCTATTTCTTTGTCAATTACTCATTTTGTGCCTACAACCATAGGAGCTTGTGATTTCTCTTCAAGTTACTATCATCATGTTTCTAGAATCCATAATATTTTCTTCTCCCATACTGTTATATTTAAATTTCTCTCATATTTCAAAAATGGAATTTTGAATTACATTTCCTCCATAAGAGCCAATACTATGCTTTAATAACCCATAAATAAGAAGAATCTTAAGACATATTTCATAAATCATTGGGAATGATGGATAGGTGAGATTCCAATTCTAACCAATTAACATGGGACTACCACTAACCAACAATATCAAACACAAACCAAGTAGCATTTTTAGACTTTAGGAAAGAATCATTGTTTGAAAACACATGGGAAGATTTTAGAGTCCAACACTTGTTATGTGCTAACAAAAATTCTTGTATATCCACATCTAGAATAAATTTCAAAATATCTTCTAAAGTATTATCAAGCTTTATGCAAAGGACCAAAATTCATTGCAAGTCAAATTTTTTTTGAAGAAACAATCATATTAGAATCAAAGAAATGGGATTCACATCTAAGAGTAATTCTACTTTGGAACCAATGAGTTATTATAACAAAAATAAAGAAGTAAAGGGAAAGGAAAATGGCTTATTGGACTTGATTAGTGTTAGAAAACAATACAACATCTATGCTCAATAGATAACAGGATCTCATATGCAAGAGAGAAAAGTAGATAGTATGGAGAATCAAAAATTTGATTACTATGAAATTGATACAATAGATGGCGCTGCCTCCCAGCCGTGCACTCCTGTGTGAGAAGCTTCGATGGCATGCTGGAAATAGTAGAGGACGGAGGTTGGGTGCTAAGGAATCAAGGTTGATGTAGCCACTAATGATAATGGGCTTCACGGGCTTGCTCTTATATAGCCACCGGTCGTAGTCAGTTAAACCCAATTGGGTGACCGACCCAGTCCGCCCAAAACGGCCAACTGGAGGTCCGGTCTTGAAATAGGCCACTGACCACACGATAGAATCGTAGCACAGAATAGAGCAACTAAGCTATAGTATCCATTCGGCCCAGAGACATCCGGGATCATCTGGGGCTCCAAACGGGCCCCGTAACTCGAGAGTGGACTGCCCCGAGAAATGCTCCATCTACCCTCAGTGCGGTTAGTCATGGGATGCCTTCCCACACTTGCATGTAGCCTAGTTGGCAGTGTGCCAACTCTATCTAAAGCCGTCCAGCCATCAGGCCACACATGGCCCCCATTTGGTGTCCAAACCAGGACCTATCGGATAACCGAGCTACTCAAATGCCTTCTCCTCATATGGGGGGCTTATAAGTAGAGTTAGCTGGTTTGCACGTAGTTACACGAGAGTGGAGCATTGATATCTAACAACCCCCTCAATGTCCACCCGTAAGTGAACTACTTTTTTGGCCCAATGCCAAGTCGATGAAGATGCCTCTCCAGCAAGTCTCTTCCAAGAGCCTTCGTGAAGATGTCCGCAACATTCTCTGTAGTTGGATAGTACACCAAGTTGACCTCTCCATCCATGATGAGCTCGTGTACAAAGTGATATTGAATCTCAATGTGTTTTGTGCGAGCGTGGTACACCGGGTTGTTGGTAATTGCCATGCAACTCTGATTGTCACATGATAGCTGCGTAGGCTTGTTTTGCACTGCACCCATGTCCCCTAAAATCCTCCTTAACCACACTGCCTCACAAGAAGCAAAACATGCTGATTTGTACTCAGCCTCGGTAGAAGAAAGAGAAATTGTAGGTTGCTTCTTGCTGACCCATGACACAACTCCAGATCCAAGTGAGAAACAGTAACCTGTCACTGATCTCCTGCTGTCCACGTCTTCTGCCCAATCCGAGTCACAGAATCCAGTCGAGATGTTGCCCTTGGTATAGGTGATGCCATAATCAAGTGTGCCTTTGATGTATTTCAGCATCTGCATCCCTGCCCTCCAATGGTTCTCTCGGGGCTTATTGGAAAACATGCTTAGTACACCAGTCGCAAAATTGATGTCCAGCCGTTGTTACACAAGTAAATCAAATTGCCCATAAGCCTTCTGTACTTCGCTTCGTCCACCAGTGGTGACGAATCCTCATTTGAGAGCTTCACATCAACCTCCATAGGGGTGCCAACTATCTTGCACTCAGCCATGCCAAATGCCTTCAGTATCTCTCCATCATACTTCAGCTGTGAGATGATCTGTTTTGGCTCTTGCCAAACTTCAATCCCCAAATAGAAATGCATCAGTCCGAGGTCTATCATTTCAAACTCTCTTTCTAGCAAGTGCTTTGTCTGCGTGATCTTTTCTTCATGGTTCCCTATTATGACAAGGTCATCCACATAAAGGACCATGATCATGCACTTGCCTCCTTCTCTATAAATATACAAATTTGCATCAGATGGACTCCTCTTGAACCTGTTTTGCAGAAAGTAGGCATCAATCCAGTGGTACTATGCCCGTGGGGCCTGTTTCAGCTTGTAAAGTGCCTCCTTCAGTTTACAGACTTTACCTTCTGAACTGGGGATCACAAAACCTAGTGGTTGTTGAGAGTGCTCTCAATGGAAGCAAGAACGGAAGAAGGAGAGAGAGAGAGACAGAGAGCCACAAGTTTTGGTAGGTGCAGAACCACCCTAATCTTCTTTTTCATTCATTTATATATGTGTTTGAGTATTGTACATAACCGAGGTAAAGGCACAGTGACCTTTAACCCCCACAACCTCCCACTTAAAGGACAATGTGCCTTTAAGGGAGAACAACCAATGAGCATACTATCCAATGCCCATCAATACACGACAATACTCAAACCACTGACTGGGTAGACTCTTCGTCAGCATATTTGTAGGGTTATCATTTGTATGAACCTTGACAAGCTCTATGCGCTTGTCCTCAATTACCTCCCTGATGAAATGGTACGTGACCTCAATGTGTTTGGTCTTTGCATGAAAGATCAGATTCCGTACTAGCTGAATAGCACTCATGGAATCACTATGCAATGTCGGTACACCTGTATGAATCCCCAAGTCTCCCACTAGCCGATCAAGCCATATAGCCTCCTTGCAACCCTCTGTGGCTGCAACATACTCAGCCTCTGTGGTAGACAAAGCAACACACTTCTGTTGGTGAGACATCCATGACACTGCACCACCTGCAAAGGTGAACACATAACCAGAAGTGGATCTCCTACTATCCACATGCCCCGCATAGTTTGAATCTGTGTACCCAAGTACACGCATGTCTCCTTTACCAAAGCAGATGCACATCTCCTTGGTACCCTTCATGTACCTCATGATGCACTTAACTGCCTCCCAATGCCTCTTTCCTGGATTAGCCATATACCGGCTAACAACTCCCACTACAAATGCAATGTCTGGTCTAGTAGCTATCATAGCATACATAAGACTCCCAACTGCTGATGCATAAGGAACCTTGGCCATCATGGCCCTTTCCTCATCTGATTTGGGACTATCTGTATGACTCAGTTTCACATATGGAGGCAATGGAGTACTCACTGCCTTCCCCCCCTCCATATTGAAACGCTGTGATACTTTTGTAACATACTCTTTTTGTGAAAGCCAAAGGAGTTTCCTACTCTGATCACGTGCGATGCGCATACCAAGAATATGACCTGCAAGTCCCAAATCCTTCATATCAAAGGCCTCATGCAACTTGGCCTTTAATGCATCTAGCTCATAAGTATTCTTGCTAGCCAATAGCATATCATCCACATATAGTGCCAAGATTATCAGGCTATTATCCTTAGCCCTTTTAGTGTAGAGGCAGTGATCAATTTCACTCCTTCTAAAACCCTGGGACCGAATGAAAGCATCAAACTTCTGATACCATTCTCTAGGTGCTTGCTTAAGACCATAGAGACTCTTCTTCAGCTTGCAAACTAAATGCTCTTTGCCCTTTTCTTCAAAGCCTTCCGGCTGCACCATGTAAATTTCCTCATGCAAATCCCCATGCAAGAAAGCTGTCTTGACATCCATCTGCATAAGCTCCATATCCTCTACTGCCACTAGTCCAAGCATGCATCTAAGTGTGGTCATCTTCACAACCGGAGAGAATATTTCATCAAAGTCCACACCCTTCTCTTGCTTGAACCCTTTAGCAACCAAACATGCCTTGTACCTAGGCACATCATCACCTGTGACCTTCATTTTGTAGACCCATTTACATGGCAATGCTTTCTTTCCATGTGGCAAAGAAACCAAGTCCCAAGTCTTATTCTTCATAAGTGAACTCATCTCTGATTGCATAGCATACTCCCACTTGCATTGATCCTCGTGCATCATAGCCTCTTTGTAGCAAGAAGGCTCCCTGCAATCAGTAAGCATCACATAGTCTACCCCTGGAACAAACCTATCAGGCGGTCTAGACACTCTAGATGATCTTCTCAAGGACATTTTAACTTGCTGTCCCATTTGCATATCAGTCACATTTGGCTCATCATTTCCACCAATAGATGATCCATCATCTACCCTTGACTGTATACCTGTGGGAGTACTTGGTGGTACCATTTCTTGCACATTTGGTGCATGGACAGCTTGCTGTCTATCAACATATGCAGGTGGATTCACATCCTGGAAAGTGATTCTCCTCATTTCCACATCCCTCATGGGTGCCTTATGCATCTTCTTCTCATTGAAGACCACATCATGGCTGCGTATGATCTTCTTTGCTTCTGGATCCCAGAGACGATAGCCCATCTCTCCACTTTCACCATAACCCAGAAAGATGCATTTCCTAGACTTAGGATCTAGCTTCTTTCGAAGCTCTTTTGGCACATGTGCATAAGCCTCACACCCAAATATACGCAAATGAGAGTAAGAGGGCTTCTTGCCACTCCATGCCTTTTCAGGAATACCACCATCCAAACTCTTACTAGGTGATCTATTGATCACATGTACTGCAGTCTTCATTGCCTCAATCCAAAAACCACAAGAAAGACTTGCATCGGAAAGCATGCATTGCAACCTTTCTTGAATGGTACGATTCATCTTTTCTGCAACTGGATTTTGCTATGGAGTATGAGGGGATGTGAGCTCCCTCTTAATCCCACGTGTATCACAGAAATGCTGAAAGTCATGAGATAGATACTCTCCACCATTGTCAGTCCGTAGGCATTTAACCGTTCTACCTGACTGATTCTCAACCAAGGCCAGCCATTTCTGAAATACCTGGAACACATCACTCTTCTGAGCTATAGCATAAGCCCACACTTTCCTAGTTGCATCATCAATGAATGTCACATAGTATTCAGCCCCGCCTAATGACCATGTAGGCATGGGACCACATACGTCTGAATGCACCAAATCAAGCTTTTCAAACTCTTTCTTTTCCCTTCTTTTATGGGCTGATTTAGTCTGCTTCCCATAGAGACAGTCCTCACAAAATTCAAAATCAGAGAAACTCAAATGCGGTACATAACCCAAACGGCATAAGAGTTTCATTCCATTTTGGCTCATGTGCCCCAACCTGCAATGCCACAAAGAAGTGCTTGGCTACTTGGTTATTGCAACAACATGATCAAATACCCCTGATACATGTAAGGGATACAAAGTCCCACACTTGGCACCCCTGGCCAAAAGCATAGAGCCCTTCTGAAATTTCCAACTCTGAAAGCCAAAAGTGGTGTGAAAACCAACATCATCTAGCTGACCCACTGAAATAACACTCTTGGTCAGCTTAGGCACATGTCTCACATGTTTCAAAACAAATGCAGACCCATTTGCAAAAGAAAACTTTATGTCACCTGCTCCCACTATATCACATGCATAGTCATTTCCAAGATGCACACAACCTGTCTTTCCACTGTCATAAGTGGAGAACCATTCCCTATGGGGAGTAACATGGAATGAAGCACCAGAATCCAAAATTCAATCCTGAGAATATGCATCATCTGAAGTGGTAAGCAACTCTGCAGATAAACTAGACATGAAGAGAACGTCATTATCACTATCATGTGTGACTGCATTGATCTCCTCGATCTTCACTTTTCCTTTGTCCTCCCTTGGACTCTCTTCCTTTTGATTTGCACCCCAATTTGCATTCTTTTTCTTATCCTTTTGCTCTCTTTTCAGCTTGTAGCAATCCTTTTTCATATGGCCCTTCTTGCCACAATGGTAACACTCAATGTTCCGTGCCTTGGATTTGCTACAAGACTTCCCTCTTTCTTGGGACTTCCCCCTGAACTGTGATCTGCCCCTTTGCACATTTAAGGCTGCATCCTGCTTGTTGCCATCCATAGACTTCCGTCTAATCTCCTCGGCCAACAAGCTACCCACAACATCATCAAATTTCAGTACTCCACCAGGTGCAGAGTTACTGACAGCTATACGGAAGGTATCCCATGAGGATGGCAATGAACATAAGAGAAATATTGCCTTAGTCTCCGCATCAAAATTCATTTTCTGAGCCTGAAGCTGGCTGAAAATAATATTGAATTCATTCAAGTGAGAAGCAATGGAGACCCCTTCCTTCATCTGTAGCTCAAATAACCTCTTCATGAGGTAAACTTTATTAGAGGCAGTTTCCTTCTCATAAGTAGCACATAGTTTCTTCCACAAATCTTCCGTAGTCTGCTCATTTACTACTGTGAAATAAACTGACTCTGCAAGATGAAGTCTAATAGTAGACTTTGCTAATGCATCCAACTCATTCCAATCATCCTCAGACATATTTGCAGGCTTAGCTTCAATCCCTACCAAGGGTTTAATCTGCTTCTTTTGAATAAGCACATCCCTTATTTGTTCTTTCCAAAAAGAAAAGTTTGTCCCATCAAACTTTTTAATGCTGAAAAACTCCTTTTCAGACATGGAAGAGGATGCCATGATGCAAATGAAAAAAAATCCCAAATGCTAGTGCCTACAAGAGAGAATCACACCAAATACCAGGTGCACCCAAATGTGTATGCCACAATAGAGTGAAATATCACCAAAACTCAAAGCTCAAAGCATCAAAAGATGCATCTGACTCATGTGCATATACCTCGCATATACTATGCATCCATATGATCAAATCTGGCCCAAAAGAAAATGCCAATAAGTGCCAAATGACTCAAGCATAAACACCGTCCACTGGCATATGCATCAATAATATCTCATCCAAGAGAGCATAGCACTATCAGTGCATCACTTGCAATGTGTCAAAGCTGTCCCTCAGCATAAAATAGCATCCATGTGCAAAGCGTCCATAAAAAATAGCATCCCACAAGGCAATTTGGGCCTATCAACGCATCCAATAAGGACCGTAATGCATCTAAATGGCCTATAAATCATCCACTGCAACCCAATGCACACCACGAATGAGCACACACTGCTCAAACTGCAACCAGAGTGATCTGCATAAGGTATGCTCAAGAAATCATAGTCCCACGGTAATGACCGCTATTGAAAATAGAACCTGAGATGCCTCAAAACATGGGCGCCATTGCATAATCGGAATCAACAAGAAAATCTGCAAATATCTCTCTTTTGCCAAAACTCCAAAATCCCAACCGATGAGTGAGAAATGGGAGTCAACACTTATCCACTGCCATGTGGCATAAATCTAAGGTTTCAAAACCTTAGAATGAAAAATGCATAATAGAGAGACGAAATCGAATACACAGAGATCTATAACTTTGAAAATCCTCCACCGAATCGCACAAGAACTGATAGGTAGGGGTTTTTGGGCGTCCGAAACGCAATGGGACACACGGTTTTGGAAACTGTGGTCTCAATCACTGGGTCCAACACATGGACTGAAAAACGTTTTTGGAAACAGAGCTATTTGTAAACACCACTGGAGTATGAATGATGAGCAACATAGAAGTTTTAGGACCTCCTGAGTCCACCGGAACTGACAGATCTGCAAATGGTTGCTCCAAACTTGAGTTCCAACACTCGGGCAAAAAACGCAGAAACTGACACAGTGAGTCAGAAATCCACTGAAATGATCCCAGATTCAAGAATGAAGGTGTTTCCAAGCTCCTGAAGTGAAGTGGACACCAAAAGCAAGCAATAGTTGCTTCTACAAGTCAATACGGAGTCTTTGTCATCGAACGGAACAGGGAAAAGCTTAAAAAATGACTTTTTCTTTGAAAACACTTAATAGGCTCTCAAAACCACTTCGCAAAACCAATTTAGTGACTTTTCCAAAGGTTCCTCCAAGGTCTCTGCACACTCGGATGCAAGTAAAGTCACCCACAAAGCTTCCCACAGAGTTTCTCCTTCCTCCCACAGAGCTGCTGAGCTTCCAGGCATTCACGCACGCTCAGCTAGATCACCCGGGCTCTGATACCAGTTGAGAGTGCTCTCGACAGAAGCAAGAACGGAAGAAGGAGAGAGAGAGAGATAGAGAGCCACAAGTTTTGGTGGGTGCAAAACCACCCTAATCTTTTTTTTCATTCATTTATATATGTGTTTGAGTATTGTACATAACCGGGGTAAAGGCACAGTGACCTTTAACCCCCACAGTTATTCCATGTATACCTCCTCCTTGAGATCTCCATTCAGAAAGGCAGATTTTACATCCATCTGAAACCCTCCTCCTTAAGGTCTCCATTCAGAAAGGCAGATTTTACATCCATCTGAAACACTGTGAATTGTGGTTAGTTAGATTTGTGGGAGTAAAAGTATCCTGATAATCAAAACCATGTACCTGTGCGAATCCTTTTGCCATGAGCTGAGCCTTGTACTTATCCAACATGCCGTGGTCTTGTACACCCACTTGGTGCCGATGACCTTGCATTTTGGTGCTCGATCCACAAGGTCCCAAGTGTTGTTCTTCATTATGGAGCCATACTCCCGACTGCATAGCCTCCATCCACCTATCATCACCCTGTGCCTCTTCAAGACACTTGGGTTCTTTAGCACGGATCACCTCTGTCATCAAAGCGTAGTTGACCAAGTGTTCCTGCACCCTTCTTTGCTCCTCTAATCTCTTGGACCGGCGGTGTTCAGATGATTCCTCCTCAATGGCTGGAGGTTCTCTGCCTCCAAAAGCTGCTCTATCCACTTTGGGAATGGCCGTTGTCGTTGTGGTTCTACAGGCTCTTCTTCCTCTTCTTTATCTTGAATCCTCCCAAGCACCATTGGGGGAGTTCGGTCTGCTGTTGGTGGTTGTACTGGATGGATATCCTGGTCCTGGTTGTCTGGGAAGGAAGCATTCTCCTACAATCGATGTGGCTGTTCTGAAAAGACCACATCGCGACTTACTATTACCTTCTTGGTAACAGGATTATAGAGATGGTAACCCTTCGCCTCTTCACTGTAGCCCAAGAAAATACACTTCCGGCTCTTCGGTTCCCATTTAGTCCTGTTAGCATCAGGGACATGCACAAAATAGTCACATCCAAAAACTCTGAAATGTGCAGCTGAAGGTTTCTTACCAGAAAAGGCCTGCAGTGGAGTCATCCCATTCATAGCCTTTGTGTAAATTGCCGTGTTATATGCTTCAGCTCAGAAAGTCTTTGGCAAATCTTTCCCTTTCATCATACTCCTACCCATTTCATAGATGACGCGCATCTTGCGCTCTACTACTCCATTTTGCTATGATGTATGTGGCAGGGGTTTATGCCTCTTGATCCCATGACTTTTGCAGTAACTTTCGAATTCACTTGATGCGAACTCACCACCTTTGTCTAATCTCAACTTCTTCACCTTCCTCCCCATTTCTTTCTCGACCATTACATGCCATTCTTTGAACTTACTAAAAGCCTCATCTTTAGTCTTCAGGAAGTATATCCATATCCTTCTACTGTAGTCGTCGATCAGCATCATGAAGTAGTAGGAACCACCCAAAGCTTCCGTCTCCATCTTTCCACAGAGGTCCGTGTGAACGAGCTCTAGAGGAGCATTTGCCCTGCTGGCCTCTTTAAGAAAGGGCTGCTGATGCTGCTTACCCATCATGCAAGCTTCACATACATCGGGCAGATCTGTAATTTTTGGTAGGTTTGCAATCATTCCACTTTTATGCATCTCCTTTAAAGAACTAAGGTTTAGATGACCAAACCTCTCATGCCATAGCTTAGTGTTGCTCACATCGGCTCGAGCACTGAAAGTGAGAGTTCGTAGATGTTGTTACGTCGTGTACCTTTACCAATGACCTTCCCTTGAAGATCCAAAATATGTGCGCCATTCTTATCGAAGTGAACTTTGAGGTCCCGATCCGTGATCACAGAAACGGACAACAAGTTCCTCTTGATATCTGGCACATAAAGAACATCGGACAACTGTTTTACAACTCCATCTGACTTGAGAGCAATTGTACCTTTTTCTTTTGCTGGACATTTTGCATCATTCCCAACTGCTACCAGGATGTCATTCCCTACCGGATGTAGAGAGGTATACCAATCCTTCTGATTGGTCATGTGGCACGATGCACCACTATCAATAATCCAAGGTTCATCCGCAGGTACATGAACTGCCTCCGTGCAAATCTCCTCAATTGCTACAAATAGCTCTACTGGTATTGCCTGCGCACTATTGCTAGACTCTTTCTTTACTCATCTGCAATCTTCTTCTGGCACTCATTCTGCTTGTGCCATGCCTTGTTGCAATAGAAGCACTTGATCTTCTTCTTTCTCTTTTTATCATCAGAAGAAGATGGGTTTCCAGAGTCCTTACCCTTACCTTTCTTTGATCCAGCCGAGAAAGCCGAATCTTCTCCAGTCCTCATCTTTTGATGCATCTCCTCCTCCAGAAGCATCGCATTGAAATCCTCAAAGTTGAGGGGCAGATTTTTGTTCTGCGTATTCAACACCGTAACAAGACCGTCGTACTTTGGTAGGAGAATCCATATGCATCTTTGTGCTAGATTCTCGTTGGTGATGGTGATGCCAATCGCAGTCATCTGATCGTGCACATTCTTCACCCTGGTGATGAACTTCTCTACCGTTTCAGACTCAGACAGTTTCTCGTTCGCGAGTTGAGTCTCCAGATTAGAATCTGTATTTGATTCGTGGTTTCGTACTAAATTTTCAAGACCGTCCATGCCTCCTCCGCTATGGTGACATGTTGAATTAATGCCATGACAGAATCACTTACACTACAGACAATAGAACACAGCGCATCTGTATTTCTTCTTGTCCACGCAAGAATCTGATCCACAGTTGGTACTATCTGTTGTCCTGCTTTGGTTGGATCCGATCTCACAACTGACTTCACGTCCACCCTAGTAGCAGTATCTCAAAGCTCATATGCGCTTAGGATGGTCTTCATCTTAAACTTCCAGGGTGGATAGTTAGTGCCGTCCAACTTTTCGCTTTCGCCGAATGGTGGGATTTGTAGTCTTGCGGGTTGGGCCATCTCTCACAATCTGCTCGCAAACAGAAACACACTACCAAATCTTCTTGCTAGAGCCCAAGCTCTGATACCATGTAAGAAAACAATACAACGTCTGTGCTCAATAGATAACAGGATCTGGTATGCAAGAGAGAAAAGCAGATAGTATGGAGAATCAAAAATTTGATTACTGTAAAACTGATACAATAGATGGCGCTACCTCCTAGCCGTGCGCTCCTGTGTGAGAAGCTTCGATGGCATGCTAGAAACAGTAGAGGACGGAGGCTGGATGCTAAGGAATCAGGGTTGCTGTAGCCAGTGATGATAATGGGCTTCACCGGCTTGCTCTTATATAGCCACCAGTCGTAGTCGGTTAGACCCGATTGGGTGACTGACCCAGTCCGCCCAAAACGGTCGACTGGAGGTTGGTCCCAAAATAGGCCAACGACCACATGATAGAGCCATCCGAGATCATCTGGGGCTCCAAACGGGCCCCGCAACCCAAGAGTGGGCTGCCCCGAGAAATGCTCCGTCTACCCTCAATGCAGTCAGTCATGGGATGCCTTCCCATACTTGCATGTAGCCTAGTTGGCAGTGTGCCAACTCTATCTGAAGCTATCCAGCCATCAGGCCACACATGGCCCCTATCTGGTGTCCAAACTAGGACCTACCAGATAACCGAGCTACTCAAATGCCTTCTCCTCATATGGGGGGCTTACAAGTAGAGTTAGTTGGTTCCCGCGTAGTCACATGAGAGTGGAGCATTGATATCTAACATAGGAGAAGAAGAACAATCATAAGTTGCTAGTTGATTGTGATGGAAATGAGTAACCTAGTAACTAGTTCTCGTTGTTATTTAGAATAAAGTTATTCTAGTATAGATAAAGAAGTAAATAACAAGACAAATGGGAAATATTATTGCATTTAAGTAAGAGAGAGAACATTCTTCATGATTTCCTAGTTGATTCTCATGGAAATAAGTACCCTCTTCGCTAGTGTAAAAAAGGAATACTTTTTTTCAGCGAGAAAAGAAGTTATCACGCATATGATGTGGGCGTTTAAGGCCACTGTACCTTAACCCCGATTATGTACAATACTCAAACACATATATATATGGGTGACATAAAATATTAGGGTGTTCTGCACCCACCAAAACTTGTGTGGCTCTCTCTTCTATCTCTCCCTCTCTCTCAACTTCTTTCGTTCTGCTTTTGTTGTTGAGATCTCCCAACTGGTATCAGAGCTCAGGTGTTCTAGATGAGCCTAGGTTTGAGCTTGGAGCCTGAAGTCTACTGCTACAGCTCTGTGGGGGGAAGAAGAAGCTCTGTTGGGTGACTTTACCTACATCCTGGTTGTAGAGACCTTGCAAAAACATTTGGAAAGTACTCTGCATGGTTTTGGAGCAAAAAAGACGTTTTTTGATGATTCCCATGTTCCTTTTGACTATTGAAAGTCCACAATGGCTTGTAGAGGCAACTATTGCCCTTTTTTGTGTCCATTGCACTTTGGGAGTTCAAAAACATCTTCATTCTTGAATTTGGCATCATTTTGTTAGATTTTTGACTCACTATCTCTGCTTCAACATTATCTTGCTAGTGTGTTGGAACTTGAGTTTGAAGCAACCATTTGTAGATATGTTAGCTTTGGTGGACTCGGGAGGTCCTAAAACTTCTGTGTTGCTCATCATTCACACTCCGGTGGTATTTACATACAAGTCTATTTGCCAAAACGTTTTTAGTTCCGTGTGTTGGACCCAGTGATTGGGACCACAGTTTTCAAAACTGTTTGTTCCATTGCATTCCGGAGGCCCAAAAACCCCTACCTATCAGCTCTTGAGTGATTTTGTGGAGATTTGGAGAAGTTTCATCTCTGTGAGGTGCCGAATCGTTTGTTTCTCTGTCAAAAATCCATTCAAAGGTTCAAACCTTTGATTTTTTGATTATAGGTCAATTGCAAGGGTTGACTCCCCGTTTTCCATTCATCGGTTGTGACTTTGGAGTCTTAGTAGAAGAGAGATATTTGCAAATTGTCTTGCTGAGTCCAATTATACAGTGATTCCCATGTTTTGAGTCATCCCAGGTTCTATTTTCACTAGCGATCATTGCCATGGGGCCATTATTTCTTGGATATACCTTATGTAGATCACTCTAGTTGTAGTCTGAGCTGTGTGTGCTCATTTGTGGTTTGCATTGGGTTACATTGGATGCTTTATAGACCATTTGGATGCATTGTGATCCTTGTTGGATGCGCTAGTAGGCCCAGATTGCCTTGTGGGATGCTTTATTGATGGACATTTAGCACACAGATGCTATTTTATGTTGAGGGACAGCTTTGACATATTGCAGTGGATGCACAAGTTGTGCTATGATCACTTGGATGAGATTTTGTTGATGCATATGATCATGGACAACATTTATGCTTGAGGCATTTTGGCACTTGTTGGCATTGGGGTTGCCATTGTTTTGCCATTGCAGTTGGCATTTTCTTTTGGGCCAAATATGTTCATATGGATGCATAGTATATGTACATGAGTCAGATCCATTTTGATGCTTTGAGCCTTTGAGGTTTGGTGATATTACCTTCTGTTTTGGCATACACATTTAGGTGCACCTGGTATTTGGTGTGATTTCTCTCTTGCAAGTACTAGCATTTGGGATTTTGTTTCATTTGCATCGTGGCATTCCTTCCATGTCTGAAAAGAAGTTTTTCAGCATTAAAATTTTTGATGGGACAAACTTTTCTTTGTGGAAAGAACAGATAAGGGATGTGCTTATTCAAAAGAAGCAAATTAAACCCTTGGCAGGGATTGGAGCTAAGCTTGAAGATATGTCTGAGGATGATTGGAATGAGTTGGATGCATAAGCAAAGTCTACTATTAGACTTCATCTTGTAGAGTCAGTTTATTTCACAGTAGTAAATGAGCAAACTACGAAAGATGTTTGGAAGAAATTATGTGCCACTTATGAGAAGGAAACTTCCTCTAATAAAGTTTACCAGGTTGTTTGAGCTACGGATGAAGGAAGGGGTCTCCATTGCTTCTCACTTGAATCAATTCAATATTATTTTCAGCCAACTTCAAGCTCAGAAGATGAATGTTGATGTAGAGACTAAGGCAATATTCCTCTAGAGTTCATTGCCATCCTCATGGGATACCTTCCATACAGCTGTTAGTAACTCTGCACCTAGTGGAGTATTGAAGTTTGATGATGTTGTGGGTATCTTTTTGGCCGAGAGGATTAGACAGAAGTCTATGGATGGCAACAAGCAGGATGCAACCTTAAATGTGCAAAGGAGCAGATCATAGTTCAGGGGGAAGTCCCAAGAAAGAGGGAAGTCTCGTAGCAAATCTAGGGCACGGAACATTGAGTGTTACCATTGTGGCAAGAAGAGCCACATGAAAAAGGATTGCTACTCCCCATCTATAAGCCCCCATATGAGGAGAGCATGGGGGAGGTAGACTTGGAAATATTGGGGCTGCCACATGGGCAGCACATGAAAAGCTGTCAAGACAATGGGCAGGCCATGGACCTGCAATTGGAGGCGCAGCATGGCAATCTTTTTGGGCAGGCTTGTGCGCAAGGTTATTGCCTGCAGCAGGTCCTGAACAAGGCGTGGACCTGTACGGCTGCAGTACGGCTGCATGGCGGGGGTCTATGGGCAGGCATAAGGGCTGCAAACAAGCCTGCAATAGGCACAGGAAGGGGCAAAGGCAGCAGCCCAAAAGGGGCTGCCAAAGGCCCTTTTATAGGGCTGGTTGGACCAGCCAACCAAGTCAGTTTGTGACAGACCAGGTCTGCCCAAACAGATTGTCAGAGTCGGTCATGCCATCCTCGATGTCAATGGCTACCGCATGAGCGGCACTGAACGTTTCATAGCTCTGCTAATCTTTTTCATATCCTTTCACATTTTCTCTCTTAGTCCTGCAATGAACCAGGCCATGAGGTACTTTGCATTGGGGCGTGGGTCACATTTGGCGATTAATATTTTCATCTTACCTAGGTACATGCGTACATCTTCTCGACGGCCTTGTTCGATCTTGCTTAATTGGAGAGCGGGATCATCTTGTAGCCTCTCCGTTTGAAAGCGTCTTTTAAATTTTGTTTGAAGCAGGTCCCATGTGGCTCGCTCTTCCACTAGAAGGTATAGGTACCATTAACATGCTTCATCAGTTAAGGCCATGGGAAACCAAGCCACCTTGGTTTCATGGGATTTGGATCTCCACCCGGCATGCGGCATCAAAATGCTGAAGGAATCGGGATGGATCTCCCCTACCATTATATTTGGGAAGTTCTAGTTTTTCCAAGGGGCGCTTGCCTTGAGTGTTATTATCTCTTCGATTAAAGAAATTGACAGCCTCTGCATCGAGGTCGATATCCCCATCATTGTCGCGATGACATCCATGCATGTGGCGTGGAGGAGTTAAAGGGATTGCTTGAATTTCAGGGGGGGATTCGAGGTAGAGAATTGTTGGGGGTGGTGGTTGCAGTGGAGTTGTATGCAGATTTGGTGAGCGTTGGAGTCGGAGGCATTGGCCAGAGCGTAGCTGCATGCAGATTGGGCGAGAGTTGCCAAGGGTGTCTCTGTCACAAGTGTAGGTGTTGATGTAGTTTTGTTTGGAGGATTAGAGTGGTGTTAGTTTGTGTAGGGACCGTCGTGTTAATATTGTGCCTAATATTGTCCTACGTGTGTAGGGAAATGTGCCAGTGCAGACAGATCGTCAATCAGAGGTCATGGTGTAAAGATACGAGAGAATTTGTCCGAAATGAGGCCCGCACGGGAGCACGAATGAGCGAGTGCCAAGGATGCCAAAATGGTGTGTAATGGGCTAGAAAAATGCCCCGTAGTATGGTGTTTTCGATCCTCCTTGAAGACACAAAGGGACTTTTCTTTTAGGTAACAATAGAAAAGACATAAGAGCAATGGGCATACAAGTGTGAAATTTTGGATCAAACGGGGTCCAGTTTGGGCCCCAAACGGGCGCGATACGAAGTGTTGAAGTAGGGGTAAAATTGGCCTTTGGGGAGGGGGCTTGGTCTTAAGGTTGGTGTGAATGGACTTTAAGTTCAACTGAGGGGTTTGAACCAAGTTAATTCTAGTTAAATTAACTAGCCTATATCCTTCTCAGTTACTATAACTGGATGGTTAACCTAACTACTTTCACTAATTTCAATTAGTTACTAACTGAAGGTTAATTAAACTAACCTAGCTATTAGTAACTAGCCTAGGTTAAACCTAACTATGTTAGACTAACCTAACCTAAGTTAAACTAACCTAGGGTTAGATTGAGGGTTAGGTTAGGGTGTTTTTTTTTGAATAATTAATTGATTAAAAAAATTCGTTTGGGGGAGGGGGTTCGCGCGGCAACGAGGGGGTGGCAGCTGGAGCGGTGGGTGGAAGGGCGGGTAGAGGGGAGGCGAGGGTGGAGGGGAGGGGGGATGGTGAGGTGGTGGAGACATCGGGTAGCGAGGGATGGATGGTGGAGGGGCAGGTGAGGCGAGTGGCGAGTGGGGAGGAGGGTGCAGGCGTAGGGTAGGTGAGGCGAGTAGAGGGCGGGGAGGAGGGTACAGTTGCAAGGTGGGCCGACAAGGGTGGTAGAGAGAGAGAGAGAGAGAGAGAGAGAGAGAGGGGGGGGGTTATGGAATCAAGGGGGGGGGTGTGAAGGGGGGGGGATGGCAGGTAAGGGGGGGGGTGTGAAGGGGGTGAGGGAGTGGTGGAGGGGGTGGTGGAGAGGGAGGGAGAGGGGAAAGGGTGGAGGTGGAGATGGGAGGGGGGGTGGTGGAGGGGGGAAAAGTAGTAGGAACCACCCAAAGCTTCCATCTCCATCTTTTCGCAGAGGTCCATGTGAACGAGCTCTAGAGGAGCCTTTGCCCTACTGGCCTCTTTAGGAAAGGGTTGCTGATGCTGCTTGCCCATCATGCAAGCTTCACATACATCAGGTAGACCTGAAATTTCTGGTAGGTCTGCAATCATTCCACTTTTATGCATCTCCTTCAAAGAACTAAGGTTTAGATGACCAAACCTTGTTGCAATAGAAGCACTTGATCTTCTTCTTTCTCTTTTTGTCATCAGAAGAAGATCGGTTACCAGAGTCCTTAGCCTTACCTTTCTTTGATCCGGTCCAGAAAGTCGAATCTTCTCCAGTCCTCGTCTTTTGACACATCTCCTCCTCCAAAAGCATCGCACTGAAATCCTCAAAGTTGAGGGGCGGATTTCTATTCTGCGTATTCAGCACCGTAACAAGACCATCACACTTTGGTGGGAGAATCCATATGCACCTTCATGCTAGATTCTCACTGGTGATGGTGATGCCAATCACAGTCATTTGATCGCGCAGATTCTTCACCCTGGTGATGAACTTCTCTGCCGCTTCAGACTCAGATAACTTCTCATTCGCGAGTTGAGTCTCCAGATTCTAAATCTGTGTCTGATTCGTGGTATCATACTGATTTTTCAAGACCGTCCATCCTCCGCTGTGGTGACATGTTGAATTAATGCCATGACGGAATCACTAACACTGCAAACAATAGAACACAACGTATTTGCATTTCTTCTTGTCCACATGAGAATCTCATCCGCAGTTGGTACTATCTATTGTCTTGCATTGGCTGGATCCCCGGTCTCGCAACTGGCCTCACGTTTACCCCAGTAGAAGTGTCCCAAAGCTCGTATGCACTTAGGATGGTCTTCATCTTGAACTTCCAAAGTGGATAGTTAGAGCCGTCCAACTTTCCACTTTTGCCGAACGGTGGGATTCGCAGTCTTGCGGGTTGGGCCATCTCTCACAATCTGCTCGCAAATAGAAACACACTACCAAATCTTCTTGCTAGAGTCCAAGCTCTGATACCATGTAAGAAAATAATACGTCTATGCTCAACAGATAACAGGATCTCATACGCAAGAGAGAAAACAAGATAGTATGGAGAATCAAAAATTTGATTACTGTAGAACTGATACAATAGATGGCACTGCCTCCCAACCATGTGCTCCTGTGAAAGAAGCTTCGATGGCATGCTAGAAACAGTAGAAGACGGAGGCTGGATGCTAAGGAATCAGGGTTGCTGTAGCCAGTGATGAAATGGGCTTCACGGGCTTGCTCTTATGTAGCCACCAATCGTAGTCGATTAGGCTCAATTGGGTGACCGATCCAATCCACCCAAAATAGTCGACTGGGGGTCGGTAGGCCACCGACCATACAATAGAACCGGTGTGCAAAACAGAGCAACTTACCTACGGTTTCCATTCGGCCCAGAGCCATCCGGGATCATCTGAGGCTCCAAATAGGCCCCACAACCCAAGAGTGGGCTGCCCGGGAAATGCTCCATCTACCCTCAGTATGGTTAGTCAAGGGATGCCTTCCCGCACTTGCATGTAGCCTAGTTGGTAGTGTGCCAACTCTATCTGAAGCTGTCCAGCCATCAGGCCACACATGGCCCCCATCTAGTGTCCTAATTGAGCTACTCAAATGCCTTCTCCTCATATGGGGGGCTTACAAGTAGAGTTAGCTGGTTCCCGTGTAGTCACACGAGAGTGGAGCATTGATATCTAACAATAAGCCAGCTATCCCGCCGGTCGGTGCCATAGCCCTCTATCTTGTTGACTTACACATGTCAGTAACCTAACCAGATACCTTAATTAAATTTTTTTAAGGGATTGGTTAGATGGTTATCCTGCCAATATGACAAGTGTTGACCCTGTGCCATAAGGCTAAACCACCAACCGAAAGGCATAACCAGGTAATCCTGCCTTCTTGGTAACCCTCCAAGGTAAACTATCCTACCGAATATCAACCCACCACCCCGTGCCATCTATTTATCCCACCACCTTATACTATCCCACCGTCTGGTGCTTTAAAGCTATCCTACCGACTTGGCAGCATACCACTTCAGCCCATCCCACTGACACATGTCATTTACTATCCATCCCACCGCTGATGCCACAAGGTTAACCCTTTGACTCGGTGGCATAGGGCTAACCCTCCGACCAGAGGGATAACTCTTGGATCAAATTTCCTGACAAAAAATAGAACTGGAAGTGAGGCTTGACTAAGTAGAGACCACATACATGCACTTGAGGTGGGGCAGAATCTTATCCAGAGAACCTGAGCCTGAGGACAGCATTTTAAACTACACGTCCCCACCTTCCACCCCAATTTTGGTTTAGCTCCACTAGGGAATTAAATTACTAGCTCTCATTCAGTATTAGGGCCTTGACATAGTGATCCCTCTAGTTTTGAGACAAGACCGAGAGTTTGAATGAGGGAATGTAAGAACCAACTAGCTCAAGAGTCTCCAAATCTACCTACACAAGCATAGCTCTACCTCACTCTCATGCTTTTTCCATATTCTATCGATTAAGGGGAACTATATCCAACATGTTTGGATGATTAGGATGAGCGGATTCAGCAAAAATGGAAAACGCTTTCGCTAGTATGCCCACGGAAAGAGAAGGCCAATGACAACCAGTCCTTGCACCTCTGACATGGGCTAAGGCCATTTTTGTGGATGTAGGACCCATGGTCTTCACTGGGCACCCTAAGCGAGAGTGCATGGAAGACGAGGACCTATGGATGAGGGACTTTTCTAGAAAAAACTTTGGGCTTGGGAACTCATGGGACTTCTAAGAGGGACCCCCTTATGGCCCCCCAACCTTCCAAGTGCGCCCATCATTTTCTGCTAGGCCATGAGCCACGAGCTATGTATCTTTTTAGGTGCCACCCTACAGACCAATGCAAGGAGTGCCCATTCAGATACCTAGTGACCTGCTCCCTCAAGGGGCATGACAATTTCACCCCACAGTTACAACTCTGAAGTTTGGGGGGGCAAGCTTCACAACCCTAACATTAGCATCGGCAAACCAATGGATCCCTATACCTGGGTGGGCATAAGGCCGCCTCTACATCCTATTAGGCCCACAATAGTGCAAGATACTCCAACATCCCAAAGAGTGCTATTAGATGAGGCAAAGCGTATCCTAGTGGATGCACTAGGAAGGGGGTCGCTCCACCCTTGGATATACCTGTATTTTTCAGTAGGGAGCACGAATCCCTCTAGGAGTCAACCCATAGCATCTCGAAGCTGTTAACAATCTGGTCTCCCATGTGGAGCAGTTTGAGCAAATATGCAAAGCATTTGCTGGTCTCGGAGATCTCAAAATGTTTAACACCTTTGACCTTAGCCTGGATGGCAAGGCAGGGCAATGGTATATGGCCCTTAGCCCTGAGGAGAAAGTCTGGGAGGCGTTGTGAAAAGCGTTCATCATAGAGTTCGCTGCCAGTGGTCATAAGTGGAGACCAATTAATCAGTTGTACAAGGTGAAATAGAATGAGGATGAGTCCCTTTAGGACTACATTGCTAGGATCCAACACCTCAATTCCCGCTGCTGCTGCTGTGAACTACATGAGAGGATGAGTGACGAGTGATTGTTGTCACACTTCCTCATCGGATTGGCAAATCCAAAGCTGCATGAGCATTTAATGGTTATGAACCCAACTTCTTTTGAACTTTGCATAGCAAGGTAGCCATCCGTATAAGCAACAACATGATGGATAAGGACACCAAGCACAAAGCTATAACTCCATCCAAAGTATCACACTCGGTAAGATCTTCCAGCATGGAGCCTACCAAGAAGGAGGATAAAGAGTCTAATGGCTTATATATGGGTGAGTTGGCCTCTAATTTACTGAATCAGCTAGGCCAACAGTGGAAGGTAGGAACATCCAAAAGCACTCAGTAACCCCCACCTATTCCCTAGAAGAGATAATGTTTGGTGTGGGGTATGCAATGGCAATCATCCCTCAAATGAGTACCCTCACCTCAGGGCAAGGCCAACAATCTATTGTGTGCACTGCATTAGATGGGTACCGCTGCCACTTGGCCTTATTCAATACTGAGCAAGTTAAGGCTAGTGCTCTTAGGCAGGGTAATTGGAGTTACTGGTCTTCTCAAGGGACAATCCTTGAATAAATGTTCTATTCAACAACCCACACACAAGGGTGTATGGCCTGTCATGGGTGGAGCAACTGGGGTAATATCCTTGTAAGGGCAGTCCTTTAAGAAATGTGGCCCTTGGCATTTGAAGTATGACACCAGAGGGTTTGAGGTACCCTTGTAGGGGCACTCACTTGCCCTGTGCGGGCCCCATCAAGCATTGTATATTGTACTTTACTTGTATGTATCTAAATTCTTCATTATCTTTTCTTGTAGGATTATGGAGACCTACTAGTGTAGGTTTCTGAAGGTCCTTCCCCAACTAGAGTCTACCAACCAAGGCCCTAATTGGCCTTATTTCCCAACCTAGCCCAATGAATGCACAAGGAGCCTCTTTTGCCAAAACCAAGGATAGTATAGGGCACAACATGATCCATTACTGCCACCTATACTAGGTTCGCAACCGCTGCCACCTCGTATAACCCTAGTTAATCAAGTATTAGTGGAGGAATTACCTATCGATTGGGAAGAGCCTAAGCATGATCACGGCCATCCCGACTATCTTCTTTATGAGGAAGGAAGTGGCATCATAAGTCACTACCTTTTACAAGAGGATCAACATGTCACAATATATCAGATAGTGCTCGTGCCCCCAAGGGCAAGAGACATGAATTCCTTAGCATGTGCCCCCGATCTAATGCTATACATGTCAAGGTCCATCTTCCAAACCCATCAATAGGTCAAAAAAATATTAAATCTCCAAATTTAAACTAAATTGGCACCCCAGTTGGACTGTCGCCTTATACGGCCATCCCGTTGGCGGATCGTCGCCTTATACGGCCATCCCGTCAGATCATCGCCTTACTGCCATCCCGTTAGATCATCGCCTTAATGCCATCCCATCGGATCATCACCTTATCGCCATCTTGTCAAATCATCGCCATCCCACTATCCCCTCAGTTGGTGGGATACTATAAAAGCTATAAAAGACCTTCTATCCCCTCGGATCTCGTCGCCTTAGCAAAAACAACAAAACTTTGTCAGTTTTCTGCCAAAATTTCTTCAGCTTCCTGCACTCTTCCACATTTCCCACCAACCTCCAAATCTTCCATTGAATGTATTCTTCCTCTACCGACTCATTCATCACTCGCTTGTCTTCTTTCTGCTCAATGGATCCCAAAAATGAATTCTTCGAATTTGAGAGAGAACTCGGTCTACACCCCCAGGATCCATTACTTGCCAATCCGTTACCCACCGGTCCATGCGAGTCCCAAACCACTCCCTCATATCAATTTGGATACCTTCTAACATCTCTATAGCCAAACTCCAAGCTGGAGAAGAAATCAATACTCAACTGACCGCTCAAGATCCAATAGCAGTGGCTGCCACCCCACCTTCTTGATCATCCAAGAAGCACATGCCAACTCCAGCACAAGGAGCATACAAGGTTGTGATGACACTAGTTCACTCTCTGCTTGGCAAAGCTTGGCTCTAGCAATTAAACGACTGTGCCATCCACTCCGAATATGGTGCAAGTGTAATTGGTAATGATAGGCTTGATGCCAGTAGTGGACCGACTACCCTGCCACCTCAATATGAAGCTACTTGGATAATTCATCAGCATATATAACAACAATATGCACGCATGCATACTTTGACATGCAATAGGGGCCCTCCACTTCCACCACCTCAATGTGGATGTAGTGCGAGCAGAGCCTTTGGCTTACCGATGGTCCGAGAAAAGTATACATAGAAAAAGAAGCTAGACAAGCCCCTCAGCAAAATCTATGATTATGACAAAAAGAAAAGCAAGGGCAGAATCAACTTCTTCGAGCTCATAGTGCCAGAGCTAGAGAAATCAACAAGAGTGCTCTAGCTATTGACACATGTCAAGCATATGGACCACCACCAAGCCATAGTACCGAATATACTCACCGAGCTAGCAGAGTCATAAATCACAAATGGGGTGAATTATTTTTGCACAAAGATGAGGGAATATTTGAAAACACATGGAGATGTCTTGGGCAACCCAATGCTCTACACGTAGTCATCTACCATATGTTAAGATAGTAGCCGACAGTTAGATTCATGCTAGTCGACAAAGAAGCCATAGGCGATATTCTGGCATAGGAAGAGCCAGTGGTGTCTGATCCTAAGAGCCTCATGGGCACAACCTCATCAAGCCACCTTGATTAATAGCCACTTGAAGGCCAACTAAGGAAGCAATACAAAGACCGCCAAATGCAAGAATTTCTAAACAGACAAAGGCATCTTGAGGCCTCCAACTGCAACAAAAGACAAGGAGACAATTCAGGCCCCATTGATGTTGTGGAGATGGTTCAAGGGGGAGTTACAATTAATATTGGGCTTCACCTTAGGGAAGAATCGGTTCCTCCCACCTCGACCGCCCCCTAGGTTATCGCAACCTTCCCCATACATGCCTAGAATCCCTCTTCCTTCATATAGCAGCTCCAGCATGATGTTTGCCAAACAATTGTCAAGGGAGGAAAATATGGAGCTCCAATGTCTTGATGCCATGTTCCAAATCCTTTAGGTACTTTGTACCATATTGTAGTGAAGGCAGAAGCATGACACCCAACTATCCTCCTTTCTAATACAAGCTCAAGTCAGAGCAGGTGAGAGCCATATGCTCATGGTCGCTACATAGGCTATAGGGCAAACCACCTTGCACAGAGCAGAAGAATACAAGGCCAAGGTTGAGGACCTAGATGTGACCATCACAAAGCTCAAGGATGAACTGTTCTCCACAAGCAAGCCCCTGGTTCAAACCATGATGGAACACTTGGACAAGGCAGAATCGGGCCTTAGAATAGTGGGGAAGAAGGTGAAACAAGTCGAGGAAATGTATGCAAGGCACTAGGAGGGATGTGAATGAAAAATACAAATGCTCCAATACCTTCTCTCACAGGAGTGAACGCTCACCATCATCATGCAAACAAAAAATTAGTAGGTTATGTGCCTCTAGATGCCTAGAGGAGTCAACACTGGATGGGTTTCCGCAGTAGCAGAATAGGCTGATGGGGAACCCATACCCAATATCGATGATGATCTTCCTCTGTCTCCTCCCTCATCCCCACCAAAAGATGTACATTGGTGACCCAACCTCCAGTCCTTTCCATGAGTTACTAGATAGTGCCCTCGTGCATCACTAGAAGGCATGGCTTGAAGGCTCCCACCTTCATTTGTATGAGATAATGGAAAATTTCCCCCTCACCACTTTCATCACTCAGTCCTTCAACAACTGGAGTCGGCCAACTTAAAGCGCACACTCAGCAGCTATAACTTAGACCTAGACACACCACTTCCCCTCACCAGCATAGACGCAAGTCTCCAACCCCGCTAATGCATCCCATTTTCAAACAAGGAGCAATTTTGGTGCTATTATCGTAGCGCACCCCTTGAGAGGTGAATCCACCTCCTCTACATGCCTGTCAGACAACGATGGACCTGGGCACAATTCAAAGACCTATAAAAGAAGGACCCCAATATTATATACAAATTTCCTAAGTATAAATTTCCAAAGAACATGACTCAAAAAGCATTTTGTTTTCACCTTCAGTCATTCAACGATACCTATGCCCGAACTCGTGGTGGTAGCCACAGTGCAATTCAACCACCTTATCCTCCTGCTACTCCAAGATCTCCCCACTCCAATCGATGAGAAACTTCACAATCTCACCAACCAGATTGTCTTCAACCTTGACATCGGCCCCTCCCAGATCCACAAGACCTATGCCTGTACCTTCGAGTCCAAAATCTCCATGGCCATCACATTATAGGACATTCGAGACATGCATGCCACCCACTTCTGGAAGTATTGGTCTTATTTTACAAGGATCACTCCATGGCAATTGGACCACCATTAGGAAAAAAGGGAGCTCATTTTGGGGCCCTGTAAGAAATTCACTATTTTCTCTTTTCTCTCTCTACAAAAGCAAGAAAATATGGATACTTGCGTGAGAAATGTCAGTGTGAAAAGGAATAAATATATTCTTTCACATGCTTTACATTCAATGTTCATATAAGAGCAACACTTTTCTGTGCAGAATTTGGTGATTCTGACACCGCAGACGCATCCGGAACGGCCCAAAACCCCAAGAACGGCACTGGAAACGCTGGAATCGGACATCCGGAGGCCCGAAAACGGCCAAAAAAGGCCGAAAAGTGGGATTTGCAGCAAAATGCGGTCGCCCATGATTCCAGCGTTAAAGTGGGCGACCGCATTTTGCTGCAAATCCCACTTTTCGGCCTTTTTTGGCCGTTTTCGGGCCTCCGGATGTCCGATTCCAGCGTTTCCAGTGCCGTTCTTGGGGTTTTGGGCCGTTCCAGACGCGTTTGCGGTGTCAGAATCACCAAATTCTGTACAGAAAATAAATTTTTTAAAGATTCAAATCAGATCACCTCATTAATGTGACATGCTTCTACGAACATATAGTACTATTTCTTTTTCTTATTTTCATCTTCTTTTGTTGAATTTTCAACGTTACGTTGGCCCACTCCTAATTGGTTGAGAGCCTATTTTCTCTCTCTTCTAAAAGGCCCCAAAATGAGCTCCCTTTTTTCCTAATGTATGACATATTCCATACGGTCCTCTCCACCCAACTTACTACAACACGACTGATATGAGGATGGCTCAACAATAGGTAGAGGGGCATGTTAACAGCCATTGAACATTCTAACAAATATGGTCCATCCAAATCCTATGGGTTTTGAGCCACAAATGGATCAGTTTCGAAGTAGTCGTCGTGATCACCCAAATTGGCAAGGATAGCGCTAACAAGGGCTGTTTAGATTCTATATATGGATAAAAGAGGGATAAAACAAGAGCCATTTGGAGACAAGGAAAGGTTGAGAGCATATGCCTTAGTGCCATATGGACCCAAGTGGTTGTAATGGACCCAAGTGGTTGTAATAATAACGAGAGAGAGAGAGAGAGAGAGAGAGAGAGAGAGAGAGAGAGAGAGAGAGAGAGAGAGAGAGGTACAAGGAAGAGTTGGCCCTCCCTTCAAAAGGTGACATGTATAAAAGGCCAAATGGTTGACTTTGGTCTTCATTTATAATTGCAACAATTGGAATACAAGCTCTCATCCTCTAAACTCTTGTACATGAGTATGATTGCTTGCTTTTTTGGTGTGTTTCCCTATGATTGACACTCATCCCCTTACACTTCCCCCTTCTCTCCCACCCCCTCTCCTATCATCCTTGTCACCCTCCCTCCCTCTTCCTCTCATGGAATCACTTGTACACATTCCGGTAGGCACTTGTGTGACACAAGTGTAGGCTTTTACATCTCACAGCTCCCACAAGGAGTAGCTCAAGAGTGGAGACTCTGATAGAATCCTTCCAAGACCCCTATGACACATGTGTTACCTGCCAAAGTACACAATTGGCTTCTTTTAGATTACTAATGGTTGGACTCGCCCTCTGGCTCTTTCTTTTTGCTTGGATTGTTTTCTTTTCCTTAACTCAAGTGAAGGGTTTCTCTTCTTTTTCCACTATTGCATGTTCATCTTGGGCTAACTGAAGCTGAAAGTCTTGTGTTTTAGCTATGAATTCTTCCTCCTCCTCCAAAGTGTCATCCATTTTGTCATCATTGACAATGACCGCTTCATCTTTCTTTTGGGGGGGTGGAGGAGCTTTCCCCTAATGTAGACAACATACTGCTCGAAGTGTACACCAAAAGTTTGCTCTAGCAATTTCAAAATTCCATCATCATTTTGGGCATCCCATAGTTTTGAGCAATCAAAGACATGTCTTAAGTGAGGCAGCAACAACACTTGAACAAGGAAGACCCAATGTTTAAATATTTGTGAGATGGACCAATCTTTTTCTTTTTTTGTAGAGATGCTCTGTATATCAAGAAGCTTGGAAACTATCTTATTTGGGGACAACTCTGAAGTATAAGGTGATCTAGCAATAATTTTGACAAGCAAGAAAAGCTAGTCTTGACGAGGTTTGAGGATAGAGATAAGGTAAAAATCTAGAATCTCATGCAATCATGGAGAAAATATGAATGGATATTGTGAGAAAAATATAGCTCCAAAAAGGAAAAAATAGAAGGGATCGTGATTGAATTTTTTATATATTTCTCATGACTATCTATAGATTAGTAAAAAAAGTAGCAAGGTAGAAATACCTCTAAGAGAGGAAAATCAAACAAGAGTAATAATAGTTTAAAAATATCAAGACTTAAACAAGCTTATCATGATTGGGCCTAAATGGGCCGCACTACCTTTATGAGGAGAAACACTAAAAGTTAGAATAGTCTTAAAGTATCAAAACAAGGGATCGTGATTTAATTTTTGATATATTTCTCATGATTGTTGTCTATAGATTAGTAAAAAACTAGCAAAGTAGAAATACCTCTAAGAGAGGAAAATCAAACGAGAGTAATAATAGTTTAAAAATATCAGGACTTAAACAAGCTTCTCATGATTGGGCCTAAATGGGCCACACTACTTTTATGAGGAGAAACACTAAAAGTTAGAATAGTTTTAAAATATCAAACTTCAAGAGGATGAGAATGGTAAGGAAAGACAAAGAAAGAACGAAAGCTCTATTAACATCCATAGAAGACCAAGAAGAATTATGGAACCAATAAATAGCCTATTACATCAAGTTCCCAAAATGTGAATACACAAAACATCTCCATAGGAGTGCATGAAGCATCTCTAGATTTATTTGAAAACATAATTATAGTTTTAGCTATGCAATCTATGAACCAACCAATGGTATTAAAGCAATATCCTTTTTATTCAAATAGATTTGTCCTATTCTTTTCTTGACAAGATGTTGTCCCCTTATGGGCTACTTCAAATTATGGGCTACTTATGTTGTCCCCTTATGGGCTACTTCAAGATGGTATCCCCTTATGGGCTACCTCAAATTAGCTCCCCATTGCTACTAATTCTCTACTTGAAGTGATCATCAATCTACCACAGCATCATCTACCACCTTTACTAATAGAACCAACCTATGCTAGAAAATCCCCATGTTACTTGGCTATCATGCTCCATATGGAAGGGGCATTGGAGATGAGATGAAATGGCATCATCTTTAAAATCGGCCCCAAATTTGATGAACACATACATAGGTGTCCAAGGTATGCATATTTTGGTCCATGGCATAACATGCCTATTTTATGTGTGTGTCTTCAATAGGTACGATACTTTGCACAAGCCATAATCTCACTCACTGTAAGGCCTAGAAAAGTACTACACCCATCAGATTTGCATACTTGGGCACACATTTTTCCTTATTGCTTATCACCAAGCGTCATGCATGAGTAACAAAAGCACACATCAAGCTTTGTCTATTGTATGTACATGTATCCGATGGCTATTTTACTTTATCTAGGCCTTAACCTTACTTACTATAAGGATCATACAAATTAGTGTTCCCATTGGATATCTTTTTCATGGTTGGGCATGCATTCTTCCTTGTTTCTCACCATGCATCATGCATAAATGTCAAAAACATGCATTGAGGTGCATCTTTTATATGTGCATATCTCTGATGGGTATAATAGTTTGCATAGACCTTAAATTCACCTAATTTAAGGCCCATGCAAAGTATTATGCCCATTGAATATCATTTTCATGGTTGGGTACACATTTTTCCTTGTTTCTCACCTTGTATCATGCATGAGTGACAAAAAACATGCATCGGGGTACATCTATCATATGTGTGTGCCTTTGATAGTTTTGATCATTTTCACAAGACTTAACCACACAAACCTTAAGTCCCTTGCAAAATACTATGCCCTTTAGATATCATTTGCATGGTTGGGCACATATTTTCCTTTGTATCCTACCTCATCATGCATGAGTGACAAAAAACTTGCATCAAGTTGTATCAATCATATGTGCAAGTCTACTATGGGTATGGTACTTTGCATAGGTATCCATCTAGCCCTCGTGCCTTGTGAGCACATCGGCCAAGGACTACCACATGGGCCAAGCCCTAGCATGGGGTTAACGATAAGATCTTATTTCAAAATTGCATATCACAAAGTGCTTGAAAAAAAAAAAAACCACCTCCCTCTTTGAGAGGGTCTAAGGATACGGGTCTCGACCCTTGGAATGGTCCTATCTAGCTCTTGTGCCTTGTGAGCATAAGGACTAAGTACTACCCCACAAGCCAAGCCCTTGGCGTGGGGCTAACAATAGGATGTTACTTGAAATTTTGAAAAGTGTAGCAAATTTAAGTTTTCAAGAAATTTGCGGAGCATATTATTTTAAGTTTTTCAAGTTTAAATCTAATTTTAATTTTAATTTAAAATTTGTAAAAAAACTACATAAACCTCTATCTATATTTAAATTTTATCTTTTAATTTAAATTTAAATAGGGATTTATGTAGCTATTTCTTAATATTTTTCTATTATAAATAGAGATTTATGTAGTTTTTAAAATTTTTTAAATTTAAAGTTAAAAAGAGGTTTGTGTAGTTAAATAACTACACAAATCTCTTTTTAACTTTAAATTAATTTTTTTTTAATACATCAATATCTATTTAAATTTAAATTAAAAACTACAAAATAACTATATAAACCACTATTTAAATTTAGATTTCAAACTTAAATCTAGAAATTTAAAATTTAAAATTTGAGGATATCATTCTATTTTTTAAAGTTTAATTCATTTTAAAAAAGGAAATAACTACATAGACCTCTATTTAAATTTAGAGTTTTAACTTTTAAATTTAGAACATCAAACTTTTTGAAATCTCAAATTTGAAGAGGGAGAGAAAATCAACTATTTTCAAATCTTCTCCTACGGCATTAGACATTCTCATACCACATCTAGCATTCCTAAATCTTTTCTCTTACACATTCATTACTCTTTTCTCTTAGAGATATTTGCATGAAATTCTTTCCTACATTCCTTCCCCTTCCTTCCATTACCTTTTCACTCCCTTAAGCTAGGACAACTCATCCTTGCATTTCCTTCATTCGTTCACTTACCTTTCATATCTCCCTCCCCTCCCTATACTTACAAAAACTCTTTCTCCCTTTCTTTCCCTTTTCTTACTATAAGTTTTTCTCTTCTCCCTCCCTCCCTTCCCTTTTGTTACCTTTTCTCTCATCCCTCTCCTTCTTTCACTTGCATTACCTTTCCTCTCTCTCTCTCTCTCTCTCTCTCCCCCCTCGTCCACTCACCTGCCCTCTCTTCTCTCCACTCACGCACCTCCCCTCCTCCTCCCTATGACAAAATATGAAGAGGGGAGAGGAGAAGAGTGGAGATGAGGAGAGAGGGCACAGCTAGAGAGCACACCACAAATGACTAACTGTACACTAGATTTAGTTGAAAAAATAGAATATATACAAACCCATTTAGGGTTAGGGTTAGGGTTAGGGGATCTAACCCTTTCCTTTATAGCACTCTATAAGGTTAGTGCTATGCACATATGATCACGTGATGGTGCTATGCACACATGATCACATGATGTTGAGCGTGAACTCTCAACACCTTCCCTCAAGATCAATATCATGAAGTAGGCTATCCCTCAAGAGGTTGATTCTAGGGAATTGAAGAAGGACTGAGCATTACATTCCATCACACCCCTTTAATGGGAATGTCCTTCCTCTGCATCAAACCAAGAGCTAGTCTGTGTTTCTCGAATAGCTCTATACCGAGTGGTTTGGTAAAGATGTCTGCAACATTTTCTTTGCTATCACAATGTTGTAGTGTGATGTCACCAAGTAACACTCTTTCTCTGATGAAGTGCTCTCTGACATCAATGTGCTTTGTCCTGGAGTGATATATTGGATTTTTTGCCAATGCTTGAGCCGATTGATTATCACAATATATTGTTGTTGGCTTTGACTCATCAAAGTAATCTGTTTCTGACAATAGTCTTTTGAGCCATATAGCCTCACATGCACCTGTAGTGAGTGCTCTATATTCTGCTTTAGTCAAAGACAAAGAAACAGTTGGATGTTTGTTTTTGACAACCATGATATAGCACCTTGACCAAGGAAAAATGCATATCCCTATGTCGATCTCCTGGTCTCATGATCTTCGGCATAGTCACTATCATAGTATCCATGCAACCGTGGATGACTTCCTCTGTATTCTATCCCAAACTATCTTGTACCTCTGATGTATCTCAAGACTCTTTTGGTTGCATTCCAATGAGACTGTTTTGGATTTGCCATAAACTGTGCTAGTGAGCTTACTGCATAACAAATATCTGGTCGTGTGATTGTCAGATATATAAGAGATCCAATGAGCTACCTGTAGTATCTGTAATTGACTGTAGGATTTTTTGAATCTTTAGTAAGTTTCAAACTCTGTTCCATGGGAGTGGCTGCAGTCTTGCAATCTGCCATATGAAACTTCTTCAGGAGACTGTCAACATACTTGAGCTGACTCATGAATGTGCTATCTGAATCTCTCCAGAACTCAATTCCAAGGCAATAGTGCATAAGTCCAAGATCTTAACTGTGGAGTCGATGCTTCTATCTCCTGTGTAGGTGAGGTTTTCCATTCTGATTCCTCATCAAAGATTACATCTCTGGAGATAATGACTTTGCAGTTGATGGGATCATACAATTTGTATGCTTTGTTTTATTCACTGTAGCCAACCATGATGCATTTGCGTGACTTCGCATCCAATGTTCTGCAATGATCATCATGTATGTGGGCATATGCTATGCAACCAAATATGCAGAGATGCCCAATGTGTGGCTTGTGTCCAGTGAATGCTTCATAAGGAGTCATACCCTGTATCGGTTCGGTAGGAAGCCGATTAAGCAAGTAGTTTGCTGTAGCTATTGCTTCTACCCAATACTGATTCGGAAGATGCTTTTCACTAAGCATTGCTCTAGCACTGTCTGCTAAAGTCCCATTCTTCTTTTTAGCTCTTGCATTCTGCTGAGGAGTATCTGCACATGTGAATTGTCTTCGTATGGCGTGACTTTTGCAAAAGTTCATGAATGCTGAAGACATGTATTCACCTCTTCTGTCTGATCTCATGACCTTGATCTTTTTGCCTGTCTGGTTTTCTACCATGGCTTTGAATTCTTGAAATCTGGAAAACACTTCAGATTTCTCTTTCAGAAAGTAGACCCAACAATATCTGCTGTAGTCATCGATGAAGGTCAAGTAATAAAGTGAACCATTGATGCTGTGGGTCTGGGCATAACCCCATACATCTGTATGTATCAAATCAAGAATACCTCATGCACGAGAGGTACTTCTGACAAAGTTGGTTCGCTTTTGTTTGCCAAAGCAGCATGCTTCACAAACTTTTCCAAGAAACTGTAGCTTCGGAATCCCAATTGCCATATTCTAATTCCTGAGATCTAACAAGTACTTGAAATTGACACGACCATATCTCTTGTGCCATTTTGCAGATAGTGGCATCTGTTGTGGTTGAACTGACATGGCATGCTTATCTGGTACTGTAGCTAGCATTCTATATAAGCATCCTTCCTTGACACCTTTTGCTACTAGCTGACATCTTTTGGATTTGTCTTTGATAGTGCATTCATCACTGTCGAAGATGACTTTGTAATTGTGTTCCATCATTTGACCTACTGACAAAAGGTTCTTGCTGAGCTTCGAAACATAGAACACATCTTTGACTAATCTTTTTGTACCAGTGAAATTGTTTATAGGGATAACACCTATCCCTTGAACTAGATTTAGTGTATTGTCTACTGTGTAGATGACATTTTTCTATCATTCTAATGGTTTCATCTCTGTGAACCATTCCTAATGATTTGTCATATGAGATGATGCACCGCTATCAATGTACCAAGGATCCTGTTCCACTTGGTCGACTTGATAGCTGAAATCCTCTTTGGGATTGAAATCAATGTCTAGCTGGTACACTGTATCAGTCTAATGCAATTCCTCACTTGCAAGAAACATATTTCCATGTTCATTTGCAAAATTACTGTGACTAGAATGTCCACCATGATGATTTCCTCTACCTCGGGAATTCCCTCGATTGCTACTGGATTAATTGCCTTGGTCGTATTGCTTCTTGCAGCAATCTCTTTCATAGTGTCCAAACTTGTGACAGTAGTTGCACTGAATGTTTGACACATTGGTGGATGCATTCCCTCGTCCTTGGAATCTTCCTCGATTGGAATGATTTCCTCTTTGCTGATTCTGATGCTGCTAAGGATGATGCTGATGCTGATGCTAATTCTGACTTTGATTTTATTGATAATGACCACTTTTCTGATATGATCTACCTCTGCCTTTGCCTTTGCCTCTGCTTTTATCTAAAGCTGTGAATGCTTGATCATTAGAATGACCTTTACATGCTTGAATGGCCTGAAAACTGAGTCCTGAGTTCTTCACCAAGTAGAACTGTGACTGAAGTTCTTCCAGTGTCGGAATTTGCCGTTGGATGGCAATACTCTGGACTGGATTCTTATATCCCTCTCCTAGTCCATTCAAGATTACTTGAACCATTTTTGCAGGGTTCATAGTCTCTCCTCCTGCTCTCTCCTCCTACTGCAAGTTGATTGTTGTAGTCTTTTATGCGGAGTACATAAGCATGACCAGTTTCACTGCTGTTGCGGAAACTCTAGTTGATTTGGTTTCTCAAGGTGAGAATCTTGGATGTGTTCTTGGACTCGTAGAGAGCTGCAAACATATCTCATGTTTCTTTTGATGTCTTGACTGTGTTGAGCTGTCCTAGCATGACATCTTGCACATTCTACTTGATCAGGTGATAGGCATACTTGTCTTTCTTATCCCATTCTACTTGAGCTCGGGCAATGGCAGGATCTGCTACTAGTGCGAAAACTGTTTGTGTAGACGTAGATCCCGATGTAGATCCTATTGCTGATGTTGTGACAACAGATGGAGTAGAGCTACTCGTGGCTAGATCGTCCAATGGTCTAGGTGTAGACCCATCGACATACTCCCATTTGTCCTGAAGCACAAGAATGGTCTCCATTTGGTATTTCCATGTACCATAATTGGAGTTGTCTAACTTAGCAGATGCCTCCAGATTGAGGTTGCTAGTCGACATGGTGCAAGGAATGTACTCAAAAGTGTCGTGAAAATCTCTGTATGAATCAATTGCAAATACAGTGAATATGCCAAGTGAAATCTCTGTACCATCGGTGAAGATAGAACTGCAGTATATAAAATCTGATCTATATTACAAGGCTTGTGGCAATGATGCTGGGAATAGCCAAGATGCTTTACAAGGCTGAAATGATGTGCACGATGCCGTGAGATAACAATGGTGGCATGTGTGTGTGAAATCAAATGCTATCTGCCCACTGAATCAATCTAGAATGCCTCTGTACTCTGAAGTCTGCTCACTGAACTGATGAACATAAGGTTTGAGGTAATGTAATGATGTGAAACCGTATGTGAGCGTATGGACTGACTCCGAGTAGGTACTAGTCGGGAATTTCAAGCATGGCTTAGATTGGAAACTTGGGGAAATTCAAAGCGTCCCCTCTATGGTGATCTAGTCTACTATGATCTAGATCTAAACCAACCATCGATCGATGAAAGAACAGCAAATAATTCCTTTTCTTTTGTTCTTTTTAAGTGCTGGGTCAGATGCATCGATGTAGAGGCAAATGTGCATGAAGTGGTTTTGTAACCCTCAAATTCTTCCTGGATCAAGAGATATAACTTGATCTAGGTGAAGGGGCAAAAGGAGTGCAAATGGTGCTCAATGATGATGTGCCACTATGAGTCACAAGTAGTGATGATGTGTCACTGTGCCTAGCAAGAGGTGTGCCTGTGAAGCTCTGTGCTGAGGTGGCAGAAGTGGTCACATGTAGTGATTGTGAAGCACTGTGTGTGCCTGCAAAGGTCAATGTGCCACGTGGCACTAATGAGATTGACTGTTGACTAGACTGATGAGGTGGCAATCTGGTTGAGTTAAGGTAGCTTGACCATGGTTCATTGACCCGTGGTAAACTTGACCTGTGGTTAACTTAATCGGGGTTTACTCAACCAACCTTATCCACTCTCTAACCAAGGTTACGGTACTCGAGTTAACTTAACCAGATAAGATGATGTGGCATCTTCATGACCAAGCCCAAGGGTGTGAGGTCACCCTAGGATAAGGTTCTTGCCATGTGTCTTTTTCTAAGGTGTTGAACCTTAGGAAGACAATACGACGGAGATGGCGACGGAGGTCGTTGACGGGTTGGAGGCAACCTTCAGTGGAGGCACTTCTACTGCGTGGTCAACATTTCGATGGAGCGCTAGAGCAGTTGGAGCATAGGAGCTGTGTTGAAGGAGCCGAGACCGTGAGCCAATCATTGGATGGAGGGTCGCCTTCTAGAGCTCGAGGCGTATGTTGTATGGAGAAGGCTATGGCTGACACGCTATTGAGGAGTCCGTCGTAGTTGTATGGATGGAGCCGGTAGTAGTCTCCAAGATAATGGGCTACTTGTTGCTACAAGATCAGGGACAGCAGGAAAAAAGGCTATTAGAGGTGCCATGAGGCGGCTCGTATGGAGAGGCTTTACTGCAGGACATGCAGCCCGTGGCTACTGGAGCATCGCCCGTGTCACTGTAGATGGTCGTATGTGCAGTGGAGCTAGTTGGCCATCTTGAAGAAGGCAATGGAGACTTGAAGCTGTTGAGCGGTGCGTAGGGCTATTGTAGGAGCTTGGAGAGCGTTGACGTAGGAGTGGCTGTCGTTGTAGGCTATATGGAGCTTCGTTAGAGACTACATGTGGAGGTCGAGGTGCCTTTTGTCAAGTCTGCTATTGCAGTCATTAGGCTTGCTGCTGCTACGTTTGAGTGCTTGATGAAGAGAACCACATCCAAAAATACTCCTCATGAAGAAGAAGAACCGAGAACTAAAAAAAAAACAGAGAACTCACAAATTTCTCTCAATCAAATGAACCTCTATCTCTCCCTCACAGGAATGATTATCTAAGTTCTCTCTCTCATATGAATCTCTCAAAGAACTCACTAAGTCTCTCCAAGAAGATCACTCTCTCACAGAAGAAGGATTAGAAACTCAAAGAGAATACCTCTTATGGACGAAATTCTCACATGAACAAAAATTTCTCTCAAGTGGATGGAAATCTCTTTCATCAACGGAATGAAAGGATGCTCACTCAATCACTCTCAAACTCTCTCACACTCTCACGAATCGCAATGCCTCAGCGGAAGGCAAGGGAGCTCTGATACCATGACAAAATATGAAGAGGGGAGAGGAGAAGAGTGGAGATGAGGAGAGAGGGCACAGCTAGAGACCACACCACAAATGACTAACTGTACACTAGATTTAGTTGAAAAAATAGAATATATACAAACCCATTTAGGGTTAGGGTTAGGGGATCTAACCCTTTCCTTTATAGCACTCTATAAGGTTAGTGCTATGCACATATGATCACGTGATGGTGCTATGCACACATGATCACATGATGTTGAGCGTGAACTCTCAACACCCTGGGCCATAAATATGGAGGAGGTGGAGAAGCAAAACTCACCTCCCTTCCCCTCTCTCCTCTCTACTCACCATGCCTCCCTTGAAAATGAAAAAATAATCCCTCCCTCCCCTCTAGATGCGGTGGCGCCCAAGGGGGAGGAGGGGGGGGATTTGGCTCTCCTCTCCCATATGCAATGTGACAAGCAATTATGAGTGAGAAAGCAACACAAATACAAAGAATAATAGACACAAGGAATGAAAATAGACATACAAATGCATGAAGAGAAAGTGAATCAGGAAAATCCACAAAAAGAACAAAAGATAAGAAGATTGATGAATGAAGAACATATGTTCAATGCATTGAAACTTAAGTGTTGTAAACATAGATGTATGCACTTCATTGACTTGCACGACATCCAATCATGTAAGAGAAATGTATGGCAATGAAGAGGAAGCGAAAGAAATGAATACCTTCCCACAACATTCTCGTGATTTCTTCAAAATGACAAGAAAAGGCCAAGTTTAGGATAAAAGATCAACCCTTTTATAAATGGGAAGAGGATTTGCAACAACGCACATGGATTATCACATGGCACATATTACTATTTAGTTGTAAAGCCAAATAAGGGGAAAAAATTAGCATTCATAGTAACATGAAAAAGTCCAAAACAAGAAGCATAAGTGTAATGGCACAAGCAATTTTGGAGATATAATAGAGGAAAATGCTCTACCCATTCCCAAACTTCCTAATGATGAAGAGATTACTGAAAAGCACCTTCCAATGGGCTTGAGGAAAAAATAAGTATTTGACTCTCTTGGAGAAAAACTAAGGGAAAGAGGGCAAGCCATCGCTCCTTCTCATACTTTGTATACTCTTGTGCAAAAGAACTTTAGGCATGTTAAAATCCCAAAGTGGAAAAAATTATCAAAGTGAAATGACTATGATGATTTAAAACAAGCAATTCAAAGTGCACTTGGTTAAGAGGAAATGAAATTATACAAAAGGAATCACTAGCAGCATCATCACAAACTTGTTTGGCAAAATATGCATTTTTGAAGGAGCAAGCTACAGACAAGTACATTTGCGGTATTGTGGATGGTATGGACCATAATACAACATTGCCTTGATTTTTTACCACTCCACCTAAGCTACAAGGAAAATACTTTTTAAAGACACATTTATGTGGGGTGTTAGTACATGAATTTAAGTTTTTTGTAGACACATGGATTGATTCCTTGCATCCACATGATAGCAATCAAGGTACAACATCCATTATGCAAACAATTCATAATGTACATGTAGAAAAAGCTCACCTACCACGATTTTGAGAATATACATTGATAATTGTTGGCAAGAGAAGAAGAATGTATTCATGATCACTTTTTGTTTGATGCTACTTTCTCATTAAGTCTTCAATGAGATTGAAGTTGTATTTTTGTATGTTGGACATATATATAAGGATATCGATCAGGACTTTAGCATAGCATCAAGAGATTTAAAATGTAAGGATGTTAAGAAAATAGATGACTTGATAAGGAGATGTGGGAGTAAAATTAGTGTTTGTAAGGAATTCGAGCTTTCCTACAAAAGGGTGGTGATGCTTGGAAAGGTCATAGCCATCCACATTACTTTTGCTTTGTTTTTAAGGATTAAAAAAGGCAATACTATTCTCTTATTACAAATGGAAATTTGAATATTATTAAAGTCTCTTAACTTGAAATTTGAGCAAGAAAATGCATCCAAAATGGGCTCCTATACAAGAGTTCACCAATAAATCTTAGCATGTCAAAATAAATGGCTTACAATATTTTATTGAGTACGAATAGGAAATGATGGTAAAATACCCTTCTTAGTAGGAACACAATGCAATTGTATTTGAAAAGATATAAAAACTAATAGAATACCTTAAGAAAATGCAAAAAGATACTAGGACTAGGAAGGAAGAATGCACTTTGTTTTGGCCAGATGTTGGTAATGACTTGCACCCAAATTTGGACTTTGGAAATGAAATTTGAATTGCTATTTCCAAGTCAATTTTGTGGACCATTTGTAGAAAAGAGAGAGTTCATGCTAGAAGTAGATATAGAAGTCGATTGTTCTATTGCAGTTCAGCCCCATCGAATGATTAAATGATGACAATGTCAAGTTTTGGGTTGCAAAGGTAGTGGACATGAGTAGGGATGATCATGGGAGAGCAATGATATTTACAGTGGTAGGGTATGAGCCAAGAGTAAGGAAAAAGAATATGGATAACAACACATTATATACTAATTATATATAAAAACCAAGCCATAAACCAATTTCAGAGCGACCCATAGAAACAATCATAGTGTCTTGGAAATCAAAGACAAAGAAAACCAAGAAGCACATAAAGCAATATTTGGTAGGAGACCAAAATCAAGTATTTTATAGATACAAGAGCTTTAAAGATTCTTGCTAAGGATTTGAAGTAGAAGGAGATGGTGCAAATGAAGAATTTCCATGATAATAGCTTCGTATTGAAGTCCATCATGTGGCAATACAATGAAACAAGCAAGTGGTTGAAGGATTAGGTAAGCAACAAGCACGACAAACCCATATTTTGATGTTATCTTCCAACACCATTCAAGAAACAATAAAGGAAACGACTTGCACTGGTCAAACGAGAGTTATTACAAATGGCACCTACGTCGAGTGGTGAGACGCGGCGTTAATAATCTGATGACCAAGCAATGGCCAAATGTCAAGATCATCCATTTATGCTTCAACCATTGTAAAGGTGGAATTCAATCATTGTGCAAGCAATGGGTAGTGAGCGGGTATGCCTCAAGCACCACCCATAATTCAATAATTATAAAGGAAAAATTCAATCATTGGAAAATCCATGGGCATTACTTGTTGCCTTGAGCATCAAACTCGTTTGTACAAAGACTCATTGAGGGTAATATTTCTTGTAAACATCCAATAACAGGATTTTTGAAATATAGAGTAAGGTACAAATTATGTTTCCCAATGTTTGCATTATTAGTGCGACACAATGGTTGAGTATAACAAACTTTTTATGTGCAAAGGATAGTGCCAAAAAGTAAACTTTTAGTTTAGGAAGGATATTTTTTAGAAACCAAACTTTTCATTTGGAAGGGATTTTTGAGCAAAGTCCAAAAATAAAAAGAAATACAAATTTAATGACATGGGTGTTAAATTTGATTGATAGAGGATTGGCTATAAAAAGGAGGGCTTTTGGTTGATGTGGTGTTATTGCATAACCATGCGGGTTAGCAACAGTGACCTAGAGGGGTGTGCAAGGGTAGGTTAGCCACAAGGGTTGATGGTTCGGATCTCCAAGCGATTGTAGTCTTCAACGACTGCTTCTCTAACCGTTAGACGGTTCTGCATGCATGCTATTACTAGCATTCTGAGGTCATTGTGTACACAGATGTGTGTGAGCTATTGCTCCGGAATACAGTGTTCTTCAGCATTCTATCATTCTCTTTGTATCTATATTCCGTTCTCGTGGAATCTGTTATGCGTATCGTTTGTCTATTGTTTCGCGTAGCGTCTGCACGTATTTATGATGCTACACATTGGTGATCACGATGCACATTCTTACCATCATGCAAGGAATTCATGATCGAGCAATTGAGTGCTCATGGCATCTGCTCTGTGCCCTCATTGCGGAGGCACTTCACATGGAGTTTTGCACGCAGTTGTACACACTCCGGAGGAGAGTCGGGAGGAGATTGCTGTGATGAGGAGGAACATTTGTAGGTTTCAGGATGAACTCTATCAGATGCAACCCCCAACACCCTGCTTATGATCGAGCAAGTGTGGAAATTCTAGTGAAGAAGCTCATCCGGTGGTTGTGGCAGTGCATTTTGCGGTTGTTATCTTCCCAGTAGGTATGCATGCACACACGCTCGAAAGGACCTCTTGATCCCTTGACACCAACGATGCAGCTGCGGTGGCACAACAGTGATCCTTAGCATGGAGATGACAGTCTGCAAGAAGCTCCAGGAGGGGTCAATTAGCATTAGAGTCCAACTGCACAGTCAGTTTCACTGCCAAAGCTACAGGTATGAGTCGCATGCCGGGTGCTGAGTGCATCTTCATCTCCAACCACGGTTGTGGCAGCTTCTCACAATCTCTTTGATTAAGGAAGGCCATCTGGAGGAGCACCAAACGTTGGAGGCATTGTGATCGCTGTGGTAGCTCTTGTAGTTGCCACGAGTAACGTTAAGTATGCCAAGTTTTTGGGAAAAAAGTCGGATGACCCCGATGTGCATGTCCGGATGTTTGAAAAGGTGTATGGGATCAACAATCTGGGAGTTATGGTACCGCTCCAACAAGAGGCAGTTTTTGAGTCAACCTTATCAGTGGGTAAGGCGGCACACTAGTTGGCAGAGTACGCAGTGAACCATTTTGCCACATATGATGCGGCCCACGATGCATTCTTGAGGTGGTTTCATCAAGAAAAAACAATTCCGCAAACTCTGGAGAGATTGCGTAGCTTGGAGCAAGGCAATCAGGATGTGGAAGGTTATGCATCCAAATTAAATTTACTCTTGCAACATGTGCCTACGGCTCAAAGCCCTGCTCAAGAGGAGGTACTCAATGACTACATTTCCGGCCTGTCACGGGATCTACAGATGACGTTGGCCACAGTGGATCAGACACAGACAACACTCATGGTGGTCATGGTGCAAGCAATGCGAGCAGGGGAATCGCTTGCACGGGAGGACATCCAGGAACCGCAAATCTAGGAAGAGCAAACCCAAGAAGAAAATGTCCAAATCAAAGAAGTCGGATGACATTGAGGAAGATTCGGATGCGACTAGTTCAAACGGAAGGTCTGAAGGTACTAGTTCGAAGGATTCCGACTTGGAAGCAGAGACGAAGACCCATAGAGCCTCTAAAGGAGGTAAGGGCATGCCAGTGGCTTCCGGAGAAGGATCCATAGCTAAAGACTTGAAGGTGATATGGTGTACTCACTGCCGCAATCCTGGTCACTCTGCAGTCGAGTGTGCTCTTAACGCGAATTGGTGTGCAATTTGCTTGACTAATACACACAACACGGTGGGATGCCACTACAATGGGCGTAGCCATAGAGCGGTTGGTCAACAGCAGCAAGATGCGGCTACATCTTTTGTGCAAGAAGAGCTGCAGCAATAGCAAGTGTTCCAGCCCCAGCAATAGATGTTCCAACGAGGCAAAGGTGGCGATGGCCGTCGTGGACACGGACGTGGAGGCGAGGGTCGTGGTCAGAATCAACCGAAAACCTATCTATTTTGCTTGGGCGAAGGCCATTGGTGGAACAAATGCTTGGAGGTTCAGGAATGGGATCGGCAACGCACGGAGCGGCAAAAAATGTCTGAGAAAATGCCCAGCACTTTGATGGTACACATTGTTGATGATGATCCACTGGTGTACTCGGAGATTAGCATAATCACCCGTGCTGGTACCAAGCTATGAGGATTGATTCCCAAGAACGGTGATAAGATGCTGGATTGGTCAGCAGGTCAGGAACACGTTTGATGCTAAGTCTGTGAGTTGGTGATGAAGGAGCCACCATTGATGGCTCTGCCAGAGTCCGCAATGATGCCCAGTGAGGCACGTAAGGTGCAGTTTGTGGAACTAGTTGTGCAATCAGAGGCGGAGACTCAAGCCAAGTTCAAATTACACTTACCAGGAAATGGTTCGAAGGCGGTCGAAGCAACTCTGTTGTTGGTCACTAACCAAGCCAAGAGGCGGGCGAATTCTCCGCAAAGGGAGCAAGGGTTGGAGTGCATTTTGGAGGCTCCTATCCAAATTTCATTGGGCAGATTGCTTACTATGGTTTCAAGATTCCACCGGCAATTGTTGCATTCCCTGCACACGGAGTCTGAACCAGAAGAGGTGGAGCTATGTCAAGCTAATTCATGCCCAGTTCTAGCAGTTCCTTTGACCGACATGAGAACTCTGGTGATTTTTGCAAAGGCACAAGGTTGGACTTTTTCTCAAGTGTTGGTAGATGGCGGTTCGGGGGTCAATATTGTCACTTTTAAGACCTGCCAAGAAATGGGCTGGATGTCTCGGGAGCCGGCACCATTCTTAGTCCACATGGCTGATCAACACCGGGTTCGACCACTAGGAATCTTGCGGGCCATTGTTCTGGAGGTGGCGGGCATATCATTCGTGGTGGCCTTTGTGGTGCTCAACATGGAAGCCGCAACACCGGAGTATAGCAACCTTTTGGCCTTGGTTGCAGCAAGAAAAAGTCAAGCAAAATTGGGAGTAGAACATCATTTCAATGCGGAGAGGAAAGAAGAAAGTGTGTCACAATGGGAGTGGTGGCAACATTGGCAGATGCGGTCCGACCTATGTTGGCCGAGACGGTGAACATGGCAGACGGATTGGAGGATGATGAGGAGGCCCCTTTCTCAAGGCAAATCCGGAGTTGGTTACTATCTTCACCATAGATGTGGAAGGCATTACGGACAATTACATGCATCAAAGTTTCCTGGCGGACGCGATCAACCCTGTTCTGGAGGAGGAATCCAGCAAGTAGCAACAGAATTGGATATATGGGATCTCCTGCAGTAGGAGAGGGAATTTGAAGAACGGATATGCAGAGTCACGTGAGTTCAGGAAGATGCTCTGGATATGGTTTACCTTAGAGTGGATGGAGCATCTAAACTAGTCAAAGTCAGCACTTTGTTGACAATTGAATTTTGCAACAAATTGATTGCCCTCTTGCGAGAATTTTCCAATGTGTTTGCCTAGGACTATGCGGATATGAAGGGTCTGGATCCAAAGTTTTACCAACACCGGGTCAACAACCTCAAACCAGATGTTAGTTTGACAAAAGATACAGAGGTATGGTATGAATCCGCACGTGGCCAAGAAAGTGCGCGAAGAACTGGAGCGCTTGTTGCTGGTGGGATTCATCACATTGATTGAAAATCTAGAGTGGATTCCCCCAATTGTCATTGTGCCAAAGAAAAACAAGAAATTGTGGATTTGTGTCGACTACTGTAAGCTGAATGTGGCCACAGCTCCTGATCCATTTCCCTTGCCCTATATGGATTCTATGCTTGATGAAGTGGCAGGGCATGAGGTGTAGTTCTTCTTGGATGGATATAGCAGGTACAACCAAATCTGAATGGCTCCAGAAGACCATCCCAAAATAGCATTTATCACATCATTGGGGGTCTATGTCTACACAGTTATGTGGTTTAGATTGCGGAATGCTCCCTCGACCTTTCAGCGGGCCAAGAGATCTTCGAGTCCTATTTGACAGATTTCATGAGGATTTTCTTGGATGACCTTAGTGTGTTCGGCACATTCGATGAGCACCTAGAGCACTTGCGGAAATGTTTTCAATGATGCAGGGAAGTCTCCTTCAGTCTGAATCCGATGAAATGTGCATTCACAGTCTGCAGTGGCCAACTCCAAGGGCATGTGATCTCGGCGGAAGGAATTGCTGTGGATCTGGATAAAGTGGCAGTAATTATGCAAGCTCCAGCACCAACAACACCTAAGGAATACTTGTGGTTCTTGGGCCAAATTCGTTGGCATGGCAGACATCTGCGGTTCTTGGCTCACATGGCGATTCCCTTGAATGCATTGGAACATGTGGAACCGAAGGCATTTGTGTGGACTGTAGAGTGCAACCAAGTGTACCGACAGCTGAAGATTCAGCTTTCCAGAGCACCAGTGCTGCTATCTCCAAATTGGGAGAAGAATTTTCATTTGTTCATGGATGCCTCGGATAGAGCTATTGGGAGCGTCTTGATGCAAGAAGATGTGAATAAGTGGTATCGCCCAGTTTACTACGCGAGCCGATGGCTCTCAACGGTCGAAAATAATTAGTCACACGGAGAGGGAAGGACTAGGCATGATCTACTCTGTCAAGAAATTCTGGCATTATTTGTTTGGCCAACCGTTTGTCTTCCATGTTGATCATTTCGCATTATTATATTTGGTGAAGCAACAAAGTCTTAGGGGCCGATTGGCACGATGGGTGTTGCTCTTGCAGGAATACGACTTTGATGTTATTCATCGACCGGGCTTGCAGCATGCGGTTGCACATTATCTTTCCTGACTAGAGTCTGGGGAGCTACCAACGGGAGTGGAGGACGAGTTCCTTGATGCAGAGCTAGCAATGATTTTTCGAGCGAATCTGATCACGACAGATGCCGAAGTCATCCTAGAAGGACCATGGTCGTGGTATGATGAGATGCTCTCATTCCTATCTATTGGCATCATGCCCAAGTACATGAATTGGGATAAAAGGAAACGCTTGACATTGCGGAGCCGATCCTTTGAAGTACAGTTGTACCAACAACACCTGACTGCGGTGCTCTTGCGGTGTGTTCCACCTCGAGCAGGAAGCAGTGTTAATGGAAGCCCATTGTGGGGTTTTGGGTGGCCATTTTGCGGGTGGTCACTGCAAAGAAAGTTCTACAGGCAGGGTTATGGTGGCCGACCATACAGAAGGATGCTCGATGGTAAAGTTGCGACCTTTGCCAACAGTTGGGATAGCCCACTGATCGGAGACCACATGCCACTTAATCCTATCTTGCCTCTGGAACCCTTTCAGAAATCGGGCCTAGATTTCATGGGTCCATTTAAGCCCGCAACTGACACACAAGGAATTGCTACACTCTGGTAGCCACCACTGATTATTGCACCAAATGGGTGGAAGCTTGGGCCTTGTGGGACAACACCGCAAAATCGATTGCAAGGTGTCTATACCGTGATGTGTTCACTCGGTTCGGGTGTCCAATTGAGATTGTCAGTGAGACACAGGGACTCACTTTGTCAACAACAAATTCATCAAGCAGATGAATGCTTTTTACATGGTGATTCACAAGAAGTCTTGCCCCTATTATCCGCAAGCGAATGGATTGGCAGAGTCTACCAATCATACTTTCAAGAGGATCATGTCACTATTGGTGGATGAACACCGCACGGATTGGGATGAGAAGTTACTGGTAGCACTATGGGCATACCGCACATCATTCAAGGTGGCCACAGTGTTGACTCCTTTTAAATTGGCATTTGGGCTAGAAGGAATCATGCCGATCAAGCATATTGTTTCGAGTCTGAGGATTGTGGTGGAGGACAGGCTTCTTCTGTAGGACTCTATGGTATTCCGGTTGGATGCTCCAGACCAATTGGATGATTTGCAGTTGGAGAGCTATTATCTCACCTTGGAGGTTCAAGCACAGCACAAGCGGGGGTGGATTGGCTTCCAAGAAGAAATATTTTGAGCGCGGGAAACTGGTTCTCTTGTTCAACACTCGCTTGGATAAATGTCGGGGAAGTTGAAATTGCGATGATTAGGTCCATTCTAGGTTTTTCATGATTGCAGATCAACATCGTTTTATCTTGCAAATTTGCAAGGGCACGTACTTCCACATCCAATTAATGGGTTTCGGCTTCGTCCATACCATTATGATGGTAGTCTTCAATGCCCATTCCCCATCTCTAATGAGGCGTAGATTTCCTGGGTTGAGGTAGAGGCGGCCAAGCTATCGCATGAGGACATGTGGCAGAAGGGTTCGCGGCATGATGATAGCAGTCTTCTATGAGGTCCTAGCCTAGCCGCCATGCAACTCACTTTCGTAAGGGCGGGATATTGGCAATCTGAATTACAACTCTTTAGTCATTGTTTGCATGTACTTGTTGCTTGCTACTTGCTCTTCATCGCACTTGCAGTTCTCTTGAGTGCATTTGCCTTCCAACTCTCATCGGTGTTTATTGTTATCTCTTTTCTTCTCCTTTGCCTTGCCATGGGGATGGCTCATGCTCAATTTCTTCCTCTTCTTCCGTTGGTGTATATTGATTCCTAGTCGATTGATGCTCGTCTCCAACAGCTACGGACTCGAAGTTTCAGCAGTATTGATTGTTGGCAAAGGGTGATTGTTCATCCATTAGCATCAGCACTTTGCCAGCAGTTGGCAATAGGATCAGCTGTGGAGTTCTTGGATGAGCATCGGGAGCTGACAATGCAATTGATTCATCAGCATCTCTTTTTTCCTATGAATGGAGGGATGATCGCGCAACCAACATGTACACAGGCGGTGATGGAGGCTGAGTTTGGAGCTCTTACTAAGGGCAAATACAAGCTGAGTGGGTGTTCGGATGCTCAAACGAGGGACATGTATTGCTGGATACTCAAGTCGTTGTTCTTGCAGGCCAAAACGTACAGCATCACTCCTCGGACTCAAGGGATGATAGCGATTGCTGAGGAGAGGGCGGCTCGAGGGCGGTGCCATGGGCTCGAATCCTGAAGGAGCAGATTCATGCAAAGGCTTTGCGGGTGGCAACTCATGTGGATAAGAAACAGGCAGTGAATTCCAAGATTGTACAGGTCCTGGAGATTTTGTTTCCCATACATCTGGAGTCTACATCACCTCGATGGTCGACTGCCTTGGTGCTCACTCTTGCACTTGAGGGGCCTACACAGGATGAAGCTGAGGGATCTTCTGGTGGAGTGGCTATGAAACAATGAAGGAAGAAGCCTCGCCTTAGCCAGGGGGTGGTATCTCCCCTTGCACCCTCAACTCCTTTACATATTGGTGGTGTGGGAAGCATTTCCACTAGTGGGGTGGCGACGATGAAAATTGCTATGTCTACACCTATGGCATTACCAATCATGGCAGAGCGGGTGACAGTGACTCTAGTGTCTACCACAATGATGATCCCAGGCGTTACTCTGGTGGTGGGAGGTTCCCTTACGCAGCGGTGGATGGAGCAGCTTTAGCAGAGTGTAGCAACAACGACTGCGGTGACTACTACAACATTAGTGGTGTGGCGATCTCTGATGCGGCGAGGGTGCTGGTAGTAGAAGTGTTAACGGGCGATCTCGAAGTCTGCGGGTGTGTCTTCTACCGGGTTCAACTTTTGGTCGCAGCCTATGCATGTGCAGTTGCAATTTCGTTCGCATTTGCTCGCGTGGATAGCTTCACAAATTGGTGCGGGGGGAGAATTTGCTAGAGTGACCAGTTTGGAGGCGGAAGTCAAGCAGTTGCAGATGGAAAATGAGTCTTTGCGAGGTCAGTAGGAGTGGGTGCAGCAACTGGAGGACCGGATGACAATCCTTGAAGCTAGAGTTCAAGTGGTGAAAGCACATTCGGAGGCCATGCAGCAACTGCATGCGGAGTATGTGTCGAGCATTGAGTAGATTTCCTACGCCGACGTACTACCGATGCGCTGGCAGAGTATTTGTAGGCTTTTCTAGGGAATGGGAGTGTTAACATGGAGTAGATGGGCTCGCTCTTGGAAGCTCTTCAGGGTGATATGCGGGGCGGAATGGGATAGGCAAGTGGCAAGATGGAGTGAGGGTGTTGTTCCGTAGACCTATCGGGAGATGGTTTCGCATGAACGACAACCCAAGACAGATGGAGATATGTGTTTTGGTCACGGGTTTTGGTCAGCAACAGGGTTCGCAAGTGCTGACTAGTTTTGGACCAAAAGGGTCTAGTGCATCTTCCGATGGCAGTGGTGCGGATAAGGGGAAAGGAGTTGTTGTGGAGTCAATGCAAATTGAAGAGGATTGGCAAGCCAAATATGAAGAGCTGGTAGAAGGCATTGTGGAAGCCATTCTCCGCAATAGCGGAGGATTGGTGCGTTGAAGCGACAGAGGTGTTCACTATATATGTGGTTGGAATTGTGCGCCCATTCTTTCAGTCTGTCATTAGCTCCTTGTCCTCCTTGGTGGAAAGAGGCAGATAAGTTTTTGGAGAAGTATTATAATAAGCACACACCTTTTTCGAGGTTACCAGATCCCCCTTCCTATGAGCCGATGGTGATTCAAAGACTTGCGACGGCACAGGAACGATGGCAACAGCAATTACCGCTGGGTGCATGGATAGATGAAGTATTACCCACAGAGCAATGGCATGAACAGCAGGTCGTGGATAGATCCAAGCCTCATCCATTACAATGGCTGATGGATTTGGAGCAGGATTGAAGGATTGAAGATGTTCATGCAGAAGCGGTAGTTAGAGATGACTCTGGCTAATAGTTCGAGTGGAGCGACAATGCAGTTACAGACAGAGTTACCTGAGAGTAGTGATGCGGGAATGAGCAAGGTGGGTGGCATTGTTGCACGTATTCAGTACATTTCTACTTCAGATGAAGAGTAGAACTATGATGATGGCTACAGAAGGGCCTCGCAGAATAAAGTGTCATTGTGCAGCTAAGCCCATACATCACTATAATGGTTGCTTTTGGACAGGCAACATTGAAGATGTCCAAAATGCGGGGATGCTTTTGGAAAAGAAGGAGCAATAAAAAAAGGATGTTCAGACAAGCATTGCGACTACAGAGAGTGGATGGTTTTCTGAATGTTTTTCAGAATGAGATGCTTTGTAATTCTTGTGTACTGAGTGAAGTACTGAGTGAAGGGTGAGATTTAACTTACCACAACTGGTTCTCTGCTGAGGCTATGCCTAAAATGATTGTTGCACATACACTTTGCACTGTGTAAGGCATCTGACTTCAATCTGGGGATGTGCATGTGTGGTTCGCATAGTCCACCATGAGTGCCATGTGTTATTGCATAACCATGCGGGTTAGCAGCAGTGATCTAGAGGGGTGTGCGAGGGTAGGTTAGCTGCAAGGGTTGACAGTTTGGATCTCCAAGCGGTTGTAGTCTTCAACGGCTGCTTCTCTAACCGTCAGACGGTTCTGTATGCATGCTATTACTAGCATTTCGAGGTCATTGTCTACATAGATGTGTGCAAGCTATTGCTCCGGAATATAGTGTTCTTCAACGTTCTATCATTCTCTTTATATCTATATTCCGTTCTCGTGGATGTTACGCGTATTGTTTGTCTATTGTTTCCCATAGCGTCTGCGCATATTTATGACGCTACATGTGGGATATGGACTACAATGTATAACCTCATTGTATGTTGCCTCTCCTACTATTGCTAATAGAATTTCTCATCTCCCTACAATGCTCTTAGTTTTCCTCATCTCCATGATCCATCCCTTTCTTAGTATCTATACCTCTTATAATAGCCCATGATAGTACCTCAATGCACATTTGCAAGACTTTTGATGACACGATGGCATGGAACTTACCTCCATTGAAGTAACTAGAGGAAGCTTGCATGCACACATAATGGAGGCATTTGCAGTAGCTCCCAATTATTTGATGCATCTTGCGCTGATGCATGCATATTCGCACTACTAATTGGAGGTCTGAAAGTCTTTACCTCTACTCGATACTTGTGTTCATCTCCCGTTCCACCTACCTACTTGTCTTTAGCTCTATCCTAATTGCAATTGTTGTCCTTGCAAGCTCCCTTAAATATGTATGCTTGTTTTCAGTTCTATCCTAATTGCAATTGTTGTCCTTGCAAGCCCTTCACTACGTATGCTTTCATCTCCATATTTATCAATTAGATTGTTTCCATTACCATCTTTGTCGTAATTAATATTATGTGCTCAAGATTTTCACATGACATCCTTTATATTGTGAATAGGCAAAGGAGACTTTTAGATTCAATATTCAAACATGTGGAAGAATAACACAAAATTTTATAGATTTGGTTTTTAAATATAGGGATGTTTTAAATACAAGGTGATTTAGAAATTCATATATTTTAAATATAGGGGTGTTTTAATAAGGTCTTATTCTATGTTTAACAAAAATGCATTTTGACCAAAAAGCTAACAAGATCTTTCTTTTTTGGGCAATGTGGTATGCATTGGAGTATTATGTCTTAAAGTACCCAACATATGAAACATCTACATTTAGATGGGTATGTATATTTTGTATTCTGAGTTTATACTTGTGTAGGACAAGGTCTTAGACCATGTAAAAGTCACTTTTTGGTATGTCTATGATGAGGCCTACCACATGCACAATAGCCTTTACACTCTATAATCTCTTCGAAAATATGAAAAACCATTTGCTTTAAGTGTCATGTTATTTTACTTCACTTCAGCTGTGCTAGATGATTGGAATTTGTAATGTAGGGTTAAGGGACCCCCATATTTTTTGAAAAGAACGCATGACATATGAATGCGAGAATTGGTATAATTGTCCTTCAAGTAACAAGTCCATATAATTGAAAGGCTTTCACTTGTATATGTGAATTTGAGATGATTGTGCAAATTATCTATCAATTTACCTTCCATTTATGCCACGTTGGATGGTAACATAGCTTACATCCTTCTTACCTTCAAAAGAATAATGAGTTTAGTAAAGGACCAAATTTTTTATTGGCTTTGTTTTGATTAGACTAATATTTTTGATCAACTGATTGGCTCGGTTGTATTTTCTTATAAAGTAGTTACACTCAAATGAAAAGGTAGATTATTATAAAGGCCAAATTATGAAAAAAGAAATATTGATTTCTCTAGCATACTAAGGGCAATGAATGCAAAACTTGTCTATACGATAACTACAAAGATATTGGAGAGTGTAATAAACATTTGTTGTGACAAGATCAAAAGTATATGATCTACAACTTTGTTGTCACAAGATAAAAATATCTACACGTTTGTATGATCTACATGATCTATCTAATCTAAAAGTTTGATGTTTATATGATCGAAACGTTTGTTGTCACAAGATCAAAAGTATTTAACAAGGATCTATAGATATTTAACAAGGATCTATAGATATTTGATTTGATGGTTTACACCCTCTTAGGAGCACTAATTATGGAGTGTCTTTGTAACTTTCAAGCTACAACATTTGGATGACGTTGCTTTCATGTTGTTGCACTAGTCATATTTGTATTTTTATTAATATATGGAGTACCATATACCACCTAGAGCATAATCCATTTGATCTTGTCATAGTCACTTCCTTATTTCACCAACCTCGATTAGCCTCCATTAAGATAGTGCCTTCATTTTAAGCTTGATTCATAGGATATACTAATGGCATATGGTGATGTTATTACCTAGGACTCTTAATTACTATTTTGCCCCCCTCATCTATACATACAAATAAATGCACACGTGAGCACACACAGATGCCTTTTTTTGGGTGAAATCATGCACCCACATTCACAAACACATGCAAGCATGCATATTGACATGCATAGTCAAGCTCTCAAAGTGTTTTGCCAATACAAAAGAATGGTTAAGAAGGAGCTTGGGTGTCCAATAAAATGCCTTGACATGAACAATGGTGGAGTGTACATGTCTTATGAGTTTGATGAGTTTTTGTATACTTTAAGGCATAAAGAGATGGGTTACATAGAGATACACCCACAACAAAATGCCTTTGTAGAATGGAAAAATAGAATGATTGGAGACATGTCTAGAGCTATCATTAGGAAAAAACAGAGCTCATTTTGGGGCCGTGAGAGAAAATCATAATTTCTTCTTTTTTTGTTCGGTTGAAATATGTAGAAATGATAAAATACTCAATAAAATATACATAAGTACAATGAATATGTCAAAGGATAGAAGAACAAAGATATTCTCTTATATTCAATACTTAGTATCCCACGAGCTTTTGCATTTAGTGCTCCTACAAGCCATGTCTTGGGGGGGGCATGTACATACTTGCATAAGCATGACATACCTACATGCATGTTTACATACACACATACTTGCATGCATGCATACATACATACATGTTTACAATTGTGTACGCATGTATGCATGATATATGTGTGCATACATACATGCATGTATGCATAGATACATGCATGCATATGTGTGTATGTATGTATGCATGCATGCTTACATGCAAGTTGCACGTATGTACATGTATGCATGTATGGAAGTATGTGTGCAATTGTATGTATGGATGTATGCAAGAATGTGTGCATGCACTCATGCATGTGTGTATATAAGTATACACACTCATGCATGTGTGAGTGTGAAGAAGAAGAAGAACAAGAATTAGAGAGAGGAGAAGGAGAATTTTTAATGTGCATGTGAAAGGGAGAGGGAGAGGAGAAGGAGAATTTTTTAAAATGAGGCAACAAGACAAGGCCCTCATGAGGTCATGAGACTTTGATTTTAGGGAGCAAACTTTGGATGTTGATCATAGGGAGCGAACTCAAGACGGCGATCTTAGGGAGCGAACTCAACACACCCAACGATAAGAGTCACTCACTCCACTAACCACCAAGTCTATTGATCTTGGGGAGAGAACTCAACACACGCGACCATAAGAGTCACTCCACTAAGAGCAACAAGTGAAAGAAATGAATGACTTTTGTCATTCGTAAGGCCTCCCAAAATGTAAAACAAAGGAGGGAGGGAGGGAGAGAGAGAGAAGTGATGAAAATAAAAACGAGGGGTCCTAAGTGTTGAATTATGCTAAGTGCCAAACTCGTTTCAAAGCCATTAGGGCACTAAACTCTAGTGGAGTGGACGGAAGCCAATCCAAGCATTACAAGTATGTTAGAAGCAAATTAATCCTAAAGATTGCGAATATGTATGGTGGAGAGGAAGAAAAGAGAGATATATTTGGTCTACTACGTCCACTGGAGCTGAGCTGCAGTGCGCAGTCGTCGTTGCCACCTTTTTACGTCCACTCCACTCTCACCATCAGCTTTGCTTTGCCATCTCTTCGTCTCTCCCAACACCCTCACCTCACGCTCCTAGCCTTTGTCAATACAACGCTTCCGCCATACACAGCCTCTCTAGTTTCAGACTTCTTCAGTACTATACGAGTTGCAGTAGTTTTGCATCTGTTGTTACCATACCCCTTCCGCCAGCAAAGCAGCTCTCATAGCGCGACGAAGAACAGAAACACCACATCGGTAGCTTCCTCGTTTTCGTTATGGAAACCTCGAGTTCTGCATTTCACGCAACACAGACGAATGGTGGTAGCGATGGTGCAGAAGAAGAACAGTACTCTAGTCCCATTGAGCAAGTCGCGCTCACCGTAGCCACCACAGATGACCCCTCACTTCCCGTCTGGACCTTCCGCATGTGGACTATCGGCCTCTTCTCCTGCATGCTTCTTTCGTTCCTCAATCAGTTCTTTGCCTACCGAACAGAGCCCTTGATCGTCACCCTCATCACAGTCCAAGTGGCCGCTCTTCCCATTGGGCGTTTCATGGCTTTCGCGTTACCCACTAAAACATTCCGTTTGCCTTTCCTTCGTCAAGACCTGTCGCTCAATCCTGGACCCTTCAACATAAAAGAGCATGTCTTGATCACCATCTTTGCCAACGCAGGCAGCGCATTCGGCGACGGTTCCGCGTATGCAGTTGGCATAGTGACAATAGTTAAGGCCTTCTACAAAAGGAACATGTCATTTTGGGCCGGCTTGCTCATAATCTTGACAACACAGGTGACTAGACGAGCTTTAAAGCCTCCAACCTTCTTTTTGCGGGAAACTTCGCTTCTCTTTTTCGGTGTCTTGAACGCTTGTTTCTTCTTAAAGATTAAACGCTAGCAAATGTCTCAAGTATATTTTCATGATTGCGCACTTTGAGATCTTAAGTCTGCACGCCATTCTTAATATAAACCAATCGTTCACCTAAGCTCCTTCTCTAACACGAGTTCCCTATTTGCCAGCTTGCAAAGTAATAAAAAATAAGTTTCCAAACTGCTCGGATTGCAGAATTTCCCACATATATGACAAACATTTTCACTTGCAGGTGCTGGGATATGGGTGGGCGGGCCTTTTCCACAAGTACCTGATTGAACCAGCTCACATGTGGTGGCCCGGTACACTCGTCCAGGTTTCATTGTTTAGGTGACTAACCCCAAATCGAATATTAAGCTTCCAGTTAGGCTGATTGGTTTCAACATTTTACTCACGTGTAATGAAGGTTTTCCTTTTGGCTGCCATGTAGAGCCCTGCATGAGAAGGACAGCTCCAGAGGAATCCCAAGAAGTCAATTCTTCTTGATCTTCATGATGGCAAGCTTCGCATACTACTTATTGCCAGGCTATTTGTTCAGCACACTGACATATTTTTCATGTTTGTGTTGGGTATTTCCCCATTCAATAACAGCTCAACAAATAGGCTCTGGTTTCCGAGGACTTGGTGTGGGTGCTTTTAGCTTTGATTGGTCTGGCATTTCTTCGTTCCTTTCAAGCCCATTGGTCGCTCCATTCTTTGCTATAATTAATGTAGCTGTGGGATTTTGCCTTCTGATTTATGTGTTGCTTCCGGCTGCTTACTGGAGTGACCTATATGATGCAAAGACGTTCCCCATCTTCTCCTCGCATCTTTTCACTGCAAATGGGAGCATTTATGACGTTCACGCCATCTTGACTCCAGACTTCAACTTAAACGTTACAGCCTATGAGAAACAAGGCAGTGTTCATCTAAGCATCCTCTTTGCTCTGACGTACGGTTTTTCATTTGCAACAATTGCAGCCACTCTGACACACGTTCTTTGCTTCTATGGAAAGTAAGCTCTGTGTTTCAAGTAGGAATAACTTTGGTATGAATAATTCTTGTCTTCATTTAATCAACCTTTACATGACATTTTGCCATAAACCAAGGTTCTGCTATATCGGGGACTGAATTTTCAAAATTTTAAATGGGTTTCTCCTTCGAGCTCCTCCCCATGCTTCTTCCTTATTTGGCAGGGACATATGGCAACATAGCAGAGCTGCCATGAAAACTCAGCTCGATATCCATACACGATTAATGCAAAGGTATCCCAAGATACCTCAATGGTGGTGGCATTTTCTCCTCTTTGGCTCTATAGGACTCTCAATAGCAGTTTGCGTGGGTTTCAAAAGAGACATACAATTGCCTTGGTGGGGTTTGCTATTAGCATGTGCACTTGCTGCAGGATTCACTTTACCGATTGGGGTGATCAGTGCTACCACCAACCAAGTAAAGCCCTTTTCATTTCATGCATGGCATTGTTTGAACTGTTTCTTTGCTTCAACTTCTGTATGGAGCTCCAATCAAAATTTCACATTTGTTCTTATGCATAGATTGAAATTATTTTTTGTTCAGACTCCCGGCTTGAACGTTGTAACGGAATATATAATGGGATATATACTACCTGGCAAGCCTCTTGCAAATGTATGCTTCAAGGTGTATGGCTATATGAGCATGAGCCAGGCAATTTCCTTTTTGGCGGACTTTAAACTGGGTCATTATATGAAGGTTCCTCCACGATCAATGTTCATGGTCCAGGTTTACCTCTTCGTTAATATACTTGTCTTGTGCTTTATTTGGGTTCTTTGTTCTTTGTGCTTTATTTCTGCTGTACTTGTCGATCACACGGCTCCTCCATCCTATTTCTCCCCTCTTTGTTCTATAAGGAGCACCAAAAAGGGGGCAACAAAATATATAAATTTATCACATTTTCTCATATACTTAACAGAAAGGTTAGGGAATTAACAGAATAGATATTCTTGTGTGTTTAACATTGAAACGTGAGATGAGGTTATGGACACACAACGTTTTTGCTTGCATGCATGCTGCAGGAAGACATTTTGGGCAGTTTCATTGAAAGTATCAATTCATGGAAAGATATTTGCAGAGAACTCTGTAGCTTTACTGAGCCCATAGAATCCTCTACTAATGGTACAGGATTTCAGATTTTTCTCTTCTAAATGATCCCAGAAGTACTTCATTGTGTTTCATTATTTTATCACACGTTTCTTCTTCTCTTTCAAACATTTTGTATATGCTCATCCTGATGATCTCCTATTGTTGCGATCTCAATCATAAAAAAGATTGCCATATGCATACAAAGGTAGTCCTTTCAATCCATGCATAAAAAGAAGGGAGGTATTACCAAAATCCAACTTGCCTCCTATGGCATGCTACTAACAATTAAGAGTTGGGCTTTTGAATGGTAAGCCAGCCAGCAGGGTGCTGCGGTAGCAAACTAACGCAAAAATATCCAATCACATCCATTGGACTGTATATGAGGGGGAAGAGGGAGCACTCAGGAAGGGATAAGGAGACACCAAACATGGTGGAGCAAAAGCTACTCCAGCTTATTCCTCTATCATATATATATGAGTATACATGGGCACTATACAGTGGGTGGGCACACTGCCCTTTACCCCAACAACCTCCCACTTAAAGGCAGTGTGCCTTTAAGGGAGTATAGTACACATATAATACAATCAGCCATAGGCTGAAAAACAAGATGACCAGACCGTCATCCTATGCCCATCAGCACTTTATAATGTGCAAAGTGCATAGAGGATAAGTTGCTAGCAGACATCAGGTCTGCAGGATAGAAAATGACAAGCTGTAGATGCCTATCAACCAAGATCCCATGCCAGATCTTACTAGGAGAGTGAACTCTCACCACCACGTGCTCCTGTGCTAAGTCCATAGCACCCGAACTGTCACTGTGCAGAGAAAATGTCTCTGTACCACCTGTGACCATAAGCACATAACCTACAATAGACCTCTGCTGGTCTACCCAACCTACATCACCTGCATGCTGCTCTTGGAAGCATAAGGACCTGATGTCCACAACTGCTTCCCTACTGCCAAAATCTACCATAATCATGCTACCAACTCCCACTGCAACGGAAGCAAGAACCGGAAGTGTAGCCCCAATGGCAAACATGTGAGAACCAAGTCTCAACACAGTCATGGATGCATGAAGTACTATGGCTGCCATATCAACCATAGCTTGCTGCTCAACTGATCTGTGATCATCAAACCTGCTGTGTTTCAAGTATGGAGCCAATACAGGCAATGGAGTACTCAGTAACTTTCCCCTCTCCATACTGAAACAACCAAGTATCTGACAAACATCATCAAGACCATGCAGCTCCCACTGCAAAGCATCCCTGTCCATAAGGAACCATATGGCAAGTAACCTCAGAAGGATAGCAATACTGAGACCATAACCTGTCTCACTGCGCATCACATCCTGAGCTCTCATAATGGTATCAAACCTATGAAGCCAAGCTCGAGGGGATTGCTTCTGGCCATGGAGGCACTTACGAAGCAAACACATCAATGATTTCTGCCCATGTGCAATATGACCCGAGTCAATAACTGCAGAAACCACATCTGTCCTGGCATAACCAGCCAATGGATCATACTGGGCATCATTAGCCAAGGTATCCTCCTCACCATGCATCGCCTCATCCTCATCTGCAACAGGCACTCCGCATCCTGGGAGTAAACTGTAACTGTCCATAGAAGATGCATCAATAATCTCCATAGGAGTATAAACCTGTGGAATACTCGAGACATCTGACCGTCTCTGACCAAAATCAAGAAGTAATCGTGGCTGTCCCAACTTTATAACCTGCTCACCGTGGGAAAAACCTCCCACTCCAAGGGATATGGGCTGCCCCTGCAAAGAATTCGGAGGTATCAGTGCACTTACACCCTCCTGGAACACCACTCTCTTGCTATCCACAGTCCTGGGCTGCTGTCTAAACATAGCATCCTCTCTGAAATAGACATTATGGCTGCGTATCAACTCTCTAGTTGAAGAATCCCATAACCTGTAGTCCCTACTGGACTTACTGTATCCAAGGAAGATACACCTCCTCGATCGGGAACCATGAGCATAAGCCTCGCAGCCAAACACATGTAAATGCTCATAACATGGTGCCGTGCCTGTCAAGAAGTCAAATGGCACTCTACCATTCAGAGATCTCCTGGGTGACCTGTTAAGCAAGTATGCAACTGTCTTACATGCCTCAGCCCAATAGCATTCGGTAAGACCTGCATATCGTAGCATGCTACCAATCCTGTCCAATAGAATCCGATTTATGCCTTCTGCCAAGGCATCATGAGCAGAAAGAGGAGGAGTGGTCAACACCCTCCTGATACCAAGTGTATCACATAGATGCTGAAATCTAGAAGAGGTAAACTCTGCATCACCATCAGCCATCAAGCTCAATAGCTTCTTTCCTGACTGATTTTCAGCATTACCCAAGAAGCGCTGAAATGTATCATATACATCATGCTTCTGCCGAATCGGATATACCCATATGTACTTTGTAGCAGCATCAATAAATGTCACAAAGTAAGAGGCGCCACCCAGTGAAACGGTAGCATAGGCCCACAAAAACTGCACTATGAACCAACTGCAATGGCTCAACATACCTCTCACTGACTGTCTTCCTCACAAAAGAGGATCCTGACTGCTGATCATCATCACAATCATGACATAAAATTTGAGAGACATCCATAACAGGAATGTATCTCAATGTTGTAATGGCTTCCATACCTGCAGTAGACATATGTCCAAGTCTAGCATACCATAAACTAACTGATGGCTGCTTACTAATCATAAGCATCTTATCCTGGACACCTGATACATGCAATGCATAAGAGAATCCAACCCGTGATCCCCTAGCCATAACCAGATTTCCTCTAGTAATCTTCCATGCATGATCACCCAAAGAGACATGATAACCTGCCTCAACCAACTGTCCAGTACTGATCTTGCTCGTAGCAAGTCTTGGTATATGTCTAACCCTCTGTAGAACAAGAATAGAGCCACTAGGCATAACAAGGTGGATATCCCCATAACCATAGACATCCATAGAATGATCAATGCCCATCAAACCACTCTCCACAATGCATTCCTGATATGCACTGAACCATGACCTATGAGGGGTCATATGACATGAAGCACATGGATCTAACATCCAATCACCAAGAATAGGTACATCAGTGGCCAAGAAGGAGGTGTCAGACATAGACAAAAGAATGCCTTCATCACTGCTACTGTCAGTGGAAACCCTGGCATCCACGCCTTGAAGCTCAACATGCTTCTCCTTCTTCCTGTCATTCTTAACCTTGCTCTTCTTCTTGTATTTTCTCAGCCATTTCCAGCAATACTTTTTCATGTGGCCATACTTTCCACAATAGAAACATTTAACACAAGTCCGAGAGCTAGACTTGCTCTTGGAATTCCCCCTTGAACATGACCTGTTTCTACCAATTGATCGACCTTTGGAGTGCATATCAAGGCTATTCGGCATATACGAGTATAAAACTCATATGCATGGTAGTCTACACCCTGTACACCATCCTGTACCTGCAAGTAGACTGACTTCGAGAGTGATGACTAAATGATAGAGCATGCTTGCTCATCCATGTCATCCCAATCACTCTGTTTAATGCTATTAGGCTTGACACCTTTGCATTGAATGGGCTTATGCTGCCTCTTCTGCACTAACACATCATAAATCTGCTCTTTCCAATACTGAAAGTTTGATCCATCCAACCTCTCAATATCAAAGAGGGCACTACCAGCTGTAGATGCAATATCTGTGGCACAATAGGTCACAACCAAAGAGCAGTATAGTGCAATAGGCAACCCAAATGACCAAAAAATATAGTGTTGTCCAGACCAATCAGGTCTCCAAATAAATTGGCTGATCCAATGCTCAAAAGCACTCAGCCATAAAGAGGCATAAACAAGAATATATGCAGCCCAGTAACCTGCCAATGCCTGGCAATTGAAGTAAGAAATGCACTGAACCAAATGAGCAATGCCTACTCAACCAATGGCAATAGAAGCCCAGCTCAACTATCCATAAACATCAGTGCGGCATCCACCAATGCAAATCCATAATGCATCGAAATGGCATTTACTGCATCACCAATGCATCACCTCGAGTGTGCAATCCTTTGGCAACAAAATCAAGCATTCACCACTTGCCAAATGTGCCAAAGTGACTTGCCTAAATGCCAATAATGCCCTTGGACTGAAGTGAGATCCCAATCACTTTCTGTAATTTACTGTGAGTTCCCAATTCACTATTGTGCAAGAGAAATTCCTACAACAATACCTCACAGCCACTTTGGGCAAAATAACACGCTGTCCCTGTTTTTGAACAGCGATATCTTTTCACTGAAAGACCGGATGCCAAAGCTGTAAACAGAAAAGTTGTAGCTGGTAGAAAAATATACAACTTATCAGTTGTCCTCAAGAGACAAATCCTTGTGGATTCTCAGATATTCTCACCTGAAAAACAGCTTCCTGCACATTGGTCACAAATAGACAGTAGACTGCAACTTTTTGTGGTTTTGCAGAGGCTGTAACTCCTGCAGCTTATACCGGATCAACTTGCTTCCAAAAGCAAAATTGTAGTATGTTCTGTGAACTACAACTTTCCAGTTCAGCACAAAGTGCAATTCCACACCAGGAAAGAGATATTCAGTCCTGAAAATGACTGTTTTGTCATAAAAACAGCAACAGCAGCAATTGTAATGTCCTGACCAATGGCAAACACAATGCCATAAAATCAGCCCCGAATACGGTAACAAATCAGCCCCAAAATGCTGACAAACCAGCCCTGAAACAGCTCCAAACAATGCTAATCTGACAGGATCTCAATACATCACCGTACCACAGTATGTATCCAACATAGGCAAATAACCATGCATCCAACGAACTGTCAATGCATCTCAACCAGGCATGTACCACTGTCAAAAGCATGTGTCACTGCCACTGCCAAAGTGATGTGCAGATCGAAAGCTCCTTGTGCAAGATTGCAAAATGGCATATGACCAGTCCTGCAAAGTGTCCAAGCAACAGCCTCAAATCAGCGTGTCCTCAGCTCCAAGAGCACAAATGCAATCACTGGCAATCCCCCAGGCATTCAACTGCATCAAACATGCAATCCAGAGGCTCCCCAACAGCTCCCAGATGAGCTAGAGACAATGGCAAAGAACTATGCCAAGACTGGAACCTGCAAGTGCCAAGAGTGGCTATGGCTGAGTGTTTCTCATTCTAAAATAGGAGAAAGGCTGAGTGTTTCTCATTCTAAAATAGTTTGCGAGAGAAAGACTAGGTCCTTTGTATCTCTGAGAGAGAGAAACTACTCAATGCCTCATACATCTCCAGAGACCGAGGCAGCTCCAGCTTCATCAATGTGAAGCCTCCACAGGAATACATACTCCAAGCGCCCTCTCGGCCCAGCCACGTTCAAGACGGTGACTCAATAGAGCAAACGGCTCTACAATGGCTCCTCGGCATCGTCAACTCTTCTCTCCATGCAGCTTGCATCGTCCAACGCCATCTCATTTTTGGCACCCTGAAAGCAACCATGACTCACAATCGCCACGAATGGGCTCACAAGCCAAGCGAAGTCCCATGAGCCAAGTAGCTCATTGAGCACAAGCCTCCTCCATCCGATGACTCCTTCAACGGCCTTCCTACAGTTGCAGGCTAGCGAATGATGCTCCAAACAGAACAAGCAATAACATTGCCTCTTTGAGTCACAGCACAATAGCCAGGCTCCCAACCACCGAGACACTTCAGCGCCTCAAACTTCAAACAAGCGCCCATGCGACTTAGTCGATCTCAAAGGAGCTTGCAGTAGCAGACATGCCTAGAGTAGCAACCAAGGCTTCAGCTTCTCCAACGAGCTGCAAGAAAGCAGCCGCCATGACGGTTCCTAAGCCGCCGGCCTCTATGCAACAGTAGCTCCATTGATGGAACTACAACGAGCACCTAACGCAAGGCTCCCCGGCTCAACCCACAGTGCACCTTCAACGCCTTCATAGCATCTTCAATGTCAATGCTTCTCTACCATGACGAACGAGCTCCACGCCTCTAGCTGATCTGCAACGCACTTCCATCAATGAGTGGCCTCCAACCCCACAGCCCTGCAACTTGGCCTCCTCCCACAACGGACTACTCATGGCAACTCCAGCACCATCGCCACGAGCTCTGCCATCGCCATAGCCACCACTCGTCGCCAACAAATAGCTCCTTCCATGCCCGTGCTCGACGGCCATCAGCCTCTCGACAGCTCCATTGCCAAGCTCAGAGAGCTCCTCGTAGATCGAACGCCGTGGGCTTTGATACCAGTTGAGGGGGAAGAGGGAGCACTCAGGAAGGGATAAGGAGACACCAAACATGGTGGAGCAAAAGCTACTCCAGCTTATTCCTCTATCATATATATATGAGTATACATGGGCACTATACAGTGGGTGGGCACACTGCCCTTTACCCCAACAGTATACTGGTCTAATATTCATGTGATACATAGAAACGAGAATGGAATGCATGCTTGTTATTCCCATTTTATGATATGAGTTGAAAGAGTCCCAATCCTTGTTTGTTTATTGCAGGGAGTTAATGATAAATCTCTGTTTTCAAGTGTACCCAAGGGGCAAGGCTTCAAATTTTTGTTAGAGTTATGGTCACTCTTGCTGCTGGATGTAAAATAGCCTGGGCGATTCACTCCAAATATTGTACCTATATGGATAGTGGATACACGGGGGTCCTTGCGATTGACTTCTCCAAGATTAGCATTCTTTTCTGCCCAAAACCACATGTTGGAGACCCATCAGAAACATCATTTATGTAAATAGGAAAACTCCAATCATTCAGATCCAGCATAACATTTGAAAAGATACATCTGTACTTGGAAACATCCCCCCCCTAGCCCTGGCCCCACAATCCAACTCTTTCTTGTACCCCTAAGCTCTCCCAAATGTGTACTTTGTCTCATAGGCTAGTTCTACATCTCTATTTGCTCCTCTCCAGCAGGTAATGCCAGTCCTTTGCAGGTCGTCCAGCCTTCAGCTCCCACCACTCCTCTTTTCTGGTACTCCCCAACTGCTGAGCAGCCACAAAAGGCACTCTTTCTTTGGGGTGGTCTGCCCAGCTCAAGTGTTAACACTCAACTAGAAGACAATGAGTAGACCAAGGCCAAATGGAGTGCCCCAAATTGAAGTCCCTTGCTCCAACGACACCTACAAGACCCTGATATTTAGCCATTGCTGCCATGCAACTCGACTTTATTATGAGAGGATGTAAGGGCAAGCAGGGGGGACACTCTTTCTGAGCCCCATGACCAGACATTTCAGCTATAGCATGAAATTTGAGATCTCCAGTTACAACGAGATCATTGGAGCTGAGACTTCAGGACATGGAGGGCACTAGTAAGGAAGACTGTGATCAAGATGCCGTGCAGAAGTGCATTGACTGTCCCTCAATTCCAATTTGAATGAAATAGTCAGTACACAGGTCCAAGCAGCAGGGAGGCAGGCACCTCACGGGAGCTTGCCTCCACTGTCAAGAAGATGGCTACTTGCAGAGATGACATTCATCGAAATGGAAGTCATAGCAGCAGTATACACTATGGTAGCTGACCAAATCAGTCTTGAGCTGAAGGAGAAACAACAACGGGAGGAAATAGCCCTGAACCTATGCGTCAAGGACCTTCCAGAGTGGAGGAAGCTAGAGCACACTTTCAAAGGAGAATCTTGCAGCAATAGAGCAAGCAATGTCCATGGTAACATGGAGCATGGATGCAGTTGATGCATTCCAACGCACTCCGCAGAATCATGATATCCTCACGTTCATAGCTAATGAAGCAAGGTTGCATATCCTTATCAACCTAGACTCCTGAAAGGTACAAAGTTGTGGATAGCAGAGGACTTGACCCCTCGCCGATTAAAGGCCAAGGCATCTGAGCTTCAAAAAGTCAAGGATGCTCACAGGAATGGTAAATGGGCAGTTTATAGGAAAGGTGTAACAAGTATCAGAGACTTCAAATCTTTATGTAAAGATTCTCATTCTAAATCTGATGTATGCTTCTCTTTATGGAGTCCTGATGGCACTAGATTGGATCAGATTGTAAGGACCGTCAGTTGATAGGCTGAGTTAAGTTTTACTCATTCCATTGAATTTTCTTTATCCAATCCCACCTGGTACTCTAATGTAATAGCTACTATTGGTCCCATAGATCATTTTTGTCTTCTGTCTTTCTGTCTCTAGAAGTGTGTCCCCCCCCCCCCCCCCCTCCTCTCTCTCTCTCTCTCTCTCACATGTCAGGCTCTCTCTCTCTCTCTCTCTCTCTCTCTCTCACACACACACACACACACACACACACACACACTTTTTTTTGTGAAACCAGTGACTATAAAATTAACATAAAATCAATGTACATGACATTAGACTCCAAAAGAGAGCCTAATGGAAGCACTCAAAAGCAGTGAGAAAACACTTCAAGGCTAGTAGCATCCAGATCCCTCACAGCATAACTATCATATAAAGATTGCTTGAAGGACATTCTGAAGAAAGCATATGCCTGAGGGAACTGTTGTCCCATCCTAAAATGCCATCTCTGTGTCCAAATAGTCCATAGTACCCAAAAACGAGCCCAATGAAAGAAAAGGAGGAATGGAGACATCTGAGATGAGAAGCATCCAAACATCCGGAAGAGTTTCCCAAATCCGATAGAGGGAAACTGAAGCCGCGGCAAATGAGAGACATGAGTGATCAATATCCGAGAGTGCGGGCAAGACCATAACAGATGGGGAACTGTCTCACGATGATGAGAGCAACGGGGGCAGGAAGAGGAAGCAATACGACGTGCTTCCAATTTCACCCCAATGGAAAAAGCCCCCACTATACATCTCCAAAAGAAAAGCGTTTCAATGGCAATTTAGCTTTCCAAATTTTCATGAGTTTTGATTGCCACCAAGATAAAGGCCTATCCAAATTCCAAAGAGTGTTGGCATGCTTATCAATCCATGGCGGTGGAAGAAGAAATCTGTAGACCATCGAAGATGTCAAATTATGCATTGAAAGTGAACTGGTAGCAGGAGACAAGGAAGCCAGATTCCAGTCCAGTAATCTGTCCTGTACAAACAACGGAGGAACAGGAACAAAAGGCTACAACACAGATGTAAGTAGCCTCCAAATGGGCCTATGATGCAGACCCAAGGGGAATGTCCTGCAAGCTTGTGGAAATGAAAGCACATAACCATGTTGATCCACCACATCTCCGACAAATCTTATGCCCAATTTCATAAGATTATATGCTTTAATAGGTGCCTGTAAAGAAAGTGGCGAATCAAACACCTTGCTCCAATGGATACTTTCAAACGAAGAGAATTACCATGATGGGAGGAAGCACCTGACCATTTAGCATAAGAGAGAATTCTCTTCCAATCATGAATAAAAGCAGTAGAAACAGGACAGCCAGGAATTTTCCCTTTAAATGTAGTCATTACTGCTTCCCAGTGATCTGTAATCCAATGCCCGTATGCATGAGACTTCATGTTTCCACACATAGCTGCTAACATAATAGCTGTAACCTGATTTCTCTATCCTAGCCTCTACTGCAGATCACGGGAGTAGCACCATGATTATCCACCCAGCCTATTCTGCCAAGACTCCCAAGCGAGAGAGAGAGAGAGCTATCATCGAAATCACGTAAATCACCACATTCTTCACTTCTCTCACTAGCCTTGACAGACCCCAAATCCCTAGATAGATCTAGATGCCACATGTCATCCATATAGGGCCTTCCTAATGCAACATTTCACCCCTCTCTTGGGATGCATTTAATTCCTTGCCCCTAGGCACAATCTTTGCACTAGGCCCTTGGTCTCAGATCTATCTAGTCTGGTGCTATCAGCCCTCATCTAGGACCTTGACATTAATCCCTCCCGATCATTTACATAAAGCGCAAACACATATATTACAAAGATAGATCCTATAAGGGAAATGTCGACTGATTCTTCCGAGGTCATGCTACCTCGGCTAGAGCGTAACATTCCTTCCCTCTTCAGATATCAGCGTCCTCGATGATAAAGTCTGGGAACACTCTCCGCAACTGATATACGGATTCCCAGGTAGCTTCGGATAGAGGCTGACCATGCCATGCAACCAACACCGTGGGTATCTTCCGATTTCGTATTTGCATTGTTCCTCGGTCCAGGATTCTTGTTGGTTTGCGCCTTGCAATATCCTCTATCTCCTGAAACAAAACCACACCTTCGATTAGTGAGTCACCAGTATGTAAAAATTTCTTTAAACGTGAAACATGAAAAACCGGGTGCACCTTACACCCCTGTGGCAATTCTAATTTATAGGCTACACTGCCTATTCTCTTTAGAATTAACCACGGCCCACAGTATCGAGGTGATAACTTAGCACACTCTCCTGAAGTCAACGACTTCGAGTGCGAAGGAATTCTGAGAAAAACTTTTTCTCCTTCTTCAAATACTCTTATAGACCGATTTTCATCCGCATACACCTTGGCTCTATAGCCTGGCGGATATTAGCTCTCGCAAGTGCTAGCATCTCCCGCATCTGAACTACAAAGTTCGCGGCACTAGGCACTTTCTGAGGTACTCCAACTATAGTTGGATTGGCTGGCCTATAACCATAGTTCAGTTCAAACGGACTGAACCCAGTAGAGGAATGTTTCCTATCATTGTAGGCAAACTCCAACAATGGCAACCACTTGTCCCATGTATGTTGCCTCAATGACACATATGCTCTCAGCATATCCTCTAAAGTCTGGTTGACTCTCTCCGTCTGACCATCCGTCTCAGGATGATCCCCACTACTCATTCCCAACTCAGTCCTTAGTGTCTCAAATACCGCTGTCCAAAAGTGACCGGTAAACCTGACATCTCTGTCTGACACTATGGATCTAGGCAATCCATGCAGACGAAATATATGTCTAATAAACAAATCCGCTACTTGCGGGGCACTAATAGACTCTCTAGTCGGAATGAAGTGAGCCATCTTGGTTAGACGATCAACCACCACAAGGATAGAATTATATCCTCCTTGTGTTGCAGGTAGCCCTACAATAAAATCCATGGAAATGCTCTCCCACTTACTTAGTGGTATTTCCAAGGGCTGTAAAAGTCCGAGTGGCTTCACCCGCTCGGCCTTACTTACCTGACACGAGAAACACCGTGTCACATATTCATGAATATGCTTTTTCATCTTTGGCCAAAAGAAATCTCGCTTCACGAGATCATATGTCTTCTCGACTCCTGGATGTCCCGCACACGGGCTATCATGGCATTGTCGAATGACTCTCTGCCTGAGATCATTCTGACCAGGTACTACAACCTTGCCATTTCTAACTAGCATACCATCCCTTATGGTATATCTTGCATAAGTTTGGCCTTTTCTGGATGCCAGGTCATCCTTTTCATTTTCCCCGGGTTTTAACACATGAGCCTTAGGCCATAAGCTCTGGACAAACTCGTCCACTTTTTGAGTTTCTCTTATCTCGGTCATTAGAGCACTCTCTAATACCGTGAAACTCAGGTTGTGCATAATGCGAGACAACGCATCAGCCACCTTATTGTCTTTTCCTCTTCGGTACCGAATCGTTAGATTAAACTCCTGCATGAGCTCTGCCCACCTAGCTTGGCGGCCCCTCAAGTCAGGCTGTTTACAGAAATGTTTCAGAGTATCATGATCCACATCCACATAAAACTCTGAACCATACAGATAATGCCTCCATGTTTTCAAATCATGGATAACTGCATACAACTCCAATTCATGAGTTGGCCAATTCCTTTGAGAGGGAGAAAGCTTCTTGCTTTCAAAGGCTACTGGCCTTCCCTCTTGAAGGAGGACTGCTCCTACCGCAATGCCACTTGCATCGGTTTCTAGGAACAACGGTTTCTGGGGATCAACTATTTTTAACACCGGTCCTGAGACCACAGCTTGTTTTATGGTGTTAAAACTTTCCTGTTGATTCTGTCCCCAATTAAAAGGTACTTTATCTGAGGTCAGATCAGTCAATGGCGATACTATTCTGGAATATCCTTTGATATGCCTTCTATAAAACTGGATGAATTCCAAGAACGATCGCAACGCGGTCAGACTCTGAGGGATTGGCCAAGTTAGTATCGCAGCCACTTTCTTCGGATCCATTTCTACCCCCTGTGGAGTAATTATGAACCCTAAATACTCAAGCCTAACCATACACAGTATAGTTTTCTTTTTATTCACGTAAAGACTGGCTTTCCTCAAAGTACTGAACACCATCCTTAAGTGTTCACGATGTTCAGTAACACTTTTACTGAATATCAGGATATCGTCAATAAAATGTACTACGAACTTTCCGATATACGGACGTAGTAAATCGTTCATAAGCATGACGAAGGTCGCTGGAGCATTGGTAAGTCCGAAGGGCATTACCAAAAACTCATAATAACCAAACCTGCTTCTAAAAGCGGTTTTATGCACATCCTCGGCTCTAATCCGGATCTGATGATAGCCGCACTTAAGATCTATCTTGCTAAAAATCACGGCTCCATGTAATGCATCTAGCAAATCATCAATCCGAGCCATCGGATACCTGTGCTTAACAGTGATATTATTCAATGCTCTGTAATCTATACAGAGGCGAAACGTATCATCCTTTTTCCTCTTTAATATCACTGGTGAAGCAAAAGGTGAGAAACTTGGTTGAATCTGCCCCAACTTGAGGTATTCTTCCAGTTGCCTACGCACCTCCGCCTCTTCAGTAAAACTCATTCTATAGGGAGGTCTATTTACAGGTTCTGCCCCCGGGATTAGTTCAATTTTATGCTGAACTTTCCGCTCTGGAGGTAACCCATAAGGTAGTTCATCCCTAAAACATTCAGAGAACTCCTCTGTTATAAGATTAGCCAGCTTGGCCATCTCACCACTTTGCGTAACATCAGTGCTAGCCGAAGAATCATCCACCGACTCTACCGATGCTGTGCAAAGGTACAAAAACTCTACTTGAGCCTTTCTGATTTCCATCACGGAAACCAATGGTCCCTGAGGTATATCTCTTTCACCTCGCAAGACATAAAGCACATCATTCATCTTGAATTGATATACGTGCTTTTTCCAATCAATGGCTGGATTCTTCCTAGAATGCCACGCCATTCCCAGGGCTATATCTGCATGAGCAAGCTTGGTCATTTCAAAATCAAGCTTCTCAGCATAGTCCTGAATCCGAAGCTCCAACTGGGTAACCCTTTGGTCCCATACTTCAGTTGAACTTCCATCAGCCATCCTGACTGTATACGCATAGTCAGATGGACTTGTCTTTAGTTTCAGCCTCTTCACGAGCTTGGAGTTAATTACATTGTGAGTTGACGCCGAGTCAAACAACACAATGACATCATGACTGGCCACTTGCCCTTTCATTTTGATTAACTCTGTATCATTGAAGGCTGTATACCCCGTTGCTGCGGGCTTAGATAGGATGTTATCAGGTGCACTCGTCACTAACTTAGTAACAGACACACAGAACAAACAAGGTACTAACCTCTGAGAAGATCCCGCTAGCTGAATCTGCATCTCTTCCGCTCTGGGACTTCCCTGCATCTCCACGTCGCACTTTGAGATCACCATCTCAGCCATCCGACGATCTTTATTACGTGGACAATCTCTCCACTGATGAGGTTGAAGGCAACCAAAGCACAAGCCTTCTCTCCTCGCTTTTTCCCGCTGTTCTGGGTTCAAGGGAGATTTAGACCAAGCCCGGGCTGCCATTGGAGTTACTTTCCTCTTCACTCCAATGGTGGTACTTGGCTTAGGAGTTTCAGCCGGTCTCGCCTGCTTGGCTTGACCACTCGGCTGCGAACCACTCCCTCTACTAGTCCACTTCTTCTTAAACCCAGATTTCTTTGGATACCCATACTGGGTTCCGACCTGTGCAAACCCACTTGGCTTGCTGCCCTTGGCATCCTCGTAGTTCAGGGCTATAGCTATTGCATCATCTAGCGTGTTCGCGTACTTAGCCCGAACTTCCATTTTTATTCGATCATTCAATCCAAATATGAAATCTTTCACTTGGATTGATTGAGGCAGGGGTTCGTCAACCTTCATTACACTCTCTCGAAACTTATCAGTGTATTCTGCCACTGATAAATTTCTCTGACGAAGGTTCCTATATTGATCCCAAGCTCGGGATGCCTCGTCAGGAGGTAAGAAGTGTTTCCTAAACTCTCTTTTAAACCCCTCCCAGGTAGTGGATGCTATGCCATCCTTTTGTTGTTTAATCCACCACCGATCCGCAGCCTCACTAAACATATGGGTGGCCTCGCGGATCTTTTTGATGTCATTTCTGATCTCACAAATGGCGAACGCCTCGTCCCATTTGTGTAACCAGGTCTCAATGACATCGGAGCTACGGTCGTTCATCCGACCAGAATACTTTTCCGGTCTGTAATTTGCAATATTCGGCACTTTAGCCCTCCTAGGCTCGACCGTATGAACGCTAGACTCCGGTTCCATTGGAGCCTTTCCCTTCTCCTCTCGAGAAGGTCTGGCAGACATACTATGTATCGCTCTCCTAAGCTCGGACTGCCCTGCATTGGCTTGTAATTGCTGCGCTAATAACTGTTGCAAGGCATCCTCCAACAATGCAATCCTGCCAGATAACGTATGAGCTACTGGGCGCGATCCCTGCTGGGTCGGCCGGACTCCTGATTCACCAGGGTCCCTCCTGGAAGCTCCTTCTTCTGCTTCCATTTAGTTCAATAGGTGGTTGGTCTTGGGGTTCTTTTCTCTTTTAAAAAAAAAAAAAAAAAAAAACACCCCTAGAACACTGTAATCAAAAGCTGACACAATTCAGTGTACTAACACTCTGAACCTAATTCCCTATACTAGGGAATACCTGCAATCTGACATGCACACTAACTACGCATTTGACACAGGCATATATATTCAATCCCGCCTTTCCCTATACTAGGGAAATTTCTGCAAATAACTCAAGTATACAGGCATAGTCTCAAGCACAATCTGTCCTTGCTACAGCATCAAATTTTATGCATACTTGTCACTCTTCACGCAAACGGAGCATCAGCAAACCAAATCAGGAAAAAAAGAATTGACAGAAGTGACAAAGAGCCCCCTGGTCTATGAATTCTGATCGAAATTTGTCTGAGGGAACGAATCGAAAACTGGCACGGGTTGAGGTAGCCAGGTATCCCGAAGCCTGTGATACCAATCGTCAGCCACCACGCTCCTTTGCTCTTCAAAGATCACCACGCCTCCGTTAAACCCACGAAGGGTCTCGTATCACGTGTTTGCGCTCCACGCCTGCACTACGTGACTAGACGCCGTCACAAATCCTCGGGTGTCCGTCGTCACGGCACCCCTCCGGTTCGTAGGCCTGTCAATTCGTTACAGGAACCCCAAGTCCTCTCGCAGGCCCTTCAGACCATTACGGGACTCCACGTCATCTCGCCCGTCACTGGTTCCGTGCACGCTGCCCGTTCGTGGGTCCACGTGAGCGCCGCTCCTCACGGACCTCGTCGGCCTACTGATAACCAGCCATATTCCAAAGCGGAACACACAGGATCAGTACGTGACGGTCTTCACTACTTTGTCGTTCCCAGTACTGATCTCGCTTAATTCTCCCTTCAATTTCGTTCTGGCTGGGCACCGTATGATCGACGATTCTCTACTGCCGTCCTAGGATCGTTCACTAACCGCGCTCTGATACCAAATGTAACCTGATTTCTCTATCCTAGCCTCTACTGCAGATCACGGGAGTAGCACCATGATTATCCACCCAGCCTATTCTGCCAAGACTCCCAAGCGAGAGAGAGAGAGAGCTATCATCGAAATCACGTAAATCACCACATTCTTCACTTCTCTCACTAGCCTTGACAGACCCCAAATCCCTAGATAGATCTAGATGCCACATGTCATCCATATGGGGCCTTCCTAATGCAACATTTCACCCCTCTCTTGGGATGCATTTAATTCCTTGCCCCTAGGCACAATCTTTGCACTAGGCCCTTGGTCTCAGATCTATCTAGTCTGGTGCTATCAGCCCTCATCTAGGACCTTGACATTAATCCCTCCCGATCATTTACATAAAGCGCAAACACATATATTACAAAGATAGATCCTATAAGGGAAATGTCGACTGATTCTTCTGAGGTCATGCTACCTCGGCTAGAGCGTAACAATAGCCCATGGCTGTTTTTGCTGAAAAAAATCAGCAATCATAGTGCTCTTTCTTGCCAACATATGAAACCGAAGATTGAGAATATTCAGTCCCCCATGAGTCTTAGGAGAACAAACAGACTGCATGGGAAGTAGTCGCAAAGCCTTCTTGTGAGATTTACTTTTCCAAAATATCTCCATAGCCTGGGACATATAGGAGCCAAGTGCTTAAAAGACCAGTGAAGAAGAGGCAAATAAAATTGCACATATGCCATAATGATAGACCGCACTATCCGAAGTCGAACATGTAAAGGCCAAGTTGACAAGTGCCAATATTCCAGCTTCTTGTTAATCTTTTGAAGCACCCATTTAAGCTGTTGTTGAGGGGTAATATTCCAGCCAATGGGATACCCTAAATGCCTCACAATGGTATGGGAAGAAATAATGTGGCCTGGCCACAGAAGTGCATGCCAATCAGCTTCTTTCAAAGCTAGAAGATTCGATTTCTAAAAGTTGATATGCAGGCCAGCAGCTATGCCAAAATCATCCAAAGTATGCATCAAATGAGAGAGGTCACGTTGAGAATTCCTGGGCATAAAATATGAATCATCAGCATATGCCTGTGCAAGAAACGGCTGTGCACCTGAAATTTGCAAGCCATGAAGCTGCCCAGTATCTGCAAGATGGTCCATATGCAACAATAACGGATGAGTAGCAATGGCATACAGTAGCGCACTAAGAGGGCATCCCTGTCTCACTGAGCGGGTCATAGTCCATGTCCTTAACAACCCACTGCCAAGCAGACACTGTGCAGTGGCTTGAGAATACAACCAGTAAATAACATGAACCCAGCCGAGGGCCAAATCCCAATTTATGCATAGTCTGAGAAATAAAATCCCAATGGACAGTATCAAATGCTTTCGCAATGTCCACTTGCAGAATGAGAACATCTTGTTTAGAATATTTGGCATACTCGATTGCAAGCAAAACATTGGAGATATTGTCAGTAATCTGCCTTCTGGGAACAAACCCATACTGCCTAGGATGAAGTCCTACCTACAAGATAAGTCGAACCCTAAGGACAATCATCTTGGCAATGAGTTTGTAAATGACTAGCATAAGAGATATGGGCCGCCAATCAGCCATTGTCTCACACAACCTTTTTTTTGGGATCTCACACACACACACGCACGCACGCACGCATGCACACAACAGGTCTATGCCACAATGCTTTTTCTCTCTGCCAATAATGTAGGGACTGTTAGCACTCAGTTATTTCTCCACTTTCATCTTTCTTAAGGTTTCTGGTTTTTTATTCTGCCTATTATGAGCTTTCCTTTTGTGCAATTTCTAACCATATTTTTCTGTTCCTTCATTCTCCATCAATTCCCTTCCTTCAGCACCCATTATGACCAGGATATATATGGGAGAATAAAGTATTCATATTGCCGGCGTGCAGCTAGGTCCTTACCTCACACATTCCACTGAAGAGTGAGGGAGGCACACCAGGGGGGAGTCTGAGGCTAGTATGGCATGTGAATTTCACAATCTTTGTCCAAGGCTATCACGGGTTGCAGAGGTAGTTGTAATAATGACATGAGCCATTCAAAGTTAACAGTTGAACATGCTTTCTATCGTCCTTGAAAATCTTGCTTGTAAAGGGAACATCACCTTCATGAAAAAATTCTATTCATTAACGGGTCAGAATTTTCACAACTGGTTTTTGCAACGTTTTTTAGAGAGATCATATTGCATCATGTATGCGTCTGCCTAATCTCTGTCTTAAGACACAGCCTCTCCTAGTAACAAAAGTCTTCTTGAAAAGCATGAGCATGCCCCTGTAGCATTGGCTTTCAGTCATCGTCTCAGAACACATTTTCTTGCAAATCAGATCCAGCCTACCATTTCAAGTCATGATTTCTGCACCATCTTTCATGGAAAGCCTGGGCTTTTCTGGTCCCAATAATAAACATTTCGCCACCTTTACAGAAACCGCAGTCAAGTCATCCTTTGATGGTAGAGTAAGCGATTCCAGGAAGAGTCAAATTTGTCTCCATCTCTTCTACACTGCATTTAAAAAAAATCATGTTTCACAAAACTCTAGTTTAGGCATCCCAGTTTCAGTGGCCAAATGAGCGAAAAGCTAGTAGCTTCCATCTCAGAGCAAACCTTGACCTGTAAGATAGGCCACTCCATAAATATGCTGCTCTTTGCATCCCTTAAAAATTGGAGAAAATGCCTTGGCTGAATGGTCTCACTACTGCAAGCATGTCAATGTGTACGATGTTATTCTATTATAACATGTTTTTGCCTTGCAGGTTATTGGCACAATTATTGCTGGGAGTGTGAATATGGGGGTTGCTTGGTGGCTGTTGAATTCAATTGAGAACATATGTGATACGAATCTTCTGCCAGCAAGTAGCCCTTGGACGTGCCCAGGTGATACAGTGTTCTTTGATGCGTCTGTAATATGGGGCCTCGTTGGACCAAAGCGGATATTTGGGAAACTGGGCGTGTATCCTGTCCTCAATTGGTTCTTTTTAGGTGGGGCAATTGCACCAGTCATAGTTTGGTTATTTCACAGGGCCCTCCCCAAGATATGGTGGATTCCGCTCATCAACATGCCAGTGCTTATTGGAGCCACTGCAAATATGCCCCCTGCCACTACTGTGAATTTTACTTCGTGGGTGGTGGTTGGAACCATATTCAATTATTTTGTGTTCAAGTACTATAAAAAGTGGTGGAAGCGATACAACTATGTCCTTTCGGCTGCCCTCGATGCTGGACTCGCTTTCATGGCAGTGCTGTTGTACTTTTGCCTGCAACTTCCAAATGTTGAAATGAAGTGGTGGGGAACGAATGGGGAAAATTGTCCACTCGCACAATGTCCCACAGCTCCTGGCATTGTGTCCTCAGGTTGTCCACTGCATTAATGACGTGCCAAAATGGAGAGGATTTGGGCTTTCGTGGAATGGCATCTGCCGTGTTTAACAATGGCACATCTGCTGTGTTCACCAGTACAAAGCAAAGGCATCGCATTGTTTTCTTGCATTCCATAGCTTTTCCAGATGCAATCCTATTGACATTACGATTTACTGTTCAAGCTCTCGTCTTGGCTTATATTTGAGTTCATCGATTAATGCATTATAATTCTTTCTCCACTTGATAATGCCAATGTTTGTGTAAAATAGTGAGATTGGTTAGCATTTCCGCATGTCTCATGTAGTCAATGGCCCTTGGTTTTGTAGCAAAAGAGGGTCCCTCAAAAGTTTCGTATGCAAGTTTCATAAAATAAACAAATTTTTAGCCTCAACCAAATGCGAATGCATGAAATAACAATTTAGTCAACCCCATTGAACCATATATTCCATAATTATAGTGCCCCTTTTAGTTCTCGCTTATACCTAAACACTATATGGAGTCCATTTCCTAGGTGGAGTTAAGGGTTAAACTTAATATATTTCCTTCATGTAGGAGTTTACCCTAAGATTTTACAGCGTTTGATATTTTTTTGTAATGTCCAAATTATAAAACCATAACTCATGGAGATATAATTATCTGAAAGTGTATATCCTTCTAGTAGAAAACCTCCTTTGACGAATGTATGCAATATCTTACATATTCATTAAAGTTTCTCTGACCATTAAACCTATCAGAAAAGGTCACGTTAATAGCATAGTAATAACATACTCTCAAAGTTTTATCAACTTATTGTCTTGAATCATGTGAAAGTGTAGCATTTTTGCAACTAAGAAGCTAGCATACGGAAGTGTATGGCGCCCATGGGGACTATTATGAAATATGCATCTTCTAAAAGCCACTAATACATTAAGAAGGTGTGAGAGTAGTTTTATATGAGATGTTTTGGGTTCTATAAGCATTTAATCTTATTTAGCAGTAGCACAATGGCTACATGAAAGAGGGAGAGTCAACTACAATTTTTTGCATTTAGCGTGGCTTGCTTAATTTGATAGACTTTCTAGCTTTTTTGTTTGATCACTTAATCAATATAATTGCTTTCCATTATGAGTGAAAAAATAGAGAATGTTTCTACCAGTGATTTGAGTGGATTTGTGTAATTCTCATCAATCATTTAGACCTATAAGCCTCCATTAGCATAGCTAGGATTCCTCTTGTAGTGCATATCAAACTTTGTGGGCAAAAAATATGTGGAGATTTCCCATATGATAGCATGGCATTCCACTCACAAGAGGAGGAAGGTCTTGTAGCAAATGTAGTTGTAGCTTACCTAATATTTGTGCAATAGACTAATAATAGATTGAAACAATGATTGAGAAATACATTTTAACCCTATGAAGGTCATTGGAAGATGCATGGGGGAACAAATTGTAGGTTCATATCCCATGGCATCTTTACATGTCAATTTTGAGTTCGAGAAATTGCTATTACCGTTATGTAACTAGAGGCTAGGAAAAAACTGGATTACCAATGCTGCAAAGATAGGGACAAACAAGATGTACCTAGTTCAAAATAGCCACGTTATTCAATGGAGAAAAGAAGATTGTAGCCTATATGAGAAGACAAAACCTACATTTACAACATTAAGTCTTGAACCCTAAGGATTTTGATGGCTTTCTCTAGCAATCGAGGAGATAGGGCTACCACCACCACTATCGCCAAAATTTCAACTAGCGTTGATAGGATTGACAGTGACTCACTACCCCAAGTGAATCTAGCCACAGAGTCTAAAGTCCCACTGATGCATGGGAATGTCTCAATTGTTGTAGTTGAGGATGACATTAAGATGGGCGAAAGTGATGACGAGAATGGCATCGCTTCGTAACATTCCTTGGATCCATGTTGCCCTTGGAGAAAAATGACTTGAAAGAAGGCTCCAAGGAGACTACAGCCCTCAAGAGTTTTCTCACATAGAGATTGGAGGTGGAAAGAAAATAGCTGTAGAGACTAGAACTCAAGTAGGATGAATGGCTTGGTCTCAGAAGAGCTCAGGGAATGCCCAATGTCCCAAGTTGGGAGATCTACAACCATTACAGAGGAATGCAAAGCCCGCGGCTGGTGGAATACAATCAAATGAGAAGAACATTCAAGGGAAACAGTCCATGCGCGAGATCCAAAGAGCAAACCATCCTATATTGGAGTCATCCAAGGGGGGCACAAGACTTCAAGGACCCATTGGAATCAAAACAAACCTCATGGGAAACGCTCATCCCCAGAGCAAGGAAAATCTTCTGGCCCCAAAGGAGGTCAGAAGGTGGCAAAGCACTAGGTGCAAACAAGGTGGTCAAGACACTACTCGAATAGATTGGAAGCCTTTTCTAGGTAAGCTCTCCTATGTAAAAGTTCATAATAATGAGATCAATGAAAATACCAACTGGAGGCTTAGCTCATGCATGGTGATAGGATACATTCATGGTCCATGCCTGCCGGCAATCTTTTTAGAAGGATGGGTTCAAAATGCATGATAGCGGAAAGGCTTGAACGTAACGAACATAAGCTTCCTCAGAAATGGGTTCATGATCATCTTATTTAAAAAGGTAGAGATGTCCAATTCTGTGATTCAAGATGGCACCTGGACAATAAGAAACCTTGTCGGTCCAAATGTAGGATTCTCTTTTACACTAGATATGTTGACACCGTCTAACATGCCTATCTAGGTAGAATTCTCTGATTTTCCTCTGTTTCTTTTCCCTCAGATTGATATGATGTGTTCTCCTTTGAGTAAATTTATGGGTTTAGAAGCCGATAAGTTTATTAACCCAAGAGGTGATCTTGAAGCGTGTGTCCTTGTGGACCTAGTGCTTGATCCTCCTTCTACCATCGGGGTGGTAGATGGAGATGGTTGTGAACTAGTACAAAAAGTATTCTACAAAACATTCCAAACTCTTGTTTTTTTTGTGATCTAGAGGGCCATTTCATTAGATATTGTCCTTCCAGGTGAGTTGTAGGAACGTAGAGAGAGGAGGAGGCAATGGAAGAAACTGTGAGGGTAGGGGAGGACAAACCAAATGTGGCACCAAAAACTCCACCCTTAGATAATAAGAGCCAAAGAAAGAAAAAGGAGAAATAGTAGAGAGGAAAAACACTTTGAGGTCCTTAAAGACGAGAATTAGAGGGGGACAATTCGGAGGAGGAATTGGAAGAAGTAGTAGAATTTTGAAGAGCAACTTCTACAAGTGGATAATACAAATGTTGAAAATGAGGGACCCCTTTACCATGGGGGAAAAGGACAAATCAACTAGAAAGAAAGGCCAGCATGCCAGGGCTATAGGGGCAAAGTGTGGATGTGGAAATGAGGGAAAAGAGACGGATGGCATGAAATTAGTCATGATAAATTTTCATTTCTTAGTGTAAACACCCAAGGTCTCACAAATGACTTGAAACCGTATATCTTCAAATGATGTCTTAGGAGGAAAATAGAGTTAAATCTAGATTTCCTAGTTCCACAAGAAGTTAAGGTGAGAAGGGAGAAACTTAGGTGGCATCTAAATCAAGTAGATAGCAAAAGATGGTTTTGTAACAGACCATGAGGAGGGCGAAGGAGGCAGCCCTAGCAGTAGCGAATTATCTAAGAGACTTTTAGGTAGACCTCTTTGTAATATCATTGCTTTTATCGAGGCTTTCTTAGTGTTGTCTATATCCACACCCATATAAATGCATGTACTCATTTATCAAAAAAATAATATATGTAGATTCCCATCAAAATTATCATCATCACAAATCATGCAAATGGGTGTAGTGTTTCTTTGTTGTAATTTTTGGTTTCTCCAACACTAGTTGGTTTATTGGAATCAACTCCACTATTTATAATATTGGTTTATTGGAATTAACTCCACTATTTATAATATTCTTCAAATAATAAGAAAGGGGTTCCTTATATTGATCAATTAGCTAGCTACTCAAATATTTTATCTCTCCTTCTTAAATTTAGGTTGATTACACATTTTACTTTTCTATGTGCAAAGACCCAATTGATGTCTCATGTCACTATAGAACTAAGCAATGGATTCTAATTTCCAACTCTACATTCTAACATTCAAGCTACTTCGTTTGTCAAGTTTTAGTTTCTTCCCCTATGAGGGACCCTTTAAGGCCATGTCTTTTGGGGACACATATTTCTGTGTGTGTGTGTGTGTGTGTGTGTTCACCAAAAAAAAAAAAGTGTGTGTGTGTTCTGGGTTTTAGGGACTAGGATATGGGTCCATACTCTGGATTGCTCTATTTTATTTTCAAAGTAGTGGGTCTTGGCAAGTTGGTTTTGAGGTACCTCAAAAGGGTTTTGGGATTTGAATTTTGGCATCTAAGCTCCTACACATGGTTTTGGGTTTTGGGTTCTTACAAAGAGGTGTCAAGTTCTAGGATTTAAATTCTAGCAAGGGGATTTGTGTTTTTGGGTTTTGGGATCTAAGGTCAAGAGTCCTTTTTGAGATTCAAGTTCCAGGAAGAGGTTTTTGTTCTTTAGTCCCATGAAATGGGGTCTGAGATTTGGTATCCAATTTTGGGGTCATATGAGAGATCTTAACAACCGAAGCAGAACGGAAGAAGGTGAGAGAGAAGGAGAGCCAGAAGAGAGAGCCGCACAAGTTTTGGTGGGTTTAAAGCACCCTAATCTTCTATGTCACCCATATATATGTGTGTGTTTGAGTATTGTACATAATCGAGGTTAAGTTACAATGACATTTAACCCCCACAACCTCCCACTTAAAGGCCAATGTGTCTTTAAGGGAGAACAACCAATGAACATACTATCCAATGCCCATCAATACACAATAATACTCAAACCGTTGACTAGGTAGACTCTTTGTCAGCATATCTACAGGGTTATCATCTATATGAACCTTGACAAGCTCTATGCGCTTGTCCTCAAATACCTCCCTGATGAAATGGTACCTGACCTCAATGTGTTTGGTCTTTGCATGAAAGACCAGATTCCATGCTAGCTAAATAGCACTCATGGAATCACTAAGCAATGTCATTACACTTGTATGAATCCCCAAATCTCCCACTAGTCGATCAAGCCATAAAGCCTCCTTGTAACCCTCGGTGGCTGCAACATACTCGGCCTTTGTGGTAGACAAAGCAACATACTTCTGTGTGCAAGACATCCACAATACTGCACCACCTGCAAAGGTTAACACATAACTACATGTGTGCATAAGACTCCCATAACTGTTGATGAATAAGGAACCTTGGTCATTATGGCCCTCTCCTCATCTGATTTGGGACTATCTGCCTAACTCAGTTTCACATATGGAGGCAATGGAGTACTTATTGCCTTCCCCCCCTCCATATTAAAATGCTGCAACGCTTTTGTAACATACTCCTTCGATGAAAGTCAAAGTAGTTTCCTACTCTAGTCATGCGTGATGCGCATACCAAGAATATGACCTGCACGTCCCAAATCCTTCATGTCAAAGGCCTCATGCAACTTGGCCTTCAATGCATCTAGCTCATAATTGTTCTTGCTAGCCAATAGCATATCTCCACATAAAGTGCAAGGAGTATCAGGCTATTATCCTTAGCCCTTTTAGTCTACAGGCAGTGATCTCACTTCTTCTGAAACCCTGGGACTGAATGAAAGCATCAAACTTCTGATACCATCTCTAGGTGCTTGCTTAAGGCCATAGAGACTCTTTTTTAGGTTTCAAACCAAATTCTCTTTGCCCTTTTCTTCAAAGCCTTCCGGTTGTACCATGTAAATTTCCTCATGCAAATCCCCATGCAAGAAAGTTGTCTTGACATCCATATGCATAAGCTCCATATCCTCTAGTGCCACAAGTCCAAGTACACATCTAAGTGTGGTCATCTTCACAACCAAAGAGAAGATCTCATCAAAGTCCACACCCTTCTCTTGCTTGAAACCTTTAGCAACCAAACGGGCCTTGTACTATAGGTCACCTGCGACCTTCATCTTGTAGACCCATTTACATGGCAATAATTTCTTTCCATGTGGAAAAGAAACCAAGTCCCAAGTCTTATTCTTCATGAGTAAATTCATCTCTGATTGCATAGCATACTCCCACTTGCACTGATCCTCATGCATCATAGCCTCCCTATAGCTAGAAGGCTCCCCGCAATCCATCAGCATCACATACTCTGCCCCTAGAACAAATCTCTCAGGCGGTGGTCTAGACACTCTAGCTGATCATCTAAAGCGCATTTCAGCTTGTTGTCCCGCCTGTATATTAGCTGTGCACATTTGGCTCATCATTTCCACCAATAGATGATCCATCATCTACCCTCGATTGTGTACCTGTGGGAGTACCAAGGGAAGTACCTGGGGGCACCATTTCTTGCACATTTGGTGCATGGATAGCTTGTTGTCTATCAACATATGAAGTGATTCTCCTCATTTCCATATCCCTCATGGGTGTCTTATGCATGTTCTTCTCATTGAAGACCACATCATGGCTTTGTATGATCTTCTTTGCTTCTGGATCCCAGAGATGATAGCCCATCTCTCCACTTTCACGATAACCCAAAAAGATGCATTTCCTAGACTTAGGATCTAGCTTCTTCCAAAGCTCTTTTGGCACATGTGCATATGCCTCACACCCAAATATATGCAAATGAGAGTAAGAGGACTTCTTGCCACTCCATGCCTCTTCAGGGATACTACCATCCAAACTCTTACTAGGTGATCTATTGATCACATGCACTGCAATCTTCATTGCCTCAACCCATAAACCACCAGAAAGACTTGCATTGGAAAGCATACATTGCAACCTTTCCTGAATGGTGCGGTTCATCTGTTCTGTAACTCGATTTTTTTCTAGAGTACGAGGGGACATGAGCTCCCTCTTAATCCCACATGTATCATAGAAATATTGAAAGTCATGAGAGAGATACTCTCCACCATTGTCAGTCCGTATGCATTTAAGTGTTCTACCTGACTGGTTTTCAACCAAAGCCACCGATTTCTAAAATACTTGGAACACATCGCTCTTCTGAGCTATAGCATAATCCCACACTTTCCTAGTTGCATCATCAATGAATGTCAAATAGTATTCATCCCCACCTAATGACCTTGTAGGTATGGGACCACATACGTTTGAATGCACCAAATCAAGCCTTTCAAGCTCTTTCTTTCCCCTTCTATTATGGGTTGATTTAGTCTGCTTCCCATAGAGACAATGCTCACAAAATTCAAAGTCAAAAAAACTCAAATGCGGTACATAACCCAAATAGCATAAGAGTTTTATTCCATTATGGCAGACACCCCTGATACATGTAAGGGATACAATGTCCCACACTTGGCACCTCTTGCCAAAACCATAGAGCCCTTCTGAATTTTCCAACCAAAAGTGGTCTGAAAACCAGCATCATCTAGCTGACCTGCTGAAATAAGACTCTTGGTCAGCTTTCTCACATTTTTCAAAACAAATTCAGACCCATTTGCAAACGAAAACTTTATGTCACATGCTCCCACTATGTCACATGCATAGCTATTTCCAAGATGCACACAACCTATCTTTCCACTGTCATAAGTGAAGAACCATTCCCTATGGGGAGTAACATGGAATGAAGCACCAAAATCCAATCCTGGGAATATGCATCATCTGAAGTGGTAAGCAAGTCTACAGGTAGAGTAGACATGAAGAGAATGTCATTGTCACTATTATTAGTGAGACTTCATTAATCTCCTCGATCTTCGTATTTCCTTTGTCCTCCTTGGGACTCTCTTCCTTCTTATTTGCACCCCAATTTGCATTCTTTTTCTTATCCTTTTGCTCTCTTTTCATCTTGTAGCAATCCTTTTTCATGTGGCTCTTCTTGCCACAATGGTAACACTCAATGTTCTGTGCCCTGGATTTGCTACGAGACTTCCCTCTTTCTTGGGACTTCCCCCTGAACTATGATTTGCTCCTTTGCACGTTTAAGGTTGCATCCTGCTTGTTGCCATCCATAGACTTGTGTTTAATCCCCTCGGCCAACAAGATACCCACAACATCATCAAACTTCAATACTCCACTAGGTGCAGAGTTACTAACAGTTGTATGGAAGGTATCCCATGAGGATGGCAATGAACTCTAGAGGAATATTGCCTTAGTCTCTACATCAAAATTCATCTTCTGAGCTTGAAGTTGGCTGAAAATAATATTGAATTGATTCAAGTGAAAAGCAATGGAGACCCCTTCCTTCATTCGTAGCTCAAACAACTTGGTAAACTTTATTAGAGGAAGTTTCCTTCTCATAAGTGGCACATAATTTCTTCCAAAAATCTTTCGTAGTTTGCTCATTTACTACTGTGAAATAAACTGACTCTACAAGATGAAGTCTAATAGTAGACTTTGCTTATGCATCCAACTCATTCCAATCATCTTCAAACATATCTTCAAGCTTAGGTCCAATCCTTTCCAAGGGTTTAATTTGCTTCTTTTGAATAAGAACATCCCTTATCTGTTCTTTCCACAAAGAAAAGTTTGTCCCATCAAAAATTTTAATGCTGAAAAACTTCTTTTTAGACATGGAAGGAATGCCACGATGCAAATGAAACAAAATCCCAAATGCTAATACTTGCAAGAGAGAAATCACACCAAATACCAGGTGCACCTAAATGTGTATGCCAAAACCGAAGTTAATATCACCAAACCTCAAAGGCTCAAAGCATCAAAATGCATCTGACTCATGTGCATATACTATGCATCCATATGGACATATTTGGCCCAAAAGAAAATGCCAACTACAATGGCAAAACAATGGCAACCCCAATGCCAACAAGTGCCAAAATGCCTCAAGCATAAATGTTGTCCATGATCATATGATCATAGCACAACTTGTGCATCCACTGCAATATGTCAAAGCTGTCCCTCAACATAAAATAGCATCTGTGTGCTAAATGTCCATCAATAAAGCATCCCACAAGGCAATCTTGGCCTACTAGCGCATCCAACAAGGATTGCAATGCATCCAAATGGTCTGTAAAGCATTCAATGTAACCCAATGCAAACCACAAATGAGCGCACACAGCTCAGACTACAACTAGAGTGATCTACATAAGGTATATCCAAGAAATAATGGCCCCATGGCAATGATCGCTAGTGAAAATAGAACCTGGGATGCCTCAAAACATGGGCATCACTATATAATGGGACTCAGCAAGACAATCTGCAAATATCTCTCTTCTGCTAAGACTCCAAAGTCACAACCGATGAATGGAAAACGGGGAGTCAACCCTTGCAATTGACCTATAATCAAAAAATCAAAGGTTTGAACCTTTGAATGGATTTTTGACAGAGAAACAAACGATTCGGCACCCCATAGAGATGAAACTTCTCCAAATCTCCACGAAATCCCTCAAGAACTGACAGGTAGGGGTTTTTGGGCCTCTGGAACGCAATGGAACAAACAGTTAACTGTGGTCCCAATCACTGGGTCCAACACACGGAACGAAAAACGTTTTGGCAAATAGACTTGTTTGTAAATACCACCGGAGTGTGAATGATGAGCAACACAGAAGTTTTAGGACCTCCGAGTTCACCAAAGCTGACATATCTGCAAATGGTTGCTTCAAACTCAAGTTCCAACACACTAGCAAGATAATGTTGAAGCAGAGACAATGAGTCAAAAATCTAACAAAATGATGCCAAATTCAAGAATGAAGATGTTTTTGAACTCCCAAAGTGCAATGGACACAAAAGCAGGCAATAGTTGCCTCTACAAGTGATTTTGGACTTTCAGTAGTCAAAAGGAACATGGGAATCATCAAAAAACGTCTTTTTTGCTCCAAAACCACTCAGAGTACTTTCCAAAGGTTTCTGCAAGGTCTCTGCAACCATGATGCGGGTAAAGTCACCCAACAGAGCTTCTTCTTCCTCCCACAGAGCTGTAGTAGTAAACTTCAGGCTCCAAGCTCAAACCTGGGCTCAGCTAGAACACCTGAGCTCTGATACTAGTTGAGAGATCTCAACAACGGAAGCGGAACGAAAGAAGTTGAGAGAGAGGGAGAGACAGAAGAGAGAGCCACACAAGTTTTGGTGGGTGTAGAACACCCTAATATTTTATGTCATCCATATATATATGTGTTTGAGTATTGTACATAACCGGGGTTAAGGTACAGTGGCCTTAAACGCCCACATCATATGTGTGATAACTTCTTTTCTCACTGAAAAAAAGTATTCCTTTTTTACACTAGCGAAGAGGGTACTTATTTCCATGAGAATCAACTAGGAAATCATGAAGAATATTCTCTCTTACTTAAATGCAAAAATATTTCCCATTTGTCTTGTTATTTACTTCTTTATCTATACTAGAATAACTTTATTCTAAATACCAACGAGAACTAGTTACTAGGTTACTCATTTCCATTACAATCAACTAGCAACTTATGATTGTTCTTCTTCTCCTATGTTAGATATTAATGCTCCACTCTCGTGTAACTACGCGGGAACCAGCTAACTCTACTTGTAAGCCCCCCATATGAGGAGAAGGCATTTGAGTAGCTCGGTTATCCGGTAGGTCCTAGTTTAGACACCAGATGGGGGCCATGTGTGGCTTGATGGCTGGACGGCTTCAGATAGAGTTTGCACACTACCAACTAGGCTACATGCAAGTATGGGAAGGCATCCCATGACTGACCGCACTGAGGGTAGATGGAGCATTTCTCGAGGCAGCCCACTCTCGGGTTGTGGGACCCGTTTGGAGCCCCAGATGATCCCGGATGGCTCTATCGTGTGGTCGGTGGCCTATTTCGGGACCGACCTCCAGTCGACCATTTTGGGCGAACTGAGTCGGTCACCCAATTGGGTCTAACCGACTACGACTGGTGGCTATGTAGGAGCAAGCCACTAAAGCCCATTATCATCACTGGCTACAGCAACCCTGATTCCTTAGCATCCAGCCTCCGTTCTCTACTGTTTCTAGCACGCCATCGAAGCTTCTCACACAGGAGCGCACGGCTGGGAGGTAGCACCATCTATTGTATCAGTTTTACAGTAATCAAGTTTTTGATTCTCCATACTATCTGCTTTTCTCTCTTGCATACGAGCTCCTGTTATCTGTTGAGCACAGACGATGTATTGTTTTCTTACATGGTATCAGAGCTTGGGCTCTAGCAAGAAGATTTGGTAGTGTGTTTCTATTTGCGAGCAGATTGTGAGAGATGGCCCAGCCCGCAAGACTGCGAATCCCACCATTTGGCGAAAGCGAAAAGTTGGACTGCACTAACTATTTACTATGGAAGTTCAAGATGAAGACCATCCTAAGTGCATACGAGCTTTGGGATACTGCTACTGGGGTGGACGTGAAGTCGGTTGCGAGACCGGATCCAGCCAAAGCAAGACAATAGATAGTACCAACTGCGGATTAGATTCTCGCGTGGACAAGAAGAAATGCAGATGCGATGTGTTCTATTATCTGTAGTGTAAGTGATTCTGTCATGGCGTTAATTCAACATGTCACCACAGTGGAGGAGGCATGGACGGTCTTGAAAAATCAGTATGAGACCACGAATCAGATGCAGATTCAGAATCTGGAGACTCAACTCGCAAACGAGAAACTGTCTGAGTCTAAAACGGCAGAGAAGTTCATCACCAGGGTGAAGAATCTGCGCAATCAGATGATTACGATTGGCATCACCATCACCAGCGAGAATCTAGCACGAAGGTGCATACGGATTCTCCTACCAAAGTACGACGGTCTTGTACGGCGTTGAATACGCAGAACAGAAATCCACCCCTCAACTTTGAGGATTTCAACGCGATGCTTCTGGAGGAGGAGATGCATCAAAAGATGAGGACTAGAGAAGATTCGGCTTTCTCGGCTGGATCAAAGAAAGGTAAGGGTAAGGACTCTAGTAACCCATCTTCTTCTGATGATAAAAAGAGAAAGAACTTGTCCATTTCTACGATCACGGATCGGGACCTCAAAGTTCACTTCGATAAGAATGGCGCACATATTTTGGATCTTCAAGGGAAGGTCATTGGTAAAGGTACATGGCGCAACAACATCTACGAACTCTCAGCTTTCAGTGCTTGAGCCGATGTGAGTAATACTAAGCTGTGGCATGAGAGGTTTGGTCATCTAAACCTTAGTTCTTTAAAGGAGATGCATAAAAGTGGAATGATTGTAGACCTACCAAAAATTACAGATCTGCCCAATGTAGGTGAAGCTTGCATGATGGGCAAGCAGCATCGGCAGCCCTTTCCTAAAGAGGCCAGCAGGGCAAAGGCTCCTCTAGAGCTCGTTCACACGGACCTCTACGAAAAGATGGAGACGGAAGCTTTAAGTGGTTCCTACTACTTCATGACACTGATCTCGACGACTACAGTATAAGGATATGGATATACTTCCTGAAGACTAAAGATGAGGTTTTTAGTAAGTTCAAAGAATGGCATGTAATGGTCGAGAAAGAAACGGGGAGGAAGGTGAAGAAGTTGAGATCAGACAAAGGTGGTGAGTTCACATCAAGTGAATTTGAAAGTTACTACAAAAGTCACGGGATCAAGAGGCAGAAACCCCCGCCACATACATCATAGCAAAATGGAGTAGCAGAGCGCAAGATGCGCGTCCTCTATGAAATAGGTAGGAGTATGATGAAAGGGAAAGATTTGCCAAAGTCTTTCTGGGCTGAAGCATGTAACACGGCAATTTACACGAAGGCTGTGAATGAAATGACTCCACTGCAGGCCTTTTCTGGTAAGAAACCTTCAGCTGCACATTTCAGAGTTTTTGGATGTAACTATTTTGGGCTACAATGAAGAGGCAAAGGGTTACCGTCTCTATAATCCTGTTACCAAGAAGGTAATAGTAAGTCGCAATGTGGTCTTCTCAGAACAACCGCATCAATTGTAGGAGGATGCTTCCTTCCCAGACAACCAGGACCAGGATATCCATCCAGTACAACCACCAACAACAGACCGAACTCCCCCAATGGTGCTTGGGAGGATTCAAGATAAAGAAGAGGAAGAAGAGCCTACAGAACCACAACAGCAATGGCCATTCCTGAAGTGGGTAATGCAGCTTTTGGATGGCAAAGAACCTCCAGCCATTGAGGAGGAATCATCCGAACATCGCCGGTCCAAGAGATTAGAGGAGCAAAGCACGGCCTAGGAACACTTGGTCAACTACGCTTTGATGACAGAGGTGATTCGTGCTGAAGAACCCAAGTGTCTTAAAGAGGCACAAGGTGATGATAGGTGGATGGACGCTATGCAATCGGAGTATGGCTCCATAATGAAGAACAACACTTGGGACCTTGTGGATCGAGCACCAAAACGCAAGGTCATCGACACCAAGTGGGTGTACAAGACCAAGTACAAGTCCGACAGCATGTTGGATAAGTACAAGGCTCGGCTCATGGCAAAAGGATTCGCACAGGTACATGGTTTTGATTATCAGGATACTTTTGCTCCCACAACTCCGACTAACCACAATTCGTAGTGTTTTGTCTTTATCAGCATAGGAAAGTTGGCCCGTGTTTCAGATGGATGTAAAATCCGCCTTTCTGAATGGAGATCTCAAGGAGGAGGTATACATGGAACAACCACCAGGTTTTGTGATCCCCAATTCAGAAGGTAAAGTCTGTAAACTGAAGAACGCACTTTACAAGATGAAACAGGCCCCACAGGTGTGGTACCACTGGATTGATGCCTACTTTCTACAAAACGGGTTCAGGAGGAGTCCATCTGATGCAAATTTGTATATCTACAGAGAAGGAGGTAGGGTATGATCGTGGTCCTTTATGTGGATGACCTTGTCATAACAGGGAACCATGAAGAAAGATCTCGCAAACAAAGCAGTTGCTAGGAAGAGAGTTTGAAATGACAGACCTCGAACTAATGCATTTCTGTTTGGGGATTAAAGTTTGGCAAGAGCCAAAACAGATCTTCATCTCACAGCTGAAGTATGATGGAGAGATACTGAAGGCATTTGGCATGGCTGAGTGCAAGATAGTTGGCACCCCTATGGAGGTTGACGTGAAGCTCTCAAATGAGGATTCATCACCACTGGTGGACGAAGCGAACTACAGAAGGCTTGTGGGCAATTTGATTTACTTATGCAACACGCGGCTAGACATCAGTTTTGTGACTGGTGTACTAAGCAGGTTTTCCAATAAGCCCCGAGAGAACCATTGGAGGGCAGGGATGTGGGTGCTGAAATACATCAAAGCACACTTGATTATGGCATCACCTATACCAAGGGCAACATCTTGACCGGATTCTGTGACTCGGATTGGGCAGGAGACGTGGACAATAGGAGATTAGTGACAGGTTACTGTTTCTCACTTGGATTTGGAGCTGTGTCATGGGTCAGCAAGAAGCAACCTACAGTTTCTCTTTCTTCTACCGAGGCTGAGTACAAATCAGCATGTTTTGCTTCTTGTGAGGCAGTGTGGTTAAGGAGGATTTTAGGGGACATGGGTGCAGTGCAAAACAAGCCTACACAATTATCATGTGACAATCAGAGTTGCATGGCAATTGCCAAGAACCCAGTGTACCACGCTCACACAAAACACATTGAGATTCAATATCACTTTGTACACGAGCTCATCATGGATGGAGAGGTCGACTTGGTGTACTGTCTGACTACAGAGAATGTTGCGGACATCTTCACAAAGGCTCTTGGAAGAGACCTCTTGGAGAGGCATCTTCGTCGACTTGGCATTGGGCCGAAAAAGTAGTTCACTTACGGGTGGACATTGAGGGGGGTGTTAAATATCAATGCTCCACTCTCGTGTAACTATGTGGAAACCAGCTAACTCTACTTGTAAGCCCCCTATATGAGGAGAAGGCATTTGAGTAGCTCGGTTATCCGATAGGTCCTGGTTTGGATACCAGATGGGGGCCATGTGTGGCCTAATGGCTAGACGGCTTCAGATAGAGTTGGCACACTACCAACTAGGCTACATGCAAGTGTGGGAAGGCATCCCATGACTAACCGCACTGAGGGTAGATGGAGCATTTCCCGAGGCAACCCACTCTCGGGTTGCGGGGCCCGTTTGGAGCCCCAGATGATCTCGGATGTCTCTCAGCCGAACGGATACTATAGGTTAGTCGCTCTATTCTGTGGCACGGTTCTCTCGTGTGGTCGATGGCCTAATTTTGGGACCGTAGTCGGCCATTTTGGGCGGACTGGGTCGGTCACCCAATTGGGTCTAACCGACTACGATTGGTGGCTATATAAGAGCAAGCCCGTGAAGCACATTATCATCACTGGCTATAACAACCCTGATTCCTTAGCATCCAACCTCTGTCCTCTACTGTTTCCAGCACACCATCGAAGCTTCTCACACAGGAGTGCATTGCTGGGAGGCAGCGCCATCTATTGTATCAGTTTTACAGTAATCAAATTTTTGATTCTCCATACTATCTGCTTTTCTCTCTTGCATACGAGATCCTGTTATCTGTTGAGCATAGACATTGTATTGTTTTCTTACACTAATCAAGTCCAATAAGCCATTTTCCTTTTCCTTTACTTCTTTATGTTTAATATAATAACTCATTGGTTCCAAACTAGAATTACTCTTAGATGTGAATCCCATTTCTTTGATTATAATATGATTGTTTCTTCAAAAAAAATTTGACTTGCAATGAATTTTGGTCCTTTGCATAAAGCTTGATAATACTTTAGAAGATATTTTAAAATTTATTCTAGATGTGGATATACAAGAATTTTTGTTAGCACATAACAAGTGTTGGACTCTAAAATCTTCCCATGTGTTTTCAAACAATGATTCTTTCCTAAAGTCTAAAAATGCTACTTGGTTTGTGTTTGATATTGTTGGTTAGTGGTAGTCCCATGTTAATTGGTTAGAATTGGAATCTCACCTATCCATCATTCCCAATGATTTATGAAATATGTCTTAAGATTCTTCTTATTTACTGAATATTTATCCAAACTATTGTTGACAATGGTGCTCACTCTTGAAGGAATACCCATTTCATTATTGGGGATGCTCATAAATGAAGGCTTACCTCAGTTGAAGGTGTGCTCCTAACTTGAGACTTCTCCATCCTAATCATAATGATGGTGCTCTTTGATAGAGGTATATCCAAACCGTGAGCCTCAACTCACTACACTCTATTCTTTTTATGTTGCATATTGTCATCAAAGATGTATGTAGAAAAATTTGTGAGGCAAATACATATAGTTTTAATACACTGTAATTTACATGATTCAATTGTTTAGAAGTTGAAAGAATGGGGAATTTTTTAGTCAAGTTTGAACATGCCAATTTGAGGCTAAAATGGTGGATTTTTGTCGAAAGACATGAAGGTAAAAGAGAACCCAAACTTGTCTTATGGTTTATCTTTGAATTCTTCACCATTCGAGAGATTGGGTCTGTAGAGTGGTTGATTTCCTTAAATTTATTTATTTATTTAAAAGAATAAAATTCTCTTTCCATGCTTGTTGACAAAAACTTTGGGAATGCCTTGATAGAAGTGAACAAATTTCAGCTATTCCTCAACCAACAGAAGGTTTTTACAACTTTTACGGGTAGATTTATAGCATTTTTTGTAGAGAAACGATTCAATTGGGACTAAGATCAAGGGTCCAAAACATAGATTCTGAGATGAAGCTTGTGATTCATATGTACTCTAAGATTGACATTGTGACTAGTCCAAATTGAGACTCTAGAGGGAGAGCATTGGGGGTGTTTTTCTCTTGTAAAAGATCTATTTTGGAATTAAAATTCTATCTTCTTCAATTTGAAATTTGTCTTTTGTGTGTACAGTTGATTTCTATGACTTGGTGCCTTAAATGGGTTATCAAAGCATAGTATTGGCTCTTATGGAGGACATGTAATTCAAAATTCCATTTTTGAAATATGAGAAAATTAAATTCAACAATATGGGAGAAGAAAATATTATGGATTCTAGAAACATGATGAAATAACTTGAAGAGAAATCACAAGCTCTTATGGTTGTAGGCACAAAATGAGCAATTGACAAAGAAATAGCAAGATCTTGACCTAGAACTCAAAAAGAGATTGCATCAAAATATTATCTTATGGGGAGGACACATTTTGGGAAGAAATAATATTTCAAATAACTCAAACTATGGCAAGATACTTCCACAAAATAATGAAATAAAAGAGTTAAAGAATGACTTTTGAACATGAAGACTAGGTCTAAAATTAGAATCAAAATAGAATTATGAGAGAATTCCCATGTCTAGAATCATTCTCCATCACTAGTTTGGAGCCTTCCCTAGGAAAGAAAAATTTTCAAAATGTAGAGGAGATTGTAAGAGATGAAAATGGTCCTTACCTCATCAGATGAGGTCAAAAGATGAGCTTGAGAGAGGTTGATGATCTTGTAGATAGGGATTTGAAATAGTTTCTCAAGACCTATGGAAAAGGCTACGCAATGATAGGTGGTCAGGCCAAAGACTGCGATGCATAAGCAGTGCAGAGATGCACAATGTCACTGCAGAGCTGCCGTGTGTAAAGCTCTCTGGTGTTCAAAATAAATAGATGTGTCTCATTATTATGCCAATGTGGCATCATGATGTCAGGAAAATTTTTGGCAAGAGCACAGATCCATGCAAAATTCAAAATTTCACCGAGGAGCGCATCACGTTGCAGCCCCAAAATGGCCCCAAAAATAGTTCAGGTATAGGGATCCATTGGTTTGCCGATGCCAATGTTAGGGTTGTGAAGCTTGCCCACCCAAACTTCAGAGTTGTAACTGTGGGGTGAAATTGTCATGCCCCTTGAGGGAGCAGGTCACTAGGTATCTGAATGGGCACTCCTTGGATTGGTCTATAGGGTGGCACCTAAAAAGATACATAGCTCGTGGCTCATGGCCTAGTAGAAAATGATGGGGGCACTTGGAAGGTTGGGGGCCCATAAGGCGGTCCCTCTTAGAAGTCCCATGAGTTCCCAAGCCCAAAGTTTTTTCTAGAAAAGTCCCTCATCCACGCGTCCTCGTCTTCCATGCACTCTGGCTTAGGGTGCCCAGTGAAGACCATGGGTCCTACGTCCACAAAAATTGCCTTAGCCCATGTCGGAGGTGCAAGGACTGGTTGTCATTGGCCTTCTCTTTCCGTGGGCATACTAGCGAAAGCGTTTTCCATTTTTGCTGAATCCGCTCATCCTAATCATCCAAACATGTTGGATATAGTTCCCCTTAATCGATAGAATATGGAAAAAGCATGAGAGTGAGGTAGAGCTATGCTTGTGTAGGTAGATTTGGAGGCTCTTGAGCTAGTTGGTTCTTGCATTCCCTCGTTCAAACTCTCGGTCTTGTCTCAAAACTAGAGGGATCACTATGTCAAGGCCCTAATACTGAATGAGAGCTAGTAATTTAATTCCCTAGTGGAGCTAAACCAAAATTGGGGTGGAAGGTGGGGACGTGTAGTTTAAAATGATGTCCTTAGGCTCAGGTTCTCTGGATAAGATTCTGCCCCACCTCAAGTGCATGTATGTGGTCTCTACTTAGTCACACCCTGCCTCACTTCCAGTTCTATTTTCTGTCAGGAAATTTGATCCAAGAGTTATCCCTCTGGTCGGAGGGTTAGCCCTATGCCACCGAGTCGGAGGGTTAACCTTATGGCATCAGCGGTGGGATGGATAGTAAATGACATGTGTCAGTGGGATGGGCTGAAGTGGGATGCTGCCAAGTCGGTAGGATAGCTTTAAAGCACCAGACGGTGGTATAGTATAAGGTGGTGGGATAAACAGATGGCATGGGGCGGTGGGTTGATAGTCGGCAGGATAGTTTACCTTGGAGGGTTACCAAGAAGGCAGGGTTACCTGGTTATGCCTTTTGGTTGGTGGTTTACCCTTATGGCACAGGGTCAAGACTTGTCATATTGGCAGGATAACCATCTAACCAATCCCTTTAAAAAATTTAATTAAGGTATCTGGTTAGGTTACTGACATGTGTAAGTCAACAGGATAGAGGGCTATGGCACCGACCAGCGGGATAGCTGGCCTATTGTTAGATATCAATGCTCCACTCTCATGTAACTACACCGGAACCAGCTAACTCTACTTGTAAGCCCCCCATATGAGGAGAAGGCATTTGAGTAGCTCGATTATCCGGTAGGTCTTGGTTTGGACACCAGATGGGGGCCATGTGTGGCCTGATGGCTAGACAGCTTCAGATAGAGTTGGCACACTACCAACTAGGCTACATGCAAGTGCGGGAAGGCATCCCTTGACTGACCATACTGAGGGTAGATGGAGCATTTCCCGGGCAGCCCACTCTCGGGTTGCGGGGCCTGTTTGGAGCCTCAGATGATCCCGGATGGCTTTGGGCCGAATGGAAACCGTAGGTAAGTTGCTCTGTTTTGTGCACTGGTTCTATCGTATGGTCGGTGGCCTATTTCGGGACCGACCCCCAGTCGACCGTTTTGGGTGGACTGGATCGGTCACCCAATTGAGCCTAACCGACTGGTGGCTACATAAGAGCAAGCCCGTGAAGCCCATTTCATCACTGGCTACAACAACCCTGATTCCTTAGCATCCAGCCTCCGTCTTCTACTGTTTCCAGCACACCATCGAAGCTTCTTTCACAGGAGCGCATGGTTGGGAGGCAGCGCCATCTATTGTATCAGTTCTACAGTAATCAAATTTTTTATTCTCCATACTATCTTGTTTTCTCTCTTGCGTACGAGATCCTGTTATCTGTTGAGCACAGACATATTATTTTCTTACATGGTATCAGAGCTTGGACTCTAGCAAGAAGATTTGGTAGTGTGTTTCTGTTTGCGAGCAGATTGTGAGAGATGGCCCAACCCACAAGACTGTGAATCCCACCGTTCGGCGAAAGTGGAAAGTTGGACGGCTCTAACTATCCACTCTAGAAGTTCAAGATAAAGACCATCCTAAGCACATACGAGCTTTCGGACACTGCTACTGGGGTGGACGTGAGGCCAGTTACAAGATCGGGGATCCAACCAATGCAGGACAACAGATAGTACCAACTGTGGATGAGATTCTCATGTGGACAAGAAGAAATGCAAATGTGCTGTGTTCTATTGTCTGCAGTGTTAGTGATTCCGTCATGGCATTAATTCAACATGTCACCACAGCGGAGGAGGCATGGACAGTCTTGAAAAATCAGTACGAGACCACGAATCAGACGCGGATTCAAAATTTGGAGACTCAACTCGCGAACGAGAAGTTATCTGAGTCTGAAGCGGCAAAGAAGTTCATCACCAGGGTGAAGAATCTGCGCGATCAGATGACTGCGATTGGCATCACCATCACCAGTGAGAATCTAGCATGAAGGTGCATATGGATTCTCCCACCAAAGTATGATGGTCTTGTTACGGTGCTGAATACGCAGAATAGAAATCCGCCCCTCAACTTTGAGGATTTCAGTGCGATGCTTTTGGAGGAGGAGATGTGTCAAAAGACGAGGACTGGAGAAGATTCGACTTTCTGGACCGGATCAAAGAAAGGTAAGGCTAAGGACTCTAGTAACCCATCTTCTTCTGATGATAAAAAGAGAAAGAAGAAGATCAAGTGCTTCTATTGCAACAAGGTAGGGCACAAGCAGAATGAGTGCCGAAAGAAGATTGCAGATGAGAAGAACGGAGTAAAGAAAGAGTCCAGCAATAGCGTGCAAGCTATACCAATAGAGCTATTCATCGCAATTGAGGAGATTTGCACGGAGGCAGTTCATGTACCTGCGGATGAACCATGGATCATTGACAATGGCGCATCGCGCCACATGACCAGTCGGAAGGATTGGTATACCTCTCTACAACCGGTAGGGAATGACATCCTGGTAGCAGTCGGCAATGATGCAAAATGTCTAGCAAAAGGAAAAGGTACGATTGCTCTCAAGTCAAATGGAGTTGTAAAATAGTTGTCCGATGTTCTTTATGTTCCAGATATCGAGAGGAACTTGTTGTCCATTTCCGCGATCACGGATCGGGACCTCAAAGTTCAATTCGATAAGAATGGTGCACGGATTTTGGATCTTCAAGGGAAGGTCGTTGGTAAAGGTACACGGTGCAACAACATTTACGAACTCTCAGCTTTCAGTGCTCGAGTGGATGTGAAGAACACTAAGCTGTGGCATGAGAGGTTTGGTCATCTAAACCTTAGTTCTTTGAAGGAGATGCCTGATGTATGTGAAGCTTGCATGATGGGCAAGCAGCATCGGCAACCCTTTCCTAAAGAGGCCAGTAGGGCAAAGGCTCCTCTAGAGCTCGTTCACACGGACCTCTGCGAAAAGATGGAGACGGAAGCTTTGGGTGGTTCCTACTACTTCATGACACTGATCGATGACTACAGTAGAAGGATATGGATATACTTCTTGAAGACTAAAGATGAGGCTTTTAGTAGGTTCAAGGAATGGCATGCAATGGTCGAGAAAGAAATGGGGAGGAAGGTGAAGAAGTTGAGATCAGACAGAGGTGGAGAGTTCACATCAACTGAATTCGAAAGTTACTGCAAAAGTCACGGAATCAAGAGGCAAAAACCCCCGCCACATACATCACAGCAAAATGGAGTAGCAGAACGCAAGATATGCGTCATCTGCAAAATGGGCCGGAGTACAATGAAAGGGAAAGATTTGCCAAAGACTTTCTGGGCTGAAGCATGTAACATTGCAGTTTACATTCTGAATCGTAGCTACACGAAGGCTGTGAACGGGATGACTCCACTGCAAGCCTTTTCTGGTAAGAAACCTTCAGCTGCACATTTCAGAGTTTTTGGATGTGATTGTTTTGTGCGTCCCTGATGCTACCAGGACCAAATGGGAACTAAAGAGCCAAAAGTGTATTTTCTTGGGCTACAGTGAAGAGGCGAAGGGTTACCGTCTCTATAACCCTGTTACCAAGAAGGTAATTGTAAGTCGCGATGTGGTCTTCTCAGAATAGCCGCATCAATTGGAGGAGGATGCTTCCTTCCCAGACAACCAGGACCAGGATATCCATCTAGTACCGCCACCAACAGCAGACCAAACTCCCCCAACGGTGCTTAGGAGGATTCAAGACAAAGAAGATGAAGAAGAGCCTACAGAACCACAACGGCAACGGCCATTCCCAAAGTGGGTAAAGCAGCTTTTGGACGGTAGAGAAGCTCCAGCCATTGAGGACAAACCATCCGAACACCACCAGGGTCCAAGAGATTAGAGGAGCAAAGAAGGGCGCAAGAATACTTGGTCAACTATGCTTTGATGACAAAAGTGATCCGTGCTGATGAACCCAAGTGTCTTGAAGAGGCACAAGGCGATGATAGGTGCATGGAGGCTATGCAGTCAGAGTATGGCTCCATAATGAAGAACAACACTTGGGACCTTGTGGATCGATCACCAAAATGCAAGGTAATCGGAACCAAGTGGGTGTAGAAGACCAAGTACAAGTCCGACGGCATGTTGGATAAGTACAAGGCTCGGCTCGTGGCAAAAGGATTTGCACAAGTACATGGTTTTGATTATCAAGATACTTTTGCTCCCATAGCTCAACTAACCACAATTCGCAGTGTTTTGGCTTTAACTGCCCAGGGAAGTTGGCCCGTGTTTCAGCTGGATGTGAAATCCGCCTTTCTAAATGGAGATCTCAAGGAGGAGGTATACATGGAACAACCACCAGGTTTTGAGATCCCCAGTTCAGAAGGTAAAGTCTGCAAACTGAAGAAGGCACTTTACGGGCTGAAACAGGCACCACGAGCATGGTATTAGCAAATTGATACCTACTTTCTACAAAACGGGTTTAGGAGGAGCCCATCTGATGCAAATTTGTATATCTTCAGAGAAGGAGGCGGGTGTATGATCATGGTCCTTTATGTGGACGACCTTGTCATAACAGGGAACCATGAAGAGAAGATCTCGCAGACGAAGCATTTGCTAGGAAGAGAGTTTGAAATGACAGACTTCGGACTGGTGCATTTCTGTTTGTGGATTGAAGTTTGGCAGGAGCTGAAACAGATCTTCATTTCACAGCTGAAGTATGCTGGAGAGATACTGAAGGCATTTGGCATGGATGAGTGCAAGACAGTTGGTACCCCTATGGAGGTTGACGCGAAGCTCTCAAACAAGGATTCATCACCATTGGTGGACGAAGCGAAGTACAGAAGGCTTGTGGGCAGCTTGATTTACCTATGCAACACATGGTCGGACATCAGTTTTGCAACTGGTGTACTAAGCAGGTTTTCCAATAAGCCCCGGGAGAACCATTGGAGGGCAGGGATGCGGGTGCTGAAATACATCAAAGGCACACTTGATTATGGCATCACCTATACCAAGGGCAACATCTTGACTAGATTCTGTGACTCGGATTGGGCAGGAGATGTGGACAGGAAGAGATCAATGACAGGGTACTGTTTCTCACTTGGATCTAGAGTTGTGTCATGGGTCAACAAGAAGCAACCCACAGTTGCTCTTTCTTCTATCAAGGCCGAGTACAAATCTGCATGCTTTGCTTCTCGCGAGACAGTGTGGTTGAGGAGGATTTTAGGGGACATGGGTGCAGTGCGCAGAACAAGCCTACGCAGTTATCATGTGACAATCAGAGTTGCATGGCGATTGCAAAGAACATGGTGTTCCACACTCCCACAAAACACATTGAGATTCAATATCACTTTGTACACGAGCTCATCATGGATGGAGAGGTTGACTTGGTGTACTGTCCGACTATAGAGAATGCTGCGGACATCTTCACGAAGGCTCTTGGAAGAGACTTGCTGGAGAGGCATCTTCATCGACTTGGCATTGGGCCGAAAAAGTAAGTTCACTTGCGGGTGGACACTGAGGGGGGGTGTTAGATATCAATGCTCCACTCTCGTGTAACTACGCGAGAACTAGCTAACTCTACTTGTAAGCCCCCCATATGAGGAGAAGGCATTTGAGTAGCTCGGTTATCCGGTAGGTCCTGGTTTGGACACCAGATGGGGCCATGTGTGGCCTGATGGCTGGACGGCTTCAGATAGAGTTGGCACACTACCAACTAGGCTACATGCAAATACAGGAAGGCATCCCTTGACTGACCGCACTGAGGGTAGACAGAGCATTTCTCGAGACAACCCACTCTCGGGTTGCGGGGCCCGTTTGGACCCTCAGATGATCTCGGATGGCTCTGGTCCGAACGACAACCACAGGTTAGTTGCTCTATTTTGCGCACCGGTTCTATCGTATGGTCGATGGCCTATTTTCGACCCCGAGTCGATCGCCGTTTTGGGCGAACCAGTCGGTCACCCAATTGAGCCTAATCGACTATGACTGGTGGCTATATAAGAGCAAGCTCGTAAAGCCCATTTCATCACACTGGCTATAGCAACCCTGATTCCTTAGCATCCAGCCTCCGTCTTCTACTGTTTCCAGCATGCCATCGAAGCTTCTTTCACAGGAGCACATGGTTGGGAGGCAGTGCCATCTATTGTATCAGTTCTATAGTAATCAAATTTTTGATTCTCCATACTATCTTGTTTTCTCTCTTGTATACGAGATCCTGTTATCTGTTGAGCATAGACGTTGTATTATTTTCTTACACCTATGGCACCGAGTTAGGAATTCTCTAGGAACACATGGCATTGTCGACTTTTCTTTGATGATTCTTGGTGGATTTTCAAGTTCTGTTCTAGGTTTGTGTGCATGGGGGTGTCACAAACTAGGTAAACTATCTATAGCAAACAAAAAAACACCAAAAAACAATAACTTATTCTACTCAAGTAAGTGATTTTCACAAGTTGAACTATCACATACCCAAGACCACTTCACAATTTGGCTCAACTCAAGTGTTTTGAGTTGAATTTGACAATACGACAACCTTAGCAATCACACTAGCTACCTTCTTGTATAAACAAACATTAATAAATGATAAAACACCAGCTCCAATGCACAAAAATGGCTTCATGCATAGAAATGAAAAGGCAAGCTTTCTCTACTCTACACTCACACTTTTCCAGTCCAAACTCATTCCTAATCTCCACAAACAAAGCCTAAAGCATTGTGCAATGGGTGGTTTATGAAAGGAAGCAAATGCATCACAAGAGCATACCTCTGTCTCCTTGATAGCGAAACCAATGATGTGTACTCTGGCGATAACACAGGTTTCATGGGGGTCTTGGAAGGATGCCATCGAGCCTCTACTCCCGAGGTACTCCTTGTGGGAGCCTTGAGATGCAAAAGCCTACACTTGTGTCACACAAGTGCCTACCGGAATGTGTACAAGTGTTGCCATGAGAGGAAGAGGGAGGGAGAGGGAGAGGGAAAGGGATGAGAGGAGAGGGGGTGGGAGAGAGGGGGAATTGTAAGGGAATGAGTGGAAATCATAGGGCAACGCACCAAGAAAGAAAGCAAGTACTCATGAACAAGAGTTCAGAGGATGAAAGCTGGTATTCCAATTGTTGCAACTACACAATGAAGACCAAAGTCAACCATTTGGCTTTTTATACATGTCACCTTTTGAAGGGAGGGCCAACCATATTCCTTGTACCACTCTCTCTCTCTCTCTCTCTCTCTCTCTCTCTCTCTCTCTCTCTCTCTCTCTCTCTCTCTCTCTCTCTCTCTCTCTCTCTCTCTCTCTCTCTCGTTATGACCACTTGGGCCTATATGGCACCAAGGCATATGCTCTCAACCTTTCCTCTGACTCCAAATGGCTCTTGTCTACCTATGAGGAAGGCAGAGAAAGCATCGCTTTTGGGGGTTGCAGTCCACTTAATTCATAGGTAGAATCCAACCTACTTTTTGGGTCCAATGGAATTAGAATTGAATTTTATCATGGCAATTTATCCTGTCAATTTTTCTCATTTTATGCTCCCAACTCAGCTAGTGATAGAACGTTGTTGTGGGACAATAATCTTTTGCAGACAAATCTAATCCTTATGGGAGATTTTAACATGGTGGAATCCAAGAGAGATAGGTGGCAAGGTCTTGGGAATGTCATCGGAGGCACAGAGCTAGCCTCCTTAAATGCCCTTAAAGAATTCACTAAGCTACTAGACACTTCAGAAGGCACTTCCTTCACCTGGACTGACAACCAAATAAGACCTTGTCACAACAAGAAAGCCAGAATAGATAGAGCGTACATCTCAAGATTGATTTTAGATGAAGCTTTAGTTTACAAGAGCAACTCACTATCTTCTCTTCCCTTCCTCAACCACAAGCTGATTTTGATTTGTCTAGAAGGAGAAAGAACCAAATCTTGACTCAAAGCCAACCCTTTCTTCTTCCAGCTTCCTTATGTCTAGAAAAAGTAATTGGCATTTGGCATAATGCTTTCAAATGCTTAGCGAACGACGACGAGCACTATGGATAACTGGATCAAAGCTATGGAAAGGACTAAGATCTTCCTTCGAGCTATTAAAAAGAGAGTGAACCAAACTAGAACTAAGAGGATACAGGATCTAGAAGACCGTGTCAGACTCTTAGAGGGAGAGGGTGGACAAAAAGGGCTAAAGCAGTGCAAAGAAATGCTTTGTGTCAAAGCTACTATAGAAGCATCGTAGGGAAAATTCTATACAAGGGAGTGGTGAGCTGGCAAGGGAGATAAAACAAATGAGGGCATGTTCCAAATTCTTAGGAAAAAATATGCTCAGGAAACACTGGATTGCATTGTACAAGGTGAACAAGCTATAGTGGATGCAGGAGAAATCCTAAAAATTGTCGTCTCCCACTTCAAAGTCTCCGAGGGGAACCAAAAGTGATCACAACAAAAAAAGTGAGGAACATAGAACTTTGTTGTAGGGCTAGAAAGAAAATGGTAGCAATATTTGATGCCCACTATCTAGACAAAGAATCGACACTAGAAGAGCTGAAGGGAGCAGTGGATCAAATGGCAAATGGAAAAGCCCTAAGGGAAGATGGGCTACCAATTGAATTTTGTCTTTTCTACATTATATTGAAACAAGTAGAACTCAATTTGGGAGTTCATTTGATGTCAAAAGGAGCTAGTACTGCCTAAAACTTTTGCTTTACTCTCTCACTAGAACTAGTATTTATCTCTCTAGATTCAATACACTTAGAGTTTGAATCCAAGGTCTTGATGTAAAATGGTCTCTCCCTCAGACAAAACATGAAATGGTGAAGTCTTGGTTAAAGAGTTTTCATTATTTTTCCATTGACCCATAGTGAGTGTCATTCACTTAATTTTCTCTCTAGAACATGATTTTACAAACATGTCTAGATCTTGTTCATAGAGTATATTGCCTATTCGTATGAATTATAATCCCTAAAAATAGATCTCAATATTAATTACTACTGCAATTTCAAGTGGAGGAAACTCAAGATTAATTAGGGTTGACAAACCTACTCAATTATAACTCCTACCTAGTGAGACTCACTGCAAGTCAAAGGGGCTTATTGTGACTTAAATTATGACACTTTAGTACTAAATTTGTTTTTGGAAGAAAAGCTTCCAATTAGTATTACCATTAGTATGAGCATTAAAAATGTCACAACAAAATAAGCACAAAAAATCCTTGAGAAAAAGCATTGGTATGAATTCAACAAACATTTCAACACTTATACTGAACTTTATTTTTTTGTAATTTTATATTGGGATAATTAGGACTCATTTGGACCTTTCACAAAGATTCTCATTATAGTATATTTCTTTGCCCACACCTTTTGAGGACATAGGGGACATGATTCCGATCCTAAATGCTAGATGGAACACCTCTAACTCCTCTCAATGCTGGAAGAGGAGGATTTTTTACACTTGGATAAAATCTATCATCTATCCGAAGATGTCTACTTTACTCTGGCTTATCTTGCTTAAAGCGGTGTGGACCAATTTGAGTGGGTTGAGGATTGAAGAAGGGGATGGTAAATGTAGGCGTTGTCCTTGGAGTCAAGAAGATGTCTTCCATCTCTTCGTGTCGTGTCCATCTGCCACCAGAAGAGATTGTTTAGATGCATCTAGGAGAGTTAGTGAATTGGAAAGCCATATTTTTTGGAGATGTGGCAAAAGTTAAACACTCTCACTGGGCACTTGTTCAAGCACACGCCCTTGTGGTTTATTTTCCAAAAATTATTTTCAATTCAACCAGAATGTTACTAATGTAGATCATCTTTTTGCTGACTAGGTAGCAGTCCTCCCAGATTCATGACGACCTTGACCTGTTCTTCTCAGAGATACGTGATCATGAGTAGAAACATCTCAAATCGCTTAATGAAGAATATAAATTCAAAGGAAGCATCTACTACAAATATGAGTCAGATTTGGAATGAAGTCTTCACTTTTTGCTGCCTACTTTGTTGTTAGGCTCCGAAAAAGTCATACTGTTATTATTAAGGCTATACACTTGGCTATGATTGTAGATCTTTTGATCAATATATAATACAAATAATTTTTTTGCCCAAAAAATATATTATACTTGTCACCATTTCTCTCATTTCTAGGTTTTAAGGGTGTTGTGCGGTCATCTACAGACATGTCATTACTCAAAAGTAGCATAGGTGTTTACAAATGTAGCATAGGTCCTCAGGTCATATTGCGTTGAGAGGTGTAGTCTAAAGCGTGGAAAGCAGTTCTATGGTGCTCTTACATGAAAAAGAAGCAACAAGATTGAGGAAGGAGGAGGAAAAAGAAGGAGCAGGAGGGAATGAGAGTAGAGTAGGAGAAGGACGAAGGGAGGAGAGAGGAGGAGAAGGAGAAGGGGGTGGTGGAAGAGGGAGTGCAAGGGTAAGAGCATGCTAAAATGCGATAGCATAAGGAAGCATGGATGCTAGGAGATCAAGCACATGAACACAAAAGTGAACTGAATACTGAGCCCCAAAGAGTGGGAGCTCCTTTCCATTGGGAGAGATTTATACGTGTCGATCGCTACGTAATTTGTAGGGACCTTTTGGGGTCTCTACACAATTTGTAGGGGACTTCTCGATGGGAGCTCTTTTGCGAGAGACCTCTTGGATAAGGGTCTCTACACTTTTGTTAGGTAACCTCGAGGGTCGAACCCCTTTTGTAGGAGACCTCTTGGGTAGAAGTCTCTATACTTTTTGTATGAAACCTCAAGGGTGGGACCTCTTTTGTAAGGGACCTCTTGGGATGCTCTCTCTTTCTAGATCTTGAGTATGATCAAATCTTGATTTTGGCTATCCCAATCCTTATTAGTCACATCATCTTTCAAGTTCAAGATATCGTGAGTGGAACTTTACCACTACTCCCACACACACAAGGATCTCATCTTCATTGCTCTAGACTATGCTTATGGCCCTTGCCATAGGGTTAACAATACTCCTTATCAACCTCTCCATCTTTTATCTCAAGGGATGCATTACTAGAAACCCCTTCATAAAACGTGCAAAGCTGCATTCAAGTGGTAATAAATCTTAAAACCCAATTTAAGTAGATGCAAAAAGTTTGACTCAAAATGAGGGGGGGATGTGATTAAGTGTAGGTCCCCATATGCAATGAGAATGACTCCCTTGGGAGTGTGTCGCTATACCATGTGGGTTGTACTTTGATAGAGTGGTGAGGTCTATTTTAATAGCGTTGGTCACAAGCTCCTAAATATGAGCATGTGCCATTGTATTTTTGTTGGCTAGCTGCATAGCTCATTTTCTAACAAGATCGAATATGCAAGCAATCTCCTTTGCTCATTGATTACAAGCAGAAAAGTGCCAAGAACCTATTTGGCGTATCTCTACCTTCTCTCTACAGTCGGAGATAAGCAATTTAAGATCACTCCTAAAAGACCCTATCCACTCCATGCAATCACAGACATAACTCACCCAATCGTGCACGCCCCTAGTCTCCTACTTGCTATAGGTCATACCAAATAAAACTCCGACTACAAAGTGAATTTGAGGAGACAACTCCCAACAATTCCTTACCCATACTTTGTATCTGTAGGCACATCCATGACAGGGTCGTCAATGTTTTCTTTATTTGTACATTACGCATGCTATGCCAATTAAAGAAACACTATACCTCTTGTTCATCTTCTCTCCAAACAAAAAATGATAAAAATGTGATGACGAATGAATGGAATTGGGAAGATGCTACATTTATGGTGGATTGAGTAGCAAAACAAACCGGTTTTAATAGCAAAGAATTTTCAATTTTGATAGCAAAGTAATAACTTGGAAGTGTCTTGGATTGAAATGGCAAAACAAATCGATTTATATAGGAAATTTCAATCTTGATAGCAAGCTAAATCCAAGGAGGCAACTATGACATTGCGAAAGTGAATGATGAGTTGATATTCGAGGGTGGAACTTGAGAAGTATTCATTTTGGTTATAAATTTGGAGAGCATCTTTTGCCACTCTTCTAAATATGTATCGATGAATGGCTATAATGGAACACTAGTGTATAGTCACCTTTTCTTATTTCGGATACTATTATGAGAAGCACACTCACTTTTCAATAAATGTTCGCTTCATTTCTATGAATGACAACAAATTAGAATGTAAAAGAACTTGGTCTTAGGTGTGCTTGTAGATAACTACCCATATCAATTGCTTGCAATCCACATGATATTGGTGTAGATGACAAGCCGTGTCAAATGATCGTAAGACAAGTCTCCAACAAATGTAAAAACATTGATGTGGATAAAGAGTTGGCATGTGGATAGAAAGTTCGGAGTATATATACCCATATAATCATGTGTGTGAACATGAACATCTCGCCAACAAAGTCTGTAGACATATCTTGTCGAATTATTGCAGCTTACTTTTTGCAGAAAAGACAAGCTGGATGTGTTCTGCTTCACACAAGTATCAGGCTTTGGCTTCGAGCTTCTAAACCGCCATGCTCAACCACTTCAAATCCTGGCTATCGTCAGGTGGCGCAAGTAGAGAGTGCTTCTCCGGTTATGCTACAAAAAAACAAGATCTAGGGCATACTCACCAACCTTGACGATGATCTAGGGCATACTCACCAACCTTGACGATGCCTTCAGATTACCAAAACCGACATATTTAGCCAAACATCCGCTTACACAAGCTCTACGATAATCAAAACATAAATTAACATGTCATACACCTTTCAGGAGCATGTAGGCTTGGAACGCTCGATTCTAAATAGTACTAGATGTTGCGCATGGGTTACTCTGTTTGAACGAAGAGTGGACGGAAAGGATCGTCCGCTCCAATCTCAAACTGCATACCATTTTTCTGGCTAGCAACATCCAAGACACCCCACAAGGATACTCAGAGCGGATGAACACTAGCACCTCTTGCAAATCCAACATATAGCAGTTTAGAGAAAGCACTGGTACATCTAGAGACACAACTTTGAAGAAGGCCCAAAAATTGAAGGACGCGAGAGTGAATCACACATTCAAACTGATCGAGGGAAGCGACAATTAGGCTTGAAGGCTAAAAGATCAATTATTGCAGATTCAAGGCGAACAAGGGGAAGGGGGGTGTCAAGCCCAATTCTCATGCCAAGGATCAACTTCTAAGCAATGAACAATGCAAGGGCTCGTACAACACTCAACCTCATATTCGATACAATGAGAGTCAATTTCGTACAAAATTTCTGGAGACTTGCAAACATTCCAAAGGGTCCCATAGCAACTATAAAGAGAGGGAGGGAGAGAGAGAAAGAGCACGGAGAGAAAGAGCACGAGTGGAAAGAAGAGAGGGAGGGAGAGAGAGCAAAGGGAGAAGGGTAGGGGGTCGGGCAGACAGAGTGGAGGGAGACAACCGGAAGGCTAATTGAGATGAAGATTTATCACCATAGCCAAAGCTACATTCCATTGTAGCTGTCCCCCCCTCCCCCTCCATTTTGCTCCTCACCTGATTAGTATGATAAAATTTCAAATGTAATCAGATTGATTCAAGATGAAGACTCTATTATGTACGATTTTGACATTTGAAGTTGAGAATGCCAGTAGCAATAAGAAACTTGGAAGTGTGCTACATCACACCATGAAATGTACCTACCTACTTATAGCCCCACAATAGCTACCAAGAAGGAACTTGGAAGTGTCCTACATCACACCATGCAATATACCTACCTACTTGTAGCCCCGCAATGGCTACAATCTAGCATTCCAGAGGGCTGAACCCTACAATACTTGAGCTGAATGGAAAAGTCCAATTCAGTCATTTCTTTTTTCACAGCTGTGCGCTCTGATCAGTCCATCTTTCAAGACGATCTCAAGTTGTAAAATTACAAGCCTACGATCATGCAGCCTTCATTTTCTCTCCTTTACACCCAACATTTATTCCATTACTCATTTCTTAGGACAGGCATAATGATCGTTCATCACTCATTTCTTTCGGACAGGTCTAATGATCGTTCACCTTTTTAGATGTTGCATTTAATCGATTTAAATCAGAACGAGCTACTTTGGCTGAATTTATTATTAGACAGTGAATCCCAAGCTACAACTAGTTTATTATTACTCAACTTAATCGTGAAATCACTTACAAGCAAAATTCTCAAAGACCAGAATTTTCATCACAAATAGCCAATTGATTAAAAACATGTGGCATAAATTGGTTACAAAAGTAGTGGTTAGCCAGAGAAGAAACTAATTTGATTTGACTTAATTACAAAAGACATTAATGTACCAAAGAGATTCCATTCACAACTAGGTTTACTAATTTGCTTGCTCACTCTCTCTCTCTCTCTCTCTCTCTCTCTCTCTCTCTCTCTCTCTCTCTCACACACACACACACACTTACTTTCGCTAGTGAAGTCAAACGCTTGCATACAAGGTCTAACACACACAAGGACAAACGATTATTAGCTTCGTCTCCCTCAAAGTTCATGACAAACAAGATCAAATGGTACCGTACCAATATAAGCCTCCTTGATACTGATCCCAACCACTTCTCTCTCAATTCTTCACATTAGTGCCACCGGGTGAAGGGGGCAATCTTGTTCCATCTGGTGCCTCATCTTTGTCTGGTAATACAGTGAGTAACTCACGAGCCGCCCCATCGTTCTTAGGTATGATTCGAACAGTTATCTCTTGTCCTTCCTTCCAGACTCTAGATAGATAAGCAGCACCACCCGTAATGCCTAGGTCTGTCCCTGGGAGGAAACCTTCCTTCTTGCCCTTGGGCAATGTCACAAAAAAGCCCACGGTCATCACTTCCCTGATAATACCTTGCATAGTCCTTGGTGCCCCCTTTTGCAGCAGCTTGGAAAAGTCGACCTCAACATCCTCCTCTTGCTCAGCAAGCCGCCTTTGAGCGAGTGCTTCTCTTCTATACGCCTTCATACGCATCCTTGCTTCCAAATCAGGAGGTCTTCTAGGTACTGTCTCATATGAGCGATCCGGAACCGTGTACCCTTCATCCTGCCCTGCCCTTCCCTTCACCACGAGTCCAATACAATAAATAAAATCAGCCTCTAATTTTCAGCAAACCGCCTGAACTAACTGTTGATCAAAAAGAAAACCAACGAAGTGCTGCTGCTTCCAAAACCACTCACAAGATTTTCAATTTTTCAAAACGATCACTTACTGAGTAGGTCCTGTTGGGCCGTGTCTGAGGGGTTGCTGCACCTTGATCAGGAACATTTCGCTCGTATTTATTTGAATCAACGCAACACACCTTTCTCAACAAAGGACAGACATTTTGCCTGGCATATGAAGTAAAGTTTCTTCTAAACTTCAGTTCCCCATCTGCCGAGAGCAACCTTGTTGACCATCTGAAAAAGATAACTTTTGCAGTTTGGTTCAAAACGGGGCAAATTTCAGCCGTAAGCCGCATCTTGGAAACGACGCCGATGTTAGACAAGAGAACTAGCCCTCAGATAATATGGAAGATCATCAAATGCCAGCCCTGCATGACCAGAATGAAGTCGACGAAAGTTCATACCCTGCATAAACATCATCCACGTCCGCCGACGGATGCAGAAAGAGTAAAAACACACATCTTCACGATTCATTCAAGAACATCGAATCCGTAGACAGTCCCAAGGTTGGTGCACGTTAGCTCGGAGAAAATCGACTAAGGAATCCAATAAGACTACAGACAACGATTACGAAACATCTACGCTTTCTCATGTGAACTCACTCCACTCCTTCCCGCGCCGGGCCTCCCAAAACCTGTTTCTCCACACCGCGATTTTGAAATACAAAGAACAACGTGGACAATCCGTCGCCTGTAGAAGCACAGATTGTTGAGAGGAAAGAGGGAAGAGGTAAAGCAGACCTCGAAGGAGGTGCAGAAAAAACACCGCGAGCTCCGGCTTCCTTTCTCGTCTCCCTCGTACCACTACTAAAAAACCCTAATCCTCACTTGCATATTTCATAGCCTCCCCTTGCTTCTAGATCCTTCCCTATTACCACAATTCGCATTTAGGGTTCTTTCCACCCCATTGTTCACACTTTAAACAAGATGAATTACATTCAATGGGCCTCCCATGCTTTCTACAGTATTGTATATGAAATGTCACTGTATCTTATTGAGTGGTCCGACTAACATGTTTAATGTGTTCTAGCAAGAGAGTTAGTGTTGAATTTGTTGGTCCACATGTGATCTGATGTTGACGCATGAACAGTAGTTGGGTCACAAATGAGTTGTTTCATGCTATATTTTCCCATGTACAAGTGGGTTTGTCCATGTTAAGATATATGTTGGACTGTTGCTATTAAAATGTTCGCGCAAGTGATCTAGTGTTTGTTTTTTATGTTGGTGGTTTGTATACATTTATTATTGCGACATTGTTTGACGTTTGATTTTCGAAAATTGTTAGCAAGCATTGGATTGCGTCATTGTACGAATATTTTGTTTGAAGCAAAGTTAACTCACTCTTGTAGTAAGTTGAAATTCCAGCTCCCATTGTTTGAGTGATTTGTTTGAAGTTTGGTATATTTGTGTCATGGGAAGATTTGTTGTGTGTTTCTTGCAAGCAAAATACTTTTGAAGCAAGAATATTTTCATTGCAAAGGCTGTCTTCCTTGTGTTTTTGAAATGTTCTTGTGTTCAATGATTGCAATATAGGCACATTAGCATGTTGCTTGTTGAAGTTGATATAGTTGAATTTCCATGCATGTGTTGTTGTCAAACGCTCAATCTCTTGCAATACTGTCATGTCAACTTTAATGTGCTTCATTTCTAGAGTATTCAATATGTAGATATTGGAAGGATCTCTTACTCTTGATAATGCTGTATAAGCAATGCCATGTGATTTTATGCATGATGGCTCACCAATGAATCCATGGAAAGCCCTTGCGAACAATGAATTGTACAAGTTGCTTCTGGTTGTAATGGGAATTGATGTCTACAAACAGTGTCGAGGTAGTTTTTGCCAATTTGGAATTCACAAGTGGAATGAATATTGTTTGTGTAGAGCATCGTGCCTTGTTTTGCATCCCATTTTTGTGTTGTTGAAACGAACCCACACAACGAATGGCTTTTTTTGCATGTTAGAATCCATAAAAATTGCATCCGCTCCATTCACTAGGCCATTTGCAATGTTAAGATTTCCTGAACAAAGTTCTACTATCATACTTGGCTTGAACCTTAGCTCTGTGTGGAGGCATCCTGTGTTTTTGGGGTCTGTTGGTATGTTGATAGTTTTACTACATGTTTTATGCTTAATGTCGATTGCTTTTAGAAAGTGTGGTTTTGAGTTTAGCAAATGGAATACTTCTTCATTGTGTTTGTCTTTCGCTGTGTTAGTGTAGTAGAGGTGCACGGTTTCTTGTTTGAGGTGTGGTTTGTGATGATATAAGTTGTTCAAATAATCGACATCGAAATGTGTTCACATCGATTTTGGAGCTCGTATAACATTACATGGTTTTGCCAAATGGATGGTAGCATAGATAAAGTTACGGGTTTGCTTGAGAAGATCCATGCATCCTTTGTTGGGCTTGCTTGGCGTAAGTCTCCACAAAGTATGATATCGACTCCCCCAAACGTTTGCAAATGATTGTGTTTGATCTCCCACATTTGCATGTCTGTAGTGATGGATGTATTTTGCCCTATCAATGAAACATCATTAAAAACTATCAAGTCTAAGTGTTTATACAATGCTGAAAGAGTTTGGGGTGTTTCTGAGGAAAGGGCTTTGTATGTGGAAGTCATAAGTAGCAAGTGGAGTGCAGCATGTATTGTTGTGTCGCCGACATTGAATGTTGCTTTTCCAGAGTATGCCAGGACTAGAATTCTTGGTAAAGTTGCATTAGATGTGTCACAATGATTGTAGTGTCTTAACAATGCTTGAACCAACACAAGGAGTGTGAATGTTTTTCCCGTGCTCTCATTACCAGATAGGAATATGTGTAGCGGGGCATAGTTAGATGAAGCCGTTTTTCCAAAAGAATGTCCTCAACTATTGCGCATTGATCTGAATTCAATGCTTGTATTGTGGCATGGTATTGATCATTTGGTTGAGTTTTGTACGTGAAGTGTGTATTGTTTGTCAATTGTTTATGCTTTTGTGTTTTAGGGACTCTATCCCCAAGTCGAATTCATCTTTTTTGGAGCAATTATTGTAGCTTGGAGATGACTTGGAGGTGGACGAGGTTTCATTAGATGAAGTTGGCTTACATACCATGAGTTTGGTAAAGAGGGCTCTATTGGTTTCTATCGAGTAAATGTTTGCAACATAGAAATCATGCCACGTGAGAATATTTGCGTTCAGTGAGTGCTCTTGCAAAAGGAAGGGCAGGTAGAGCAAGCATAATTCTCTGTAATGTTTTTTGGGTTCCTGGTCCTTATTGTAATTGTTAAAGCGTATTATTTTTTGGCGTTTGTGTTTTTTAGAGGCACCTTGTTTCCTGCCACATTCACTCACAAATGATGCCAAACAAACATCACGTAAGGACGAATGTTGCTGCAAGTACTTTGTGATGATGTTTGCAAAAAACACGTCATTGCTCTAGGGGTGCAGTTTTTCTAGTTCCCCCCTACGCTGCAACAAGTAAGTCCTTTCATCAGGTGGGCTTGTGTTGGTATAAGAGAACTCCCTTTTAGTTGAAGTTAAAGCTAGGGATAAATATAAGTATGCAACTTGTTGGGTGCTTACATGTTGCATGTTGAGAATTGTGTTTCCAACTTTACGAATGCATTTGTTGGCCGGTGTGTTAGTTTGCAAACATTCAATGAATGCATTTTTGACTGCGTCGATGGTTTCTTTGTCCATTTTTGTCATGTAAGATGTGCAGGATGATGCAGCTCCATGTGGATTTAAGATGAATTGAAGGTTAGTGTTTGCTTCCCATAGCTTTGATATTGTTGGATTGAAGTTGTTTGTGAAAATGTCCTTTGGTTCGTGCTTTAAGAAGATTGTAGGTTGGCTGATAGTCGATCACAACACAGTTATGTATTGCTCTTCAGTAAGCTTGATTTGTACTAGGAACTCTTGGAAGGTTAGCTAAAGTGTTGCTTGGTTCTCCAATACTGTGATTGTAATTTTCGCTTGGTTTTTGTGAGAATCTTCTATGACTTGCACATTTAGAGCCATCAGTAGCGTGGTTTTATGCATGGGTGGGTGTGGGAAACCAAAACGACATTTTTTGTTTCTACTTTTGCAAGTGTTCCTATACTTATGGCATTGGATTTCAGGTTTAGGTAGGTGAATCTTTGCTTTGTCACAGCAAATGTATTTTTTGACAAAGTCCTCTATCTCTTCATTAGTTGAAGCACCATACATAGGCGCGTCTTTTATCCAAAGCAAGCCATGGTCGTGTTGGCTTCCATGATTCTAGAATTTTGTAACAAAGAAGAAGTCGATGACCTCCCTATGATGGAAGAATCGTGTTTTAGGAGGCATTTAATGGCTTGGAATCTGTGAACATAGTATTGTGCCAATGTTATTCGATCATTGTGTATCATGTTGTGTGTCTCTGTTTGGGGGGTATTGATAATTTCATGTATTGTTGCATCACATAGTGCTTTCAAGCATTTGACTAAAGGCTCCCATAGTCTTTCTGCAGCCTCTAAGAAAGTAATAAAAAAAGTTGGCAATCTTAGTTGGCATATCATGGCGAACAAGTTTATTTGCAATCTCAATTTATAGTCAAACGACATTCGCATAGAAGCAAAATCACGGTATCCAATTTTTGAGTGCAAAAGACGCTCTATGTATGTGTTCTCTATAGCATCTTTTGCCTTCAAGATGTGCCCACGCAATTGCGCCTTTCGCATATGTATCCATGTCGATGATAGAACTTGACGGGCCAATATTTTCATAGTTTTAAAGAAGAGGTTCTCTATGGACAATGTGAATCTACGATCTATGTTGGTAAGTTCTCACTGTGCAATATCTTGGTATGAAGTACATTTTGGACTATTGTGAGTTCATGGGTGTTCATAAAAAAGCTTAGGAAATGCAAGCTCTTCACAATGTTTATCCTTGAAGATGCTTAAAGGTGAAAATTCTTCCGAAGGAGCGATAAATATAGTTTTGCCCTTGAAGGCGACAACTTGTTGGCTTGTGTCGATTCCATGTATTAATGTATTGGTTTGAATTCATTCCTTTTGATGATTGTCAGTATTTGTCATTGGGGAGTGTTCTTCTAATTGTTGTGTTTACAACTAGAGAATATGTTGAGACCATACATTGTTTAATTCCGTGCTAGTTGAATAGCACTCATGGAATCACTATGCAATGTCAATAAACCTGTATGAATCCCCAAATCTCCTACTAACCGATCAAGCCATATAGCCACGAAACCTCTCCAAATCTCCACGGAATTAAGAAAGAGCTGGCAGGTAGGGGTCTTTGGGCCTCTGAAACAAAATGGAATAAACGGTTTTGAAAATCGTGGTCCCAATCACCGGGTCCAACACATGGACCAAAAAACATTTTTGCAAACAAACCTGTTTGTAAACACCATCTGAGTGCAAATGATGAGCAACACATAAGTTTTAGGACCTCTTGAGTCCATCGGAATTGACATATCTGCAAATGGTTGCTTCAAACTTGAGTTCCAACACACTAGCAAAAAAACGTTGAAGCAGAGATAGTGAGTCAGAATTCCAACAAAATGATGCCAAATTCAAGAATGAAGGTGTTTTTGAACTCCTAAAGTGCAATGGACACCAAAAGTAGGCAATGATTGCTTCTATAGGTCATTTCGAACTCTTAGTAGTCGTAAGGAATAGGGGAATTATCAAAAAACGTATTTTTCCTCCAAAATCACCTGCTGGCTTGCAAAAAAACACTCAAGAACTTTCCAAAGGTTTATGTACACCAAGATGCATATGAAGTCACCCAATAGAGCTTCTCCTTCCTTCCACAGAGTTGCACCAACAAACTTCGGGCACCAGGCTCACACCCCGGCTCAGCTAGAACACCCGCGCTCTGATACCAGTTGAGAGATCTCAACAATGGAAGCGGAACAAAAAAGGTGAGAGAGAGGGAGAGCCAGAAGAGAGAGCCACACAAGTTTTGGCCCAACGCAGAACACCCTTGTCTTCTGTGTCATCCATATATATATATATGTGTGTGTGTTTAAGTATTGTACATAATCGGGGGTTAAGGTATAGGGGCCTTTAACCACCACAGGTTAGTTGGGGAAAGACTGAAATTCTTAGAAACATCAAATGCATTAAGATTATCAAGACTTTCTTTTTCAAAGGAGATGTCCATTGCAAAGCAAAGAAATTTAGGAAGCAAACACGTAATGTCAACAAAGATATAGAGGGAAAATTGATTGGACACTTCAACTTTTCATTTTCAAGAAGGCAATACACATCTTCATTGCATCAAGCATTTCCCTTGAAGCCTATGACATGGCCGGAACTATTTACAATGAAGGTGCCTACGCTTAATATAGTGGAACATTGAGCGGACACGAAGGACACTTTCACTATGAAGCTGCAAAAAAGGTGCTTCCAATGAGAGAATGCTATCAACATGAGAGCCACGAAGCTGAATTGTATCTTCTTCCCCAGCCCTTTGGACTATATTTCTAGCCAAGCTAGGAGTTTGGATAATGGATTGCACACGGTCATAGCTATAGCAGAAAGGTCATTGAAGATTATGGCTAACTCGTGTTCCGGCACACATTTCACAAGAGAACTCCACGATTTGTGAGTTAAGGTTTGTGAACTAGAGAAGGCCACTCACTTGCAAAGCGTGTTCAAAAGAATATTAAAAATTTGATGGTTGCAAATCTTTGAAATGAAATAGGAACGAACTTTCCCATACGACCATAGCCAAGGTTCGCCACTTGGGTAACAAATACTTGCATGCGCTCCTCCTTCTTTGGTCCGTCAGAAATATTGGCCAAGATTGTAAAATCAAATACACACAAGGTGTTTCTCACATACATGTATGACACATTCTTCAATGTGTACATCACAATGCCCCCTTCATTGTACTCTTCCACAAGTCGTGCGAAGAGTGCTTTGTGCTCGTTCACAAATGTGAGCTGGAATTATCATAAGTTAGCTATTCATTTGAGTGTAGGCTAATTTAAAGCAAGAGAAATTAATTGCAAAGCTGCTCACCGCTACTCGATCTTCATTTTGTGGACCATCCGCTATAATGACTTGATCCACTAGTCCCTCGTCCATGTCAACCTTGATTGCAATGAATGATATTGTGCCCATTGCCATGTTGATGTGTTTGAGGGACCTACAATTTTATGTGATGAAAGGTACGTACTTTGAAAGCTTGTGGTAGTATAGCAAAGTGATGATCCCTTCAAATGGCTCCACTTAGTTGTGGCATCAAGATGGATTGAAAATTGACAAGTTCCCCCTTCACCAATGCCCCTCTTCATCACCGTAGGTCCTTCAATCCTATAGAAGGAATCTACTTCTAATTTGTCTTTAAATTACTCAATGTACGAGTGGGGGACAACACATGTGATTGTACCACAATTGTGCTAATTAGTAAAGTTAGCTCTCAACACAACACAATATTTGGGATCTTTGGCTTTGTATGTTCCATACTTGGCTAAAAGTTTTCCTTCGAAGGCAAACCTATGACTAATGTAATCAATCAATTGCCATATGTATAGCACTAGAAGTAAGTTGGGATTTTGCAAAGCGTTGTTATGAGCGGGGACTATTGCTTTCGTGTTGCATGTTCATTGCCCAAGGGAAATTTTTCACAACATCATCATTTGGCAATGAAAGGAATTTTAAAGTGGCGTCTTCGATCGAAGACACTTTTCTCGCTTCAAGCAAATAAGAAATTAAGTCAATCCTTTTGCTTTATTGTAGTTAGATTTTATGGTTTATTTGCATTACTTGCTCATACACAAGTGCAAATAAAGGTATGCAAATGATGTGTTGCTAAAATGATTGGCAATTATAATATCTAAATTTCCTAAGGCAAAAAAAATAATTATTTTCTACAAATGGCTTGAGGCAAAGATTTCCAAAACAACCATAAATCATCTCTCACATGAATTGCTTGCTGAAATTAATCTAGGTCATTTTACATGTGCGCAAAAACCAATACACTTTATTTGCAGCATAGGCCCTTTAACAATTTTGAAAAAATGAATTCACTTGATCTGTAGCAAATGAATTTGTCTAAAGCAGAAAATAGATTGTCAAGCATTGCACAACTTAAAGCCAATCAACTTCTTGAGTGAGTCGTGCTATGTTTTCGATGTAGTAAAAAATTTTCAAAGTGTATTCATTCACCTGCAAGAATGGTATTCTAGTCTATGAGCTAATCTACACGATTCTAGAAAATTCTATAGAGCATCGGATTGCATATTGTCCGTCTCACTAGCTCTCAATCCCATCCTGTCTCTGTCAACATCCACACTATCACTTCTAGCCAACATGGTAAAGTGAACCTGTAGTGCAATCGGAGGGCCTTCCGGGAATTTGATCGCCACTAAATCTAGGGTTTCTTGGGTCATGTACCAAAGGATCCATGCCGTCCTCCTGCTAGATTGTACACGACTCGCCGGGGGGAGAACTAGGACCTTGCCCAACGTGGCCGCCACCTTGCCCATTCTAGTTTCCAGCCACTGCAGGATATTGAGGAACTCCACCCAGATGGGGCAATCATGGGGCAGAAAGTGTGGTCCATAGTGAAGTCAGGGCTCCATGCAAGAGCCAACACTCGGGCTCCCAAGAAGCCCAGGGGGGCCACTAAGAAATATGTAAGATAGCACGTGCATTCAACGAAAGGGGTTTTATATCTTGATGGAGTTACAGAAATTATACATGCATAAGGGGTTTTTAATTCAAAAAGTGAAAATTTTCATACATAAGGATACTTAAATCATCTAAAAATGTATAGAAGGGGTGTATATAGGTTATAAAAATCATAGGTAGGGGTTTTTTTAATCCCCCTTGATCGCACGTGCTATATGGGGTTTTAACATAGTGCCCCCCGAGAAGAAGAATGCATGACCCAATAGCTCGTCCTTGATGGCCTTTGACACACACTACACCAAGACAAACCCTCTCCTCAGGTAGTGACTTGTGTATCCATTTGCAGGTAGCTCACACTCATATGCCATGAACTATTCAAATTCATCCGTTGGAGGGGTGCGGCTCATGAAAAACATGTATAGAGCTCCTCTGGCCAGACGCTCCAGCTCCAGTGCCTGACATCTTCAACCTCCAGCTCATAGACTGTTGCATGTCTCTTACAATTTTCAAACTAGGGCTTCCTCTCCAGGCCTTTAGCCCATTTGACAACTTCTGCATGTAAAATTGATTTCTCTTACAATTTTCAAACTAGGGCTTCCTCTCCTGGCCTTTAGCCCATTTGACAACTTCAGCATGTAAAATTGATTTTGCTTCATCCTCAAGGAGAGGGGAAATACCACTGTAGAGCTTTGTTGCTAGCAGCTCAATGTAGGAGGGGGTGTCATCCAACCCCGCATTCCCCGAGGCTTGCTTGGGCTCCTTGCAAGCTAGAAGCTCCTACACACCATGTGTCGCTTCCATCTTTTCTCACCCATTTGACGTTGGATCCTCACTCATGTCTACGCAAGGGTGCTTGTCCTCTTCCAACGCACGGCGAGGTCTCTTATAGGAGGATACATCTGTTGAGAAACAATGCTCAACACCATGTGATCATGCATATCACTAACCCAATAGAGTTCTATAAAGGAAAGGGTTAGATGCCCTAACCCCATACTTGAGTGGTAAGGTTCTGTGAAGGTTTTTTCTTCAATGGACTTCCGAGATTCAAGTCTTTATGCCTTAGCAAGCAAAAGAAGCAGCAAAGTCTACACGACTTCTCCTTGCAAGCATAGACTCAGGCATTAAGGCTCTATCAACCTTCTTTATTCAAGATCCTCTACAACAACTAATGCTCACACACTCAAACTACAACAAGCCAACATTCAGCCTAAGCACCTTCTATGACTAGCCGAAATTAGCATAAGCAACCCAGCTTGAAGCTTATCGATTACTACTACCCTATCAACCTCTTCATCAACGAAAGGTCAACTCGCATGCAATAGAGCTACAAGCCACCATCAATGCCTTAGTAGCCTTCACAAGCTCCTCAAAGGCTTGCAAACATCCCCAATGACCTTGTAGCATCTCCAACAGTGTTCCACTAGCCTAATTGGTGACTCTAGCAGCGCTTTGACTACAGCCGCCTAGGAAAAAGCTCCAACCTGAGCTCATGCATGACCACACTCCTCTACCAATAACACAAGCAATCCCTCGATGAGCTACCACAAGCCCTTACAACCAGTAGCCTCAGACTGTATTTGATGAAGTAGCAACTCCTTCAGGTAATCGTCAACGACCACTCTACGGCCCTCCAACAAGACCTTTTCCAACCGGCCTTCTTCAATGGTGCCTACTACTCTACTCCAGGCACTAGAGCTCATGCGAAATTCAGGTAGCAACACCCTGCAAATCGATGGATGTCGGATCTCCTAGATGGACAATGCACATGGGGGGGCCCTTCATCGCAACTTTAGCTAGCCACAAACGAGCGCCACACAAGTAGCAACCTAACAGCCACGGCTACTCATCTACAACCAGTGCTCCTGCAACAGACTTGACTCAAAAGCTCCCTCATCCTAGCGACTCCTACAACAGTCGACTGACTAGCAACACTTCCATCTTGCCAGAGGCGCAACCAGCTTGCCACAGCTCCTGCTCAATACTCCTATGTGCAGCTCTCGGCTCCAATGGCTCTGCCATCGCCATTGACTCACCTTCACAAACTTCCAACGGGTCGACAGAATCTCACTAGATTCGTGAGGAATCTAGTAGATTTCATAGCTGTTTTCTCTGTGCCAACATGGACTTAGGTAGTACAGAATGTGTATGTAGAGTAGCGGCAAAGCTCCTCTTGTACTTACATAAGGCTAGGAATAAAAATGTCTCTTAGGAATCCTCAACATGCAACTTCTACTTGCGATTCCTACATGCGAGTTCTACATGCAACTCCTACATGCAACGCCTACATGCAATTCCTACATGCATGTTCTACTTGCAACTTCTACATGCACTTCCTACATGCAAGTCCTACATGCAACATGTAAGATGCAAGTTCTACATGCAACTCCTACATGCAAGTTCTACATGCAACTTGCAACTCCTACATGTAACTTATATATGCAAGTTCTACATGTAGAGAGAGAATGTCTTACAATTCCTACATGCAGAGAGAAAAGCTCTCCAACTTGTATAAATACCCCATAATGGAATGAAGCTCATACTTTTTGGGGCATTGTGTTGAGTTCTACTTTGGTATTCCAAGCAATTGTCTCAAGTGTCCATGCTTCCTTGCACTCCATGTCCAAAAGCATGTCCTAACCTTGTAACTCCTCCTCCCCTCTCCTCCAACCTTGCAACCCATCCTCTCCCTCTCCTCCTCGCTCCTCCTCCTTGCTCCTCCTCCTCCTCCCTCCTCCTCCCTTCTCCTCCTCCTTCCTCTCTCTTCTTTCCCCTATGCTCTTACACCTTCTTCCTCTCCCACTCCTATGCTCCCCCTAAACCCTTAGTTCCTCAAATCTTAACCTCCATGATCTACAAGGGAGACGAGTTCTCCACCATGTACTCTACCCTGAACCTTGGATTCTCCTTCTAACCCTTGAACCTCTTCTAAACTCTGGAACCTCTTCTAAACTCTGGAACCTCGTTCTAAACCCTGAAACCTCCTTTAAAACCTTGAACCTCCCTCTAACCCTTAAACTCCTCCTAAACCCTGCAACCTCCAATGAAGGCGAAAGCCTTCATTACCTCAACCATGATGATACATGTTCCTTTTACACATGCATGCACTATGTTTGCTTACCACACTTAAGCCTACGTCTCTCACCGGAATACGACTCAAGGTCCTAAGCTACACGTATACTACAAATGACAACCTTGATATATTTGTAGGTGACAAAAAGCCTTGAAACCCTTCATACTGAGAAAACCTTGCTCTTCCTATGGAAGCCATGGGAAAGATCCAACATTTGGTGCCGCTATCGGGAAGACTAGCATCTCAAGAAATGAGTAAGCATATCACTCAAGGGCAAGGAAAGTAAATTTTTTTTAAACTCTAGCCAAACATATCAACCCCAAGCATCAACCTTGGGTTACTACCTTAAGAATTTTTCTTTATTTCTTAAAAAAAAGTCACATGATAAATAAATTAGGCTAGGGACTGGACACGAATGCGTAGAGCTTGCAATTTTGATGATTTCACCTTTTTGTAGAAGAGCAAACCAAGCTAACCATGAAAAGTTATGACTCGAGAAGAGTTTAGGGTTTAACCCTAAACCTACACCCATTTCCTATAAAAACCCACTCCACCCCCTCATTCTTCTTCTTTCACATCTTACCTCCATCCTCTTCCCCACCATTCTGAGCCCTACGCAAGACACTCTTCCCTCTCCATCGACCACGACCCTACTCTCATCCTCACATGGTGAGTTACTTCGAGCCCGTCTCGTAGTGATAACCTAGTCATCCACCCACTGTCCATTTGTCCTTAGCAATCCCGTTACATCGAGAAAGACTTGGAGAGCATTCATGTGACCATCTCTTCCTCCCTTTGGATTTTCGTCAAGGTTTTTCGTCCGTCAAGTTCCCCCCCCCCCCTCCCCCTCCACCCCCCCTTCCACCACCATCCCTCCTTCCCCCCCCCTCTCCAACCCCCCCGCCCACCAAGATCCCTCCTTCCCCCCCCTCTCCACCCCCCCACCCCGTCCATCTCCACCAACCCCCCCTCTCCACCACCCCCCTCCCTTCCATCTCCCCCCCCCCCCCCCTTCCATCTCCCCCCCCCCTCCATGTCCACCACCACCCCCCTCTCCACCCCCCCCCCGCTTCCATCTCCTCCACCCCCCCCTCCATCTCTCCCCCCCCCCCCCTTCATCTCCTCCACCCCCCCCCCCTCTCTCTCTCTCTCTCTCTCTCTCTACCTACCTACCCCCCCTCTTTTCTCTCTCTCTCTCTCTCCCTCTCTCTCTCTCTTCCCCTCCCTCCCTCTTTCTCTCTCTCTCTCTCTACCTCCCCTCTCTCTTCTACCCTCCCCCCCCCCTCTCTCTCTCTCTCTCTCTCTCTCTCTCTCTCTCTCTCTCTCTCTCTCCAAACCCCCTCCCTCTTCTCTCTCTCTCGCTCTCTCCCTTCCCCCCCCTCTCTCTCTCTCTCTCCTACCACCCCCCCTGGCCGACCTCTCCACGCTAATCTAAGGCCAAAGGCCTATCTAACTAAGGGCTTATAAGCCCTTAGTACAGGCAGTGTAGCACGGCGCATCGCCCGCCAACGGTTATGCAGTCGATCGCTAGAGACGGTGCAGTCGATCGCTAGCGGCAGCGCAGCAAGCAAAGGCACGCTCGACCCGCCTCCTTCATCGCCCCTCCTCCACAGTGCAGCGCCTGCCTTCGACTCCACACTACTTCGCCCGACGCCCACCCCATCACCCTCCTACTTGCCTGCCATCTCCAATCTCCCCTCACCAACCCCCTCCCCTCCTCTCCACACTCCTCCCCCTCGGCTGTGACATCGCCCCCTTGTCTCCATACTCCTCCCCCTTGACTGCGACACCCCCCTCTCACGAGCCTGCCGCCGCGTGATGCCCCCCTTCAAATTTTTTTAAAAAATAATTATTTTAAAAAAAGAAAAAAAAGAAACCCTAATCTAACCTTAGCATTAACTCTAGGTTAGTTTAACCTAGGTTAGATTAGATACACCTTAGTTTAGTTAGTTGCAACCTAGGTTAGGTTAGCACCTTAGGCTAGGTTAGTTTGACAGGTTAGGTTAGTGAGCTAGATTAGGTGAGCATTAACCCCTTTGGTTAGTTTAATTAATTGCAGTTAGTTATAGTTACAGTTAGGTTAGCATAACCTAGGGTAGCCTAGTTACAATTTGGTTAGGTTAACTGAAGTGACCTTCAATTAGTAACTCAATGCAACTAGTTAGGTTAACTAGAGTAACTGTCTAGTTAAAGTAATTGGATAGTTGGGCTAATTGGTTAGTTAGACTACTAACTGGAATCAACTTGGTTCAAACTCCTCAGTTGGACTTAAAGTCCATTCACCTTAACCTTAAGACCAAGGCCCCCCCCCAAAAAAAAGGCCAATTTTACCCCTACTTCAAAACTTCGTATCGCGCCCGTTTGGGACCCAAACTAGACCTCATTTGAACCAAAATTTCACACACAAAAGCAGCACGCTACGGGGCATTTTTTTAGCCCATTGCACACCATTTTGGCATCCCTAGCACTCGCTCATTCGTGCCCTCGTGTGGGTCTCGTTTCGCACTAATTCGCTCATATCTTTACGCCGTGACCTCCGATTGATGATCTGTCTGCACCGACACATTTCCCTACACACATGGGACAATTTTAGGCACATTATTAACACGACGGTCCCTACAACATTAAAACCACTCTAACCCTCCAACAAAACTACATCAACACCGGCACTTGCGACAGAGACACCCTTTGCAACTCTCGCCCAATCTACATGCAGATACACTCCGACCAACGCCTTTGACTCCAACGCCCACCAAATCCACATACAATGCCACTACAACCACTGCCTCTGACAATCCTCTACCTCGATTCCCCCCATGAAATTCGAGAAATCCCTTTGACTCCACCACGCCACAACATGGCTAGACATCGTCGCGATGATGATGGGGATATGGACCTCGATGCGAAGGCTAACAATTTCTTTAATCGCAAAAATAATAACAATCAAGGCAGGTGCCCCCTGGGAAAACTGGAACTTCCCAAATATAATGGTAGGGGAAATCCAGCCCGTTTCCTCCAGCATTTTGATGCCGCATGCCGGAATAGGTGGAGATCAATCCAATGAAACCAAGGTGGCTTGGTTTCCCATGGTTTTAATCGATGAAGCATCTGAATGGTACCTAGACCTCCTAGTAGAAGAGCGAGCCACATGGGACCTGCTTCAAATAGAATTCAAAAGGTGCTTTCAAAAGGAAAGGCTACAAGATGATCCCGCTCTCCAACTAAGCAAGATCAAACAAGGCCATCGAGAAGATGTACGCACGTATCTGGGCAAGATAAAAAGATTAATCGCCAAATGTGACCCATGCCTCGATGCAAAGTACCTCACAGCTTGGCTCATTGCAAGACTAAGAAAATCTGGAAGGATATGAAAAAAATTTGTAGCTATGAAATGTTCAGTGCTGCTCATGGCGGCAGCCATTGACATCGAGGATGGGATGACCAACTCTGACACCAGTAGTGATGATGGCAGATCCAGTGCATGGGATAAGTGCTCTAAAAAGGGCAAATCCAAGTCCACTGCCAAAACATCAAATGAGGATCGCCTAGAGGTCATGACCAAGCTAAAAGATGAAATGATACAGGCCATGGAACAAAAGCTTCACTTGTCTCAGCTGCCACCTCAGACTTATCCATGGCGAGAAAATGTTTGGTGTCCACACTGCATGGCCAATCATATAGCAAATGAGTGCCCGGTCCTAAGAGCCAAAATCACTACACAAGCAAATCCACTGCCAAGGTTGTGGTGCCATATCTGTGTCATCGATAGCCATGATGAAAACAATTGCATCTTCAACATGCGCAACAACCCGCCTCAACCTCAACAATACCAAGCGGCATCCATGCCAATGTATAGGCAACCGGCAGTTGCACAGGCACCCCAAGCTCCGAGGCCAAATCCTGTTCCTGTTTGGACACGTCCCACAATTACTCAAGAATCCGAATCCATGACCATATTCAAGAGCACCAAATCTAGCTCCTCAGGTAGTTCCAATACATCAATTACAAGCCACGGAAGTAGACTCGCCATTTGAGTATGAAGAAGAGTACCTAGTGTACTATGTAGAAGGCGCAAAGGGACTAATACTAGTCTATGCAAATCAACTACGTCCCAACACATATCAAGCACCAATCAAGTGCTACGGTTGTGGAGAAAATCATTGGATTGCAGAGTGCCCTCATCGTGGTAGCCCCACTACTTTCCAACCACTCTGTAGAGATTGTGGCATAGGACATGCCTGTATGGATTGTCCCATGAAAAATAAGGTCCCACAACAAACAGAGGTTAAGCCTGACATCCCAATCGGCATCATTGGGGTGGACCATCAAAGTCTGGGGTCAGCAAGTGTAATATCACAACCTATGAATGTAATTACATGCCAGCAGAAAGAGGCCACCAAGGACCCTAACATTCCAATCCAACCAAAGCGACTTCTTAAAAAGAAAGCACAAGTGCCTCCACCTCCGCCAAGCTCATCCACATCAGCTCCCTAGCCTCAACTAAAAGAAGTTCCATACCCAAATGCAGAAGTGGAGAAGGCTTGTTTTCAGGCACTTCAATAATGGGTACAAAAGGAACAAGCTCAATTTGAGGCTGACTTGGCCCAAGACCCAATCCATGACTTGGCCCCACAAAGTATTGATACTGTACTCGAGCCTCTGTTCCAACAACAGACCCCACAACATAATGTACCGCCACGTCAACTTGAAGGAGCCACACTCTCTAGCATCTTGAGTTGCCCTGTGTCAGAATCCTCCTACGAAATTGTCCCAATCTCTGGGAGAGTTTCAAAGGCTGGATTGAACTTGCAAATTCCCCTCCACTTATGGACGACATTGAATATATCCCTATGTGGATGGGTGAGAGAGATGACATATGCAACATTACTGTACCTTTGATCCACAAGGCATATAATGAAGTCCAAGCCATAGTGGATGGTGGAGCAGGCGTAAATGTCCTATCAAAGGACTTCTACGATGAATGGGGTCTCCACAGATGCAAAAGGCTAACTTCAACATACGCCTTGTCAATGATTCTTGGGAATAGTGAATGGCATGTCCACAAAGGTCGTAGGATTCACTTTCCCTTCAATTCACAATCTTGGATCTCCCCAAAAAATCATATCAAATCTTATTGGGACATCCTTGGTTATGGGAAGCATCAGTCCTCCATGACTGGGGAATTGAGATAGACTAACAATCCAAAATTGCGACATTGCAATCAGGGTGAATGTGGGCATTGGAGCTATAAAACCAATTGTGCCTAGAGCATTGGATGACACATCTTCAATGACAATCTCAAACAAATCAGCTCCCCTGGAACAACATTCCATAGTAGACGATTCACAAAGCAATGTCAATAACTGGATACAAACATTGGCAACCATCGACAACTACCATTCATTAGACCCCATCTTCTCACAGATAGATGCTAGGGTGCTACAAGTAGATCCTCCACTCACACATGAAGAAACAATCGATCTAGAGGTGCCATTCTTTATGGCTGATCTCGAGTGGGATAATGAACCTGAAGAAGGTACCCATACCAATGATGACTCCGATTTTCCTTAGGACCTTGAAATTGAGGCTGAGAATGCTGAAATTGAAGATTAAATCTTTGATAAATGACTTAGCCATTCTACATGCCCTAATGGCAGTTGAGCTTCCAAAAGTTAAACCTCCAAAGCTGAATAACAGCAAAAGATCTCGCAAGAAAGCTAGAGGAGGAAATCGTAGAAAATCCAAGGCCGAACACTTCAATGAATTCGAACGAGTCCAAACAAGGATCGTCGAATTGTGTCTTACAAAGCCAGCTCCCTCAAAATCAAAACCACTGCCGCTTGAATGGTCCCCTAAGGGGACTGGAAGGAGTATGCGCAGCAAATGAACCCTTACTTGGGAACACCTTACCAGTGGAAAAGTTACCCCACAGTTCCTAACGTAAGAAGTTTTGAAAATATAAGCCACATGTGTGAATGAAGCTCAATCAAGAGACTTTAAAAAAAGAAAGTAAAAAAGAGTGTAACAAATTGGTAAATGAAACTATGCCACCTAGTACACATGGCACATGTTAGGCTAGTTCAACACCATCAGAGGCCGATCTTTGAGAAGTGCCGGAGTACTTCAAGAATTGCAAGTGGCATTGTCTGAATAGCAATGCCAAGATCACTAAGAGAATCTAAAGTTCAAGAAACTGATAGCATTGGAGAGACTCCAATCTATGAGGGACCAGCAAAAACTCGCACAATAAACGTCCCCTTGAAGGGGAGGAAGAAAAAGTAGTTTTCATTGGGAAACAGCTTCGACAAGAAGATGACACCAAACTCAAAGCACTCCTAATGGAATACCGTGACTGCCTAGCATGGTCATACATAGAGATGAAAGGAATTTCACCAGGACAACTTCCCTACCAACCTTCGTCAACGTCAAATTAGTGAAGATTGGATAAGCAAGTTGGATCCACAACTTGATTGGTGCCGTCCCAAGCTCTTTGATGTAGTCTTCTTGAAAGAGTACCTATGTGCACCTCCATGTCTCAGAACCCATCCCAAGTTCTATGTAGTTCCATGGTGTAAAAAATGGGAAGCCAAGATACACACTTTGGATGAAGGTCGCACCATTAATTGGCCAATGATCAAACCATACTCTGGTGTAGAATGGAATATCCAAGGCACAATGATCGGAGCACTTTAGCAGCATGAACAAATAATGCACGGCAACATTGATCGCTTCCTTCGCCTAAGTGCTATCTTCTGCAAAACATTGAAATACATTCAGAGGTCCCATGTTACCCCAATGGCCATTTGCCTCCACTCAGTTTCAATCCCAATGAACGGGTCGATGCTCATATTACAAGCCGACTCTATCAAAGAGTGATCTTCTTAGAAGCACGCCACATATCTCTGTTCGAACAAATGGTGGATACAGGCTACTTGGAAACTGAGCAAAAATTGTATGGTGCCAAGGCTTTACATAAGGATCGAATGGCACGACACAAGTTCCACAGCCACTGGACTAAAGGCATGGCAACCTAGCTACGTGCTTGCAATAAGCCATAACCCGAGGACAGGTAATAAAATGGATCCGGGAGTATGTTGTCTCATGCCAACATGGACTTAGGTAGTACAGAATATGTGTGTAGAGTAGCGGCAAAGCTCCGCTTGTACTTGCATAAGGCTAGGAATAATCTCTCTTAGGAATCCTCAACATGCAAGTTCTACTTGCGATTCCTACATGCGAGTTCTAGATGCAACTCCTACATGCAATTCCTACATGTATGTTCTACTTGCAACTTCTACACGCAATTCCTACATGCAACTCCTACATGCAACATGCAACATGCGAGTTCTACATGCAACATGTAACATGCGAGTTCTACATGCAACTCCTACATGCAACTTATATGTGCAAGTTCTACATGTAGAGAGAGAATGTCTTACAATTCCTACATGCAGAGAGAGAAGCTCTCCAACTTGTATAAATACCCCATAATGGAATGAAGCCCACACTCTTTGGGGCATTGTGTTGAGTTCTACTTTGGTATTCCAAGCAATTGTCTCAAGTGTCCATGCTTCCTTGCACTCCATGTCCAAAAGCATGTCCTAACCTTGCAAGTCCCCCTTCCCTCTCCTCCAACCTGGCGACCCATCCTCTCCCTCTCCTCCTCCCTCCTCCTCCTCCCTCCTCCTCCTCCTCCTCCCTTCTCCTCCTCCCTCCTCCTCCTCCTCCTCCTCCCTCCTCTCTCTTCTTTTCCCCATGCTCTTACACCTTCTTCCTCTCCCACTCCTATGCTCCCCCTAAACCCTCAGTTCCTCAACCCTTAACCTCCATGATCTATGAGGGTTCTCCACTATGTACTCTACCCTGAACCTTGGATCCTCCTTCTAACCCTTGAACCTCTTCTAAACTCTAAAACCTCTTCTTAACTCTGGAACCTCCTTCTAAACCCTGAAACCTCCTTCTAAACCCTGAACCTCCCTCTAACCCTTGAACTCCTCCTAAACCCTGCAACCTCCAATGAACGCGAAAGTCTTCATTACCTCAACCATGATGATACACGTTCCTTTTACACATGCATGCACTATGTTTGCTTGGAATACGACTTGAGGTCTTAAGCTACACATATACTACAAACAACAACCCCGATATATCTGTAGGTGACGAAAAGCCTCAGAACCCTGCATATTGAGAAAACCGTGCTCTTCCTACGGAAGACGTGGGAAAGAGCCAACAAAAGCCTTATCTACAAACCCATGTTTGGTGAACGTTGTGACATGTGGCATGCCCACGAGAGGGCACGTGGCACCCTATCCTACCACGTCAGTAAACCCAACTCCAATTGCCACTCACCATCAACACATACACGTCAGCACTGACACATGGCATCATGCCACATCATCATTACGAAGTTAGCAAGGCCACATCATTAGGGTTGACCAGTAAACTGCCATGTCACTCTATCCAATCATCGGTCCACCTTAGCTATTGCATCATCATTGCCATGTGGCACTGTCCCTTGGTAGGCACAGTTGCCCCTTCACTGGCACACTTGATACACCTGCCTGCCACATCATCACACACTACTTCACAAGCACACCCCTTGCTAGGCACAGTCACTGCATGTGACCCCCTGAGTGTTACATCATCATCACTGAGCAAATTTACACCCTTTTTACCCCTCCACCGAGATCAAGCCGTATCTCTTGATCCAAGAAGAATTTGACAGTGCTCCAAAAAGGAAAATTGACAGTGCTCCAAAAAGGAAAATTGCTCAATTTTCCATGCTCTACATGCTGGTCACACCACACACACATTTTGGAGCAAGTATTACTCACTTTTGAGCCTCAGCAACAAATCCACCACACACACCAGCCTCTACATCAATGCATTTGACCCAGCACCTAGAACAGACAAAGAAAATGAATTATTTGCTGCTCTTTCATTGCTCGACGATTGGTCTAGTTCTAGTTTAGAGTACTTTTAGATCATCCATAGCAAAGAGAACTCCAAAGAAGCCAATCGAAGCCATGTCAAAAAATTCCTAAATAGTTCCTACTTAGAGTCAGTCCCAACGCTCACGTGCGATTTCACATCATCACATTACCTAAAACTTGGTGTTTCATAGTTCACTGAGTAGACTTCAGAGTGTTCAGAGGTATTGACCGATTGTTCAATGGCTAGATATCACATGATTTGATTTCACACACACATGCCATCATTGTAAAGCCTACTTGGCTATTTTTTGGCATTGTGCACTTTATTCAAGCCTTGTAAAGCTGCTTGGCTATTCCTGGCATCATTTGCCACAAGCCTTGTAATATATTGGATTATATATTGCAGTTCTATCTTCAGCAAGAGTTCATATTTTACTCGACACAATCAATTTTTTACTGTTGATTCAGACAGTGATTTCACAGACACTTTGAGTACATTTCTTGCACCATGTCTACGACTAGCAACCTCAATTTGGAGGCATCTACAAAGCTAGACAACTCCAATCATGGAAAATGGAAATACCAAATGGAGACCATTCTTGTACTTTGGGATAAATGGGAGTATGTCGATGGGTCTACACCGATGGGAGTATGTTAATGGGTCTACACCGAGACCATTGGATGATCTAGCCAGCAATAACTCTACTCCATCTATTGTCACAACACGAGTAGCGGGATCTCCAGCTACACCGATAGTGTCTGCACCTGTAGCAGATCTTGCCATTGCCTGAGCACATGAAAAATAGGACAAGAAAGACAAGTATGCATATCATCTGATCAAGAAGAATGTGCAAGATGTCATGCTAGGATAGCTTAACACAGTCAAGACATCAAAAGAAGCATGGGATATGTTCGTAGCTCTCTACGAGTCCGAGAACACTTTTAGGATTCTCATACTGAGAAACTAGATCATCTAGAGTTTTTGTAACAGCAGTGAAATTGGTCATGCTTACGTATTCAGGACCAAGGATTACAACAATTAACTTGTAGCCCAGTAGGATAGACCATGAATCTAACAAAAATCGTTCAAGTCATCCTGAATGGACTAGGAGAGGGATACGAGAATCTAGTCCAGAGTATTGCCATCCAATGACAGATTTCGACACTGAAAGAACTCTAGTCAGTTTTACTTGGTGAAGAACTCAGGATGCAAGCCATTCACACACGCAAAGGTAATTCCAATGATCAAGCATTCACAGCTTTCAAATAGAAGTAGAGGCAGAGGCAGATCATTCTAGCAAAATGGTCATCATTAACAACAAAATCAGCATCAAAATCAAAATCAACATCAACATCAACATCATCCTCAGCAACATCAGCATTAGCAAAGAGGAAGTCATTCCAACAGAGAAAGATTCCAAGGACGAGGGAATGTAGCCACCAATGTGTCAAAAATTCATTGCAACTACTGTCATAAGTTTGGACACTATGAAAGATATTGCCGAACAAGCAGTACAACCAAGGCAGTCAATCTAGCAGCAATCGAGGGAATTTTCGTGGCAGAGGAAATCATCATGGTGGACATTCAAGTCACAATCGTTATGCAAATGAATCTGAGAATATGTTGCTTGCAAGCGAGGAAATGCAGAAGACTGATACAGTGTATCTTGACACACTGTAGTTTAAAAGAGGATATCAGTTATCAAGTCGACCAAGCAGATCAAGATCCTTGTTGGTACATCCACAGCGGTTCGTCATCTCATATGACAAAGCATCAGGAATGGTTCATAGAGAGAAAACATGTCTCCCTAGAGAACTTTTGAGAGAAAATATAATTAATTAGTCATCTACCATCTCTGGTATATGGTCCTTTATGACTTGTCTACTAACCTAATTGCTCAAATTTGTGAGAAAACTTGATCTATTGTCCTTTTGGATGAAGGATTTCAATCTGTTGTGAGTTCCTTTGATAGCTCGGTGAAGTGGATCTATACCATTGCACAAGAGTACTTGAAGATGGATGCGTCACAAATATGCAACTATTGTGGCAGTGTGTGCTTGTGAGGATTGCTCAAGTTGTGACAGTCAAGGGTTATGATGAAGACAAGTGGGCCTTTTGAGATCCTGAGCATGTTTTAGAATTTCTTGGTAGTGGCGATTGCTTGAAAGGTGGCTGGACTCTATTGTTGAGTTGACCACGTTATAGCTGTTTGGGATGTTTGTGCCCAGTTCTTCGTTTACTATTGTCTGTGTGTTTCTTTCCCATTTTGGTCTAGGGGGGATTGTTCAAATGATCCTCATGGGGAAGGATATGTTGCCCTAAGA